>NC_000070.6:94045467-94403592 GCF_000001635.26 Mus musculus
TTCTTAATTTGGTTTTTCTTATGTTTGTCATTATCTTATGCCTGTGACATGTTTGACAAATATAAGTGACATAAATATACACATGCATATAAATTTCAGATTTTATCATTCCTATCTGGAGGTGCTTATTCCAACCAAAATGCTTTTGTTTAATTAAACATGAACATTTTTTAAAAATTAAGGAATAACTATTTCCACCAGTAGCATGCATAGTGTCATCCAGTACTGTAATGTTTATTATGGATAAAGTTTATTCTTAGATACCAGCTCAGTTTCTCTTGGACTGATGACATGCATAGGAGTTCTCTTAAGCAACAAGGCCTTGCCATAAGGTTGTGAAAAATAAGCAATAGCATTGGCAATAGTGTGCATTTTGAAGGGTTTCATGAGGTCTGTTTGGCCAATGAACCAATGAGATGTAACCTATTTCTGAATGTTTTTTTTTCTTGGTGGCATAAGATGTTCTTCAACTTGGTATTCTCAGGGCAGATATTTCCTGTCATATATCCACTTAGTAACAAATCCACTAGTATCTGTTGGACTAAGGGTTTTATTTTGACATTTAGGTTTATGACTAAAGCATACCTAACAAGTCATTTACAAATAATATCATGTACATTATTTGACATGTTTAAGAGTCCCACAAAAAGAGAGAAAACAAATTGAAATCTATTTAAGGTTTGGAAAAAACCTGAAGAAAGTAGTGATAATTTTCTCAGAAAGTAACTAATTAGTTACTAATTAGTTGCAAGGTACATATTTTACAAAAGAAAATTTCCTGAAGTATATATTCCAATGCAAGAACATAGTGAGAGTGTGTTCTCCTTTATTAAGATTCTGTTGCCTGTCAAAGATAGGCATGTGCTGAAATCAGATGAGCCTTGACCTTCAAAACAGCCTCCTAAGTCTCCACATTCTGTCTATAACATGACACAATAAGCCTGGGGCTGAACAAGCATTTGAAGAAAATTCCAGCTATATCCTCAGGGTACTAATCAATAGATTATCCATCAAGGCCAGATCTATCTATGCTAAGAATATAATGTCAGTGTTAATCCAAGTCACAATCACTTGTAGAAAAAAAATCACACGAACTCAACCTAACAATTATAATTTTCTTTAGAAAGATTTAATGTTAATAAGCAAAATCAAAAATTCCTTGGCCTAATATATAATAACAACCCAACAATATTATTGGGGGGAGAAGATTTTATCAATAACTACCTGAATATGCTACACTGAAAAACAAAATGTTAGACATTAAACATCATAAAGAAATTTTCTATTCTGAACAGGCTGTTAAGAACACAATCATTTTCATCATTAGAAAAGGCTTTATTCTATTCCTGTGCATAAAAACCAACCTCCCACCTGCTGCTAAATGTATTTAATTGAGATCCAGATTGCATGACTTTTTCTGTGTCATATCACTTGAACTTTTGACTAAGTGTCTTTGCCCCAACATCATCACAGAATCCTTGCTTACCATAAGAACAAGGTGCTAGTCAAGAGGAATTATTTAGTAATTATATTTTATTTCTAATTCTTAAGTTTGCATTTTTATTCTGGATTTCAGTCCAATTGTAATTTATCCTTGTGTATTTGCCTAAATACAACCAGTTAACTGTCTGTTCTCTAAGCAAATCTAGATGTTTGCCCCTCCTGTAACATCATTTGATGGACAGATATGAGTTGAAATGTTTTAGAACATAGAAAACTAATTATGAGATGCATCCATCAGAATTATACAGGAAGACAAAAGCTAGAGTGTATGGGAATGATTGTGGAGAGAGGTGGCAAACAACTGCCATTAATGAAAACAACTGCCATTAATGAACATTAGCCTAAAAACTGTACAGGGACAAAGAGTGGAGCAGAGTCTGAAGAAAAGGCCATCCAGAGACTGCCCCACCTAGGGATCCATTCCATCTGCAGACAACAAACCCAGACACTATTGCTGATGCCAAGAAGAGCTTGCTGACAGGAGCCTGGTATAGCTGTCCCCTGAGAGGCTCTGCCAGAGCCTAACCAATGCAGATGTGGACACACACACCCAAACAAGTGGGGACCCCAGTGGAGGAGTTATGGCAAGGACTGAAGGAGCTGAAGGAGTTTGTAACCCCTAGGAGGAACAACAATACCAACCAACCAGACCCCCCTCCAAAAGCTCCCAGGGACTAAACCACCAACCAAAACGTACACATGGGGGAGGAGAACCCATGGCTCCAGCTGAACTGCCTTATCTGGCATCAATAGGAGGGATCCCCTTGGTACTGTGGAGGCTCCATGCCCAAGAGTAGAGGAATGCTAGAATGCTACAGCGCTGAAGCGGGAGTGGGTGGGCAGGTGGGGGAGCACCCTCATACAGGCCGGGATTGGAGGAGGGGACAGGGGATTTGTGGAGGGGAAACTGGGAAGGGGGATAACATTTGAAATATTAATAAATAAAATAACTGAAAATATGAAAAAAACTGTAGAATCTCTCAACAGAGTTTTTTTTTCAACAAAAACAAAATTAATGAACCATGAATGTCACTTAATTTAAATAGACATATATGTGAGTATATATGTATCAATGAATGAATGAACATTAAGCAAACAGCTGAATGGATTTTCAAAAACAGAAAAATCTCAAAATATTAAATCAGGAAGCTGGAGGTTCAGAGGAGCCAATGATCTCGTTCTATCCCAAGTACAAAGACTGAATAACTGAGAGAATTGATCTTACAGTTCAAGCTTAAAGTCAGGAAGGAAAAAAAAAACACTTATCTCAGTTGAAGGCAGTTAAGGAAGAGTTTGCTTTTCCTCCTAGGAGGGTAAGAATTTTGTTTTCTTGATACCTAGAGCTGATGTGGAGAGCTTTCCAAGTCAAATAAAAGAATTTGTTTTACAAGTCAATCATTTTAACGCTGATCTTTTTAATATTATCTGTATTTGTTGAATAAACTTAGTTATAACTCTTCTATGTGTTGGGCTGCATTGTGTGAAGGTGTGTCTATATAAAATGCAGGCAGGATCTTGATGTTTTTATTTCTATGACCCTTCATCAGTCTCATAGTTTATAAATATTTGTTCTTTTTCACTTGCCTAAGGCAATTTAGAATTGTCTCTGACTGTTATAAGAGCTGACAGACAATAGCTGTGCAGGAGGTGGGAGACAGAACAGAACGTCCAGGAAGAGAGAGGAACACTGTGAGAAGAATCAGAGGCTTTAGATTCAGCCAGTGGAAACAGAGGTGAATGGATAGACCAGAGTGGAGAGAAAAGCCCATTGTACGTACATACATATATATGTATATACACATGTGTATGTGTATAGGTATACACATATATATGCATGTGTATATATGTTTATATGTATATGCACATATACAAGTGTTTATGTGTAGAAATGTATTGTTGTTTATAGTTGATCAGAGTCTCAACATCAAAAATAGAGACAATAGGATGTGTTGTAAGAGAGTAGATGTTTGTAGACAGAGCTGTGATGTTCTATTCACATCTAGCATACAGACAAAATTGATACTAAGTGACATGAGGAACAGTAAATTAAAGTAAGAAGAAATTATCACATTAAAAATGTATATAACAATAGCGCCTCCAAATTTCTTTATTGATAAATGTCAAAATTACAAGAAAATTTTATAAATTAAAAATTGTATATAGATTTCAACATACTCTTAGTATGTTAAACAGAAAAATTAGGAGATAAAATATTATAAGAGCAGAATTATAGATTCCATTTAGTTGACAAGAATAGAACCCTACCCAACAGTTAAAATAAGGCATTAAACACTGAGGGATTTAAGAATATCACATTTCTCCGAATGTCAGCATCTTCATTTGTATCATGCAGATGTTAGAATTTCTGTCTTAGACAAGTTTGAGAGTCACAAAACAATTGTTAAGTATAAAAGAACTCGAAATATCTCTAAGTATAGCATAGATGTGTTTGATTGTTACAATTGAGCAATTTCCATCCATTTTTAAGTTATAACCAGAAAGCATAAACATATGACCAAAATACTCATACACTTTTCCCAACTGCACTAGACAGATAACATTCTTCAGGAAGACTATAGCAATGCAGACTTGCCTGCTTTACCATGTTCATATGAGGCACAGGTGGCTTGCCTTTACGGGACAAGCTCTTTGAGCTAGAGCTGATCTTTTTTTTTTTTTAATTCATTTTTAATCCCTATCACAGCCCCTCTCCCTCCTCTCTTCCTAGTTCTACCCTTATAAATCCCTTCCCTCATTGGCTCCCCCCCTTCTCTTCAGAGAAGGAGACACCCCTCCACCCCACCCCTTGGGTATTACCTCATTTGGAGACATGTAATTCCAACAGGATTAGTCACATCTTTTGCCACTGAGGCCTAACCGAGCAGTCCAAGTAGAGGAAGAGGATCCAGTGACAGGGAACAGAGACTGAGAGTCCCGCTCCACTTGTTGGGTGACCCGCTTGAAGAGCAAGCTGCACATTTGCTACAGATGTGTAAGGAATCTAGATCCAGCTCCTACATTCCCCCTGGTTGGTGGTCCAGGCCCTGTGAGCCCCCATAATGCCAGGTTCATTGACTCTTCTTGTGGTGTCTTTGACCCTTTCAACTTGCTTACTTTATCCCCCACTCATCCACAAGATTCCTGGAGCTCGGCCCAGTGTTTGGCTGTGGGTCTCTGCATTCATTTCCATCTGCTGCTCAATGAAGCCTCTAATGTGACAGTCATGCTAGGTTCCCGGCTACAAGCATAGCAGAGTATCATTAATAGTGTCAGGGACTGGCTCTCCTACATGGGATGGATCTCAAATTGAGGCAGTCATTGGTTGACTGTTCCCTTGGTCTCTGCTCCATCTTTATTCCTACACATCTTGTAGGCAGTACAAATTTGATTGAAGGTTTTGTGGATGGAATGATCCCCCCCCTCTTTCTTCTAGAAGTCCTGGCCAGCTACAGGAGGTACCACTTCAGTCGCTATATCCCCTTCTGGTAGGAATCTCAGCAAGGGTCACCCCGTAGTGGTATCCTCTCCTGTTCCAAGCCTTTAACCAGTCACCAGAGATACTCAGACACCAATTTTCGTTCTCATTCCCAGCCCTCTCCCGACACCCCTCCCCATACCTGATTGCCACCCCTGTTGCCTCCTCACCTCCTCTCCAACCCAGTTCCTTCTCTCCATCCACCTCTGATGACTATTAAAACAACAACAACAACACAACAAAACAACTTTTTTTATATTTTATCTTAAAATATTTCACTTTGAAAATGAAACTTTGACTGATTGAATTTAAAGTTGAAATAGGAGTGATAGTATGTTAAAAACTCATGATTCCAAACATTCTGGTCTGCAGGAAACATAGTTCCTCATTCATTTGCTGCTTTTAACTTTTTTTATTTACATCAAACACTACCCCTCTTCTGGATCTTGCCTCACAGAGACCCTGTCTCCATCCCCTTGTCCTCTGACAGGGTGTACTCCAAGTGTCCCCCAACTCTGGCATATCAAGTGTCTGCCAGGTTAGGTGCATTATCTGTCACTGAGGCCAGACAAGGCAGCCCTATTGGGGAATGGATACCACAGTCAGCTACAGCTTTAGGGGAATTTCTACTCCAGTTGTTGGGGGGCCCACATGAAGACTGAACTTCACAAGTGAATTCATGAACACATCAAAGACATCATCTACCATGATCAAGAAAGCTTCATCCCAGGGATGTAGGGATGGTTCAATATACAAAAATCCATTAACATAATTCACCATACAAACAAAATGAAAGAAAAATCTCATGATCATCTCAGTAGATGCTGAAAAATCCTTTGACAAAATCTGAAACTTGTTAAAAGTTTGGAGAGATCAGGCATACAGGGTGCATGCCTAAACATAATAAAATCAATACAGCAAGCCAATAGCCAACACCAAATTAAATGGAGAGAACTTTAAAGCAATTATTCCATTAAAATCAAGGGCAAGACAAGGCTGCCTACTCTCTCTACATAAGACAACAAAAAGAGGTCAAGAGGATACAATTGGAAAGGAAGGAGTCTATCACTATTTATGGATGATATGATAGTGTACATAAGCAACTCCCAAAATTCTACCAGAGAACTCCTACAGCAGATAAACAACTTCAACAAAGTGGCTGGATACAAAATTAACTCAAAGCAATCAGTAGCCCTCTTTTGTACAAATGATAAAGGGGCCAAGAAAGAAATTAAGGAAAGAACACCCTTTACAATAGCCACAAATAATATAAAAATATCTTGATGTGACTCCAAACAAGCTAATCTTTATTACTACATTAACCAATAAAGTGCAGGGAAGTGATTCTATACATAGTCATAGTTTATGAAAATCAGAATCTCTCTTGGAACATTAGTTTTTTAGAATCTAGCCTCACTGTTCTGAGGAATCAAACCCACATGTTCAGCCCATCTAGGCTTATAGTCAAGGCAACCTCAACTGCCAGGCACATAAGGAAATAAATCTTTAGATACTCCAATGCCCAGACTTCAGTATTCTATTAAAGAACAGACACCATGAAGCAACCCACAGCATGTCTGAACCTGTACCCACAATTACTGTGAGATAATACATAGTCATTATTTTTTCAGGCATTTATTTCTGGGATACATATCACAAATCATTAATCCAACTTGATTTTCACCGAAGCTACTATCTTAAAATTAAAGCAACCTCTATTTCCTCCCCTAGTAGAGAGAAATCTTTCACAGAACTCATAAGGCTGAACCCACAGATTTCAATACATAGATACACAAGAAATAACAATTTCTAACATATGTTTGCTAACTTGAGATTCTGATGTGAGTGGAAATGGGGCAAAGAAGAGCAAGCTAATGAAAAACTTTGACTTGTAAACTAGCAAACTGATAACACATCCTCAAGCCAGCCTCCTGTGCCTACTTTTGTTGAAGCACATGCATGCAATATTTAGTACTGCTAGTGCTCTGCCAGGAAGCCTTTCATCCCTGCAAAAGAGTCTATAGCCAGGAGCTGCCTGCTGGCATTGCACGCAGGAACACACCACTTTTCAATGTTAGAATTTACTCTTTGACGGACTGACATACTCCAAACCATCTCCAAAGGCGCCTTTGCCTTTATGACTGACAGTACCCAGGAAAATGCAGTTGTAATTGCCTCTTATTTAGAAGCAGGAGGCTGGTGGAGGGTGCGTGTTTTGGAGTGCCTTGGCACTTCCACTAGGCAAGCATCACAGACTCTGAGAGAGGAGTACTTCAACTCAGCAGGGGAACAAAAGAATCAGAGAGCAGGACTGCTGTACTTCTGTCCAGCCTCCTGGTATTGCCGTTGCATTTGCCCAGGAATAGGGACTTGTTTAAAATGTGTCAAAACTGATTTCATAACACACTTGTGTTTGTTTCCTTCTTCTGAGGAATGTCTGACATGCTCTTGTCTCATTCACATCCCCTCAAAGAATGTCAAAATGGGGAGTCAGCTCTGCCACATTTCCCCTGTGTGCAAGCTTGACAGCTGACAAGAAATCATGCAGTTCCCGTTTCAAGGGACATGGAGGAGGGGCATAGGCATTACGTGTCACAGCGCAACAGTAGCTGAGATTTTTGAAAGGTCGCCCTACAAGAGGATATCTGAGGATTCTAAGAGGACAGAATTTCATAAAGAAAACCCCATATATACCAATCCGTGCCCCGCTGCAAGAAGCATGTCTAAAACCAACCTAGGAAGATGTTGCAAAAACACACAGAAAGTATCCAAGTTATGTACATCTTTCTTTTGAAGTTAATCTTCACATAATATTTAAGTATTCTTTACAGTGGAGAATCTGAGGCCCAGAAACATACGTAACAGATCTAAGGTCACAGAACCTGCGTTAGGGATGAAGGAAACATTACAACCTAAACTGCAAGGTTCTTTACATTTCATTTTCCTTCGTAAGCCATATTTATTATTGTTATTGTTGTTGTTGTTTAAATCTGATCATGTTCTTCCTCCCTCCATCCCTTCCCAGTTGCCCTCCCTCAAACTCCTCCCATGCCCCCTACTCCCAAGTTAACAACCTGTTTTTCTTTAATTACATTTGTTACATATGTGTGTATGTGTATATACAAATATATATATGTGTGTGTGTATGTGTATATATATGTATATATATATACATATATATATATATGTATATATATATATGTGTGTGTGCGTGTGTGTGTGTGTGTGTGTGTGTATGTGTGTGTGTATAGATAGATAGATAGGTAGATCCCACTGAGTGCATTTTTGATGCTTGTGTGTATGACCACTCTGCATTGGACAACCAGCAAGGGAGCTTATCTTTGGCTGAGGCCAGTTCTCCATCTCCAAGCAGTTGGTAGTTACCTCTTTTTGTTTTGTTTAGTTGTGTGGGTTTTGTCTTTTTGGGTTTTTTTTTTTTTTTTTTTTTTTTTTGGCTAGAGGTGGAATCTTGTAATTTTTTTTCTTTCATGTTAACATGTCCACTGATACTTCTATTGTTCCAAAGGTGTGTGTGCGGGTATTCCTAGAAGACATTGTTTCACAGCAGAATCTCAGATATTCTGGGTGTTACATTCTTTCTGTCTCTCTTCTGAAATGTTGCCTGTGTCCTGGATGCAGGAGCTATGATGTTGCTGTATCCAGTGGGACTTGGAATTCTATGATCCATTGATCCCTGTGATTTTCTGTGGTTCTCTCTTCTTTGGTGAGGGGGTAGTATTCATACTTATCTGTGGGAATAATGACAAGATTTAGTAGGTAGTAAGGTAGTGTGTTGATAAATCAATGTAGGGGTTTTCTATGGTCTGAGATGTCTCTGGTTCCAAGAAGCTGGCTATGTTTCCAGTACTAGGACAGAGAGAAGAGGCATAAATGATATTATTTGATAAACCTTCAAGGAATTACAGTACTTTGCATTTACCTAATATTATACACTATATATATTTACACATGGCATATACATATCTTAAAGGAAGTTTAGCACTTGGGCTGATAATGTTCCCCACAAGAACCATAGACAAACAAAAACTCCTGTACCAGACACAAGAAACCTCCTTTCAAAGGGTTTGTTAGACTAGTCTAAGTGACTCCCAAAACAATATAGATGACTGAGATAGCTCCTGGTTCCTTATCATGGATTGAGGCTGGGTCCCTATTTCTAAAGACACTACACACTTGGCACACAGTTTGAGTTATATCTGGCCTGAAAGCTTCTTTCTTTTCCAAAGCCTACCTTCCATGGTTCCTGAAAATATTATGTAAGATTAGAAGGGAAGGAGTGAATAAAACAGACCTGCCCAGCTGCAGCCCTTACAAATGACAGTTGCTGCCAGCATGGGAAGATATGCATAAAGGTACAAGAGTGGCATCCTGTGTCACTGCCAACAAATGCTGTCTAACTGAACTTGAGACCCACTTAATATGAGAAAACTCAAGCTAGATTTATCTTGAACTTCATTCATGTGACTCTCCTTCCCATATTACCTACCTATCAAGAAGTATCAATCACCAAGAATTTCATGTTTTCTAAAGATGGAAAAAAAACCAATTCTTTCCATCAAGCCCCTCCTTTTTCTAATTGTTTACAAGCTCACTCTGTACAAATGCTACTGATACTTATATCAGCATTTTGACGCTTTAAAAAAAATTCCGAGATAACGTCTAGAAGGCATGTTTTGTGTGGGCTCGTAGCTCTAAAGTCTATAGTCAGTTTAATGCCATCAATATTAAAGGCCAGGGATGAGACAGAAAGAACATCAGGGCAGAGAATGTGTCCTAAAGCAAGCTGCTTCTTTCATAGTAGCCAGGAAGCAAAGATAGTGGTGAGGGGTCAGGCTCTCATTATCCCATTCAATGGCACATTTTATTAATTGGCACATTTTATTAATCTTTCTTCTACTAAACCCCATGTCCTAAAGGTTCCACTACTTCCCAATGGCACCACAGGCTGAGGACTAAGTCTTTAACACAAGTCTTTGGATGAGCTCAAAAGACAAGCTAAAACACTCCTCAAACTGGGTCTACTCTGCCCCAGACCTGCTGACAAGAATCTGAATTTTAACTACCTTCCCATAGGAATCATAGCAATTCAGCCTCCATCCATTGGAGGGATGTCTCTACACAATATTGTCATTTTTTTGTACCAGATAACTGATTGTAGTAGGCTTGCAACGTGTCTAAAGATATGAGGCTGAAGGTAAAGCTGCAAGAAATTTCCAAGTTGAAATTTTGTCTAACACATCCTAAGTCAGGATTTGTATGTTTTTTTGTTTGTTTGTTTTACATTAAGGAGAAAGATTAAAGGAAAACTAATTTCTAAATTCATTTTCCTCCCAATTTTCCATGAGTAAAACTACAGCCATCCCTGATGTTTCTGAAACTCATCCTGAAATCTATCTTGATGTATCTATCTTCTATGATCACAAATGGTTCTTCTATGATTATTATAAGATTCTTAGCATGGACATCAAAAAAGCCCCCAGCATGTCAATTTCAAAGTTCGTAAGAGCTGAGTATTGTGAGAGGAACCATACAAGAAAGGAATACTATACAGAGCACTTGTGGGTTGGAATTTCGTAATGTGCCATAGAGAAAACTTATAGAGATCATTTAATAGCTATAAACTGGTAATCGTACCTTGTTGAGCAACATAATTTAACAAATATTTTCTTACATTTTGTGTATTGTAATTCTAAGCTAACAAGAAATTTCAGCTAAATGATCCCTAGAGGTGAAAAGAATACCACTCTCAAAATTATACTCCTGGTGTTGATTAACACGGCACATCCGAACTGCTGTTCTTACGTTACTCTTAACTTATTTTTGGAGCAGAGAGGTCCTAGGAGAGGGATTTATCACAGGCTAACTTAGTTCTAGCCACTAAAGCAATGTTGATACAAGATGGTGAGGCTGCTGACAAACATTGATTCTCTTTTAAAGAATGTTTGCTGCTATTTCTCCCTCTGCATTTTATCCTCAGAAGCATTCTGTCACAGCTGTCAAAGTTCCCCTACCTTACCAAGTAACCCATCACAGTGATTTGTAAAAACTGACTTTAAACCCTGGCTCAGAGGGGCTGTATCTCAAAAAAAGGTTCTTGGAAGATGTAAAGTTAAACTGATGGATCACTTGAACTAAAGCATGATGGTGTTCGATATCATTATTAACATTCCAAGGACAGAGAAGGAGCCTGGAAAGGGAGAAGGCAAACTGTGCCAATGGTTGACGATTAGGTCCACACCTACAGGAAGTATGTAGCCTTGGAGGGGATACAAACCAATCCCTAACACTATTAATGATACTCTGTTATGCTTGCAAACAGGAGCATATTGTCCTCTGAGAGGCTCCACCCAGCAGCTGACACAGACAGATACAGACACCCACAGCCAACTGGTGGATGGAGCTTGGGGACTCTTAGAACAATAGGAGGAAGGATTGTGGTCCCGAAAGGGATAGGAACTCCACAGGGAGATCAAGAGTCAACAGCCAACTAACCTGGACCCTTGAGGTTCTCAGAGTGTGGACAACCAGTCAAAGAACAAACACAGGCTGGACCCAGGCCTCTCTGCACACATGTAGCAGATATGCATCTTGGTCTTCATGTGGGTCCCACAGAACTGGAATGGGGGTCTACACTAAAAGCTGTTGGTACATTGCCTGCATGAGGGATATGTTCTTCTTGCTGGGCTGCCTTGTCTGGCATCACTGGGAGAGAAAGCACCTAGCCTCCCAAAGACTTGAAGTGCCAGGGTAGGGGGATTCCCAGGGAGGCCCCCATCCACTTAGAGGAGAAGGGGAGAAGGGATGGGGAAGGGTTGTGGAAGGGGGTGACTGGGAGAGGACAGTGAGTAGGATGTAAAATGAATAAGAAAAAGTTAAATTAAATTAAATTAAAAAATAAACTCAGATTCTGAATTTATGAGATGCAGGATAAAATATATGCACTTGCTATATTTAAAATGTGAAAGAGAATATATAAATCTTATCAGTGAGCAATGGTTTAAGATGTCTCCAAAACAAACAAACAAAAAAGAACAGTCAAAAAAGAAATGCATAAAAAAGAAAAGCAAGAATTAGCATCTTTTAATTTTTTTTTTAACAAACAAACGTGTCCTCTGACAAATGGTTCACGTGTTGAAGGCTTGGTCCCCAGCTGGTGACTCTCTGGAATGGACTACTGAGAGGCTTTAGTTAGAAAGTGTAGTGAAGGATACACCTCTATAGGTTGTATATTGCTCCAGGACTGAAAGGAGGTTCAGAGAGAGAGTGGGTAACTGATGGTATGCCTCTGGACATTGTATATTTTCCTTTCTACTGTGATAAACAGAATGTACTTTCTTCATACACAATAAGAATGGAAAAAGAGAGAGAAGAGACACAACTATGCCTCAAAAGGAAGCATGTCCTAGGATGACAAATTCTAATGTTTGTCATAGTGCCATTATAAGATAATAGAGATATTTTACCAGTCCCTGGCTAAAACTTTTAAAATTATGATATTACAGCCCAAGTACAGAGGTATTTCATAAGGATTTTTGTCTATGTAAACTGCCCCTTAAATGATGTGACTATATTTTTCTTTTTCTTTCTGGTCAGTTATATCAGAGAAAGCAATGCTCCCACAGTCCTTCTCTGTCATAAATAACTCAAAACATGTGTGCTTTAGATGATAAAGGCTTATTTTGTGTGCTTCATAGTTCCTACAGTTGTTCAGAAAATGAGAAGACTTGATGAGTATCTATCAGTTCCTAAATTTCTTCTTTTTTGGTTTTTTCTTTAAATTGGCTGAGAATTCCATACATGTGTTTTAATCAAATCCACAATCCTATCCCCCTCACATCCTATTTCTTCCCTATCTGTCCTGCACTCTGTCTCAACTTCATGTGTTCTTTCATGAAGTCCACTGGCTGCCAGCTTATGAATAGGAATAGGTCCATCGGCTGGAATATGGGTAGCATTTCCGGAGCCACATCCCTGAAGAAACCTGACTCACTCCCACAGCAGCTACCAACTGTCAGTGACTCCACAGCTATGGGTGAGACTCTATGACCTGGATGGCTCAAAGAGTTGAAAGAGTACTTTTGAACAGAACTCTACATGTGACATTACTCATGATACAACATGGATTCTGTTCTTAAATTCATAAAGAATTCACATTTCTTCCAGTTGATTCCTGCTTTTATCTTTCCAGACTACTTCTTAAACTTCCTTTTAAAAGAAAAAAATTATGTACAGATCTGGAGACAGGAACTTGTGTCAAAGAGCCAACCTGTTGCTTGGGACTTCCACCACCCCTTACACACACACACACACACACACACACACACACACAGAGAGAGAGAGAGAGAGAGAGAGAGAGAGAGAGAGAGAGAGAGAGTTGTTATTGTTTATGACTGTTAATGAACTTCTTGTATAAGGGAATCAGAATCCTGGTGGAGAATTGGATGAATATGTGAACTCATTAAGCAGCAGAGATTTGAAGAGCAAGTATAAAGTCCAGTATAATGAGAAAGCAGTAGGAAGACAAGGAGCAGGGGACAATAGCACATTTAACTCACTGGGCTCTCAGACTAACTACGTTTTTTTGTTGTTGTTGTTGTTGTTGTTTTGTTTTTTTTTGTTTTTTTTGCCCCAGCACACATATCCAGATAGGTACAGGATATATAGAAAACTCTTCCACAGCATGCCTAGTTCCTACTTTTGGAAGTGGAAGCCTTAATAAAAGTCTATTGTAGTCAGGATACCAGGCTCAAAATTCTAATGCCAGATTGTAAAAGTGAATGCATTTGAGCCTTAGCAGCAAGCATTTCTCTCCCATCTCCTGACACCTTTGCTTCATAAACTGATTCAGTCTTTTATTAGGAAACATATCTTTTTACATGATGAGGGTGGGGCTGCAATTTTTTGTGTACTCCAAGGCAAGCATCAGATGGAGCCCAGGCAAGGTCATGAAATTTAGAAAGAAGTTATCTATCTTCATTTCAAAGATAGGGAAGGAAGTATTAGAAATGGTATTGGAGGTGAAACAATGTGCATAAAAGAAAAGTTAATTAATTAATTAATTAATTAATTAAGAAACCTATGGGGGCCAGTGAGTGGTGGCACACACCTTTAATCCCAGCACTTGGGAGGTTGAGGCAGGTGGATTTCTGAATTCAAGGCCAGCCTGGTCTACACAAGAGTGAGTTCCAGGACAGCCAGGACTACACAAAGAAACCCTGTCTTGAAAACAAACAAACAAACAAAACAAAAAAAGTGGGAGAAAGGAAAAGAAACCTATTGAAATGTGGCTTTAGGACTGGCACAATTTTAAGCAGTATGGAGTTCTGAAAACTGATTGGCTCCATGAGAGAACCAGGCTATCACATGACTATCACTTTTAGTGTAATACTTTTATTAATTATTTGAGAATTTCACACAATGTAGTTTTCAGGTTTATGTGTTCTATTTTATGTGGATAATAGCTTTGTTTGCATGTATGTCTGTGTGCCATGTATATGCTTCATGCCCTCAGAGGTCAAGAAAGTGTATCAGATTCCCTGGAACTTTAATTATGGGTGTTCATGACCTACCACGTGGGTTCTTGGAATCAAACCTGTGTCTTCTGCAAGAACAGAAAGTGCTCTTAGAATGGATTAAATAATTCTGTTATAATTGACAATCATATCTCTCAAAAATTCTTAACAGGTGTTGTGAAGGAAATCATTTCTGGTTGGATCCAGTTGGTGATTTACTGCACTATACAGAGTTGAGAATTAAAATAGTCGCTTCCTAATAGTTCTTCATTTTCTGGTTGCATGAAATAGTCTTCCTTTTTCAGCCATTTCTGAACATTTATTTATTGAATCATCATCTTTTCTATTATGGAGAGTAATATAGATAGGCTTTCTCTTTGCATATGTATCCCTACAGTGTTAACAATGCTCTTAGAATCTCTGTTTCTGTCGCGCCCACCTCGTCCAGCAAGGAAGACACAACATGGTCGGACTCTTCTCAATAGCTTTATTACAGGAATGCCTCGCTGCTGCTACAGGAACCCCGGGCACCCAGGGAGGACTCCTTATATACACCCCAGCACAGGGAAAAGCTTTGTGAACTCCTGGGATTGGTCAGTCTGCTGGCACTTTAATTTGCATGCACCTGCTCAGGAGGGGTTGGTGCCAGATTCGGGCTAGGGCCTGCACAGTGGTGGTGTACCAGAAACTGGCACCATCTTTTAGGCGTCGGCTGCCTACATCTCCCCCTTTTTTGTTTAATAATATGATGCTGGACTAGGTCTGGGCAAGTTTGGGCAAGTCTGTCCATCTGCCACGGCTCCTGTCTTAGGTCGATCCTTTCATGTCACAGCCTTACCCGTCATAGGGTTACCCTATCGCCTCCAGGCCCCGTGTCTTAGGTTGGTCTGTGCATAAGGAAAGTGGCCTGTCACTGGATACCATGGATCTGTGTGACTACAACTGCCAGATGACCTAGGGCGAACTCTTAATTTTTTAAAGAGGCCAGCCAAACATTGGGAGATGTGCCATCTTTAATTGCCATCAATGCTTGGTACACCACTGCCTTATACTGAGCGTGCTCTCGTTTGAGTCGACACAATAGCCAGATACAAAAGACACAACCCAGGAGGACTACTGCCCCCCAGGCCAACATTCGCACCCATTCCTTAAAAAATGAGAAGGCATTGGTGATCCGGGAGGTGAAGTCCCCCAAGGTGACAGGGTCCAGTCGAGTGCTGTTGAGTTTGGCAATCTGGAGGAGCAGCTTTCTGGACAACTGCTCTGCTTTAGCCGGCCAATTTCCTACTCAGATAAGAGGCGACTCTGTTCAAGAGACTGAGAGAAATTAGCTTGTACAACTTTATACAATTCTTCAACCTATTCTTGAACTAAGTCTATTAAATAAGAGAGAGTCCCATCTGCTTTGATATGACTGAGGAGGCATACATGACAAAATGTGGCCACAGCTTTTGCTACAAGCGTATTCATCAGAGTTTGGAGGACAATAATAGATGTCCCAAGTGTAATTATGTTGTGGACAATATTGACCATCTCTACCCTAATTTCTTGGTGAATGAACTCACTCTCAAACAGAAGCAAAGATTTGAGGAAAAGAGGGTCAAATTGGACCACTCAGTGAGTAGCACCAATGGGCATAGGTGGCAAACATTTCTAAATCTACTATAGGCACAAAGGTGGGAAGTTTCACAACCACAGCAGTATACCTTGCCAATACTCTGCTAAAAAAAACATGTCCTTCAAGAACTATTACAATCTATATCTCTGTCGGGTGGAAGCAATTTTTGTGTCAGCCTCTCTGGTACCCAAATCGGGTGTTCTTGACCCTGTGGAAAAACACAAACAGCTTCCCTGGATCTTGAAATAATGGGATCTGGGCCATACCATTTTCCAGTTAAGACATCTTTCCATTTGACATCCTGTTTAAGGATAGGCAAGGTCATGGCATGCCTATCTGCAGCCGAACGACCATGTTTGTCCAGAATTAAAAATTTTAAAGGATAGAGGGCTAAAGATAATTGTTCTTTGGGTGGCTGGCCATCGGCGATTCCCCCTTTTTGTTTTTGTAAGAGTTCTTTTAAGGTTCGATGTGCTCTTTCCACAATGCCTTCGCCCTCGTGGATTGTAGGGAAGGCCAGTAGAGTGACTAACCTGCATTATTTTGCAAAAGGTTTGGAATGATTTTGATGGATATGCGGGGCCATTATCAGTTTTTAAACTATCTGGCCTTCCCCAAGCTGCCCAGGCTTCTAGGCAATGGCCAACCACGTTGCAGGATTTCTCACCGGACATGGGGGAGGCAAAAATGACACCTGAACAGGTATCAATTGAAACATGAACATATTTTAATCTTCCAAATTCTGAGACATGAGTAACATCCATTTGCCACAGTTTTAAAGGGATCAATCCACGAGGGTTAATACCAACATGAGGAGGGTGGTGAAATTGTACACACTGTGGGCATTGTAACACCACATCTCGTGCTGAGTGAGGCTTGAGAGATAATCAAATTTCTGCTGAAGTGTGGCAGCAGGAACATGATACAATTGATGAATATCTTTTGCAAGCTCCAGTGGGGTGGCGTGAAAAATAAATTCCATGCGAGTGCTAGCATCCACTAAGGCATTTCTTTCAGCCATAGGGCCTGGCAAGGTAGAGTGAGCTCGAATATGTTGAACAAAGAATTTATGTGTTCTTTTCCAAATCAAGTTTTGTAACTCTAATAAGATGGTACACAGAGGGCTGGTGGGTCTAATAGGTCCTGTAATTTGTAATGCACGCACTGCATTTACTACATAAGCCAAATCAGAGACTAGATTAAAAGATTCCTTAAAAGCTTTGAATACTTCCAACACAATTTTACATTCAGTAAGTTGCGGGGTGCCAGGATTGTGTTGAAAAAGAACGGGTTTTTGAGAATTGACTACATAGACACCAACACCTGTTTTAGAACCATCCGTATAAATATCCAATGCATTCGATATGGGTTTAGATGCTGTGACTTTGGGGAAAATCACTGGATGTTCATGAAAACATTGTAGCAAAGGATCTTTGGGATAATGATTATCTAATTCCCCATCAAAACTACAGTGCAATAGGGCCCAATCATCTGTCAAAGAACTTAGGATCTGTATTTGATTAACATTAGAAGGTGTAATGATTTTCTGAGGAGATGCTCCAAAATGTTGAATACACGATTTAATGCCCAAAATTGCTAATTGAGCTACAGCAATGGGATAATAGTCAAGGGTTTTATTGGGAGATACATGAGGAAAAATCCACAATAGAGGCCCTGACTGCCACAACACTCCTGTTGGTTGATGGAATGTCTTCAAAACGCATAGGAGGATGTCCTCTCCTTCTTTCCATCTATACAGCTTGGCCTTTTCTAAACATCTTTCTACCTTTTCTAATGCTACTCGGGCCTCGGGGGTGAGAGCACGAGGTGATGAAAGCTGTGGATCGCCCTTCAATATATCAAAAAGAGGGATTAATTCAAAATTTGATAGCCTCATATATGGACGAATCCAATTTATATCTCCCAACAACTTCTGGAAATTATTCAATGTTTTCAAATGATCTTTACATAATTCTATCTTTTTGGGGTGTAATAAAATGTGGAGTAATTCGAGCACCCAAGAACTCTCCTAAATTTCCCATTTGAATTTTATCAGGATCTATAAATAATTGTTTCATTTCTAATTCTTTTACTAGCTTAATATGGGCTTCATCTAAACTTTCTTTATTCTTTGAGACAAAAAAGATATCATCTATATAATGTACTATCCTTAATTTTGGGAATGCATCACGGACAGGTTGTAGGGCTTCTCCTACAAAAAGTTGACACATAGCAGGACTGTTTGCCATCCCTTGAGGTAAAGCTATCCACTGATACAGTTTATCAGGCTCTTCATTATTCACAGAAGGAAGAGTAAAGGCAAAGCGCTCGCTATCACACAATGCAAGGGGAATAGAAAAAAAAAAAACAATCCTTAATATCAATGATTATAATAGGCCACTCTTTGGGCAAACTAGAAAGTAGGGGCAAATGCCTGTGTATGGGGCTCATAATCTGCATTTGATTATTAATGGCTCGAAGATCATGCAGGAGCCTCCATTTGCCTGATTTTTTCTTAATCACAAATATGGGTGTATTCTAAGGTGACTGGGAAGGTTTAATATGTCCTAATTTCAATTGTTCCTCTACTAATTCTCTGGCAGCTACTAATTTTTCAGAGGAAAGAGGCCATTGAGGAACCCATACAGGCTCCTCTGTTTTCCAAGTAATGGCTATACCACCCTCAAAGGCCCATAGGAAAAACCCAATCCCTTTTTATCTTGTTTGAACTTTGCAGGCACTGGCATAGTCATGCCTTGTAATGACTTTCCTAACCCTTTTCCTGGAGTGTAGCCCATAGTAGACATAATTTCTCGGGCTTGTGGGGAATACTCATTAGTTAGTCTAAGATCCATTTTGGTTAAGACATCCCTACCCCATAGGGTCACAGGAATATCCACAATATAAGGAAAAAATTTCTCTGACTTACCTTCCTCATTTTTCCAAGTCAATTCCTTAGCACATATAAGGAGAGCAGTCTCATAACCTAGACCACAGAGGCTTTGAGATGATGTTTGTGGAGGCCATTTTGGCGGCCAATCATGAGTGGAAATGATGCTGCGATCTGCACGTGTGTCTAACAACCCCAGAAAGGACCGTCCTTCAACCTCCAAAGTTAACATGGGGAGATCTCCTAATTCCATTGACAAGAAAGTGAACCGAGAACCTGTAGAACCTAGTCCACTCTCTCCTCTTATTTTATTATTTGCTGGAAATATTTATGCAAACTTGGCAACAGTAATAATTGAGCAATTCTATCTCCTGGGGAGACAGCTGAAATGCCACTGGGGAAGGCCACTAAGATTTTCACAACCCCTGTATAATCTGGATCCATCACTCCAGGGGTAATTTGTAATCCTTTTAAAGCAGATGAGCAGCCAAGCAATAGTCCTACAGTATCTTTGGGAAGGGGGCCTTTAAAATCTGTATCTATGGGCTGTACCCCCATCTGTGGGGTTAATACGAGTCTGGTGGTGGAGTGGAGGTCCAATCCTGCCGAGACAGTAGTGGTTCTCTGTGGTCTCTCAGATGACTGAGAGACAGCCAAGGTTTCTTCTGGTCTTTCTGAAGAGCCCCATATATTTGAGGGCCCTGGGGACGTGGGCCCCGCTGTCGGTTTTTTGGCCTAGTGCCACCATATCCTGCTTCTAATGGTTGGCCTTCCATGTCCTTTGTTGATCTGCACTCATTAGCCCAAATTTTTCCTTTTCTACATTTATGGCATATTCCTGGATGTCTAGGTTTATCTAATGGAATCCTTTTCTCATTTTAGGAGCATTGTCTTCTAAAATGTCCTCTCTGGCCACATCTATAACAACTATCATTATTAGATCTACCCAACTGCACTACAGCTGCCACCAGGCCTGCATTGGTTAACGGGCCCCCTAGTTCTCTGCAAACCTTCATCCAAACTTCTAAACCTTTATGTTTATAGGGTGTAATAGCTGCTCTACACTCCTTAGTGCATTGCTCATACACTAGCTGTTTTACCAAGGGCATAGCTGTATCAGGGTCTCCAAAAATTCTAGTGGCTGCTACAAAATCTGAAAATGGTTCTGTGGGGCCCTGCAAATTTTTCATAAGATTGCCTGAGACTGCTCCTTTGTTCGGCAATGCCTTCCAGGCTTTGGTAGCTACCTCATTTATTTGGGCATAGACTGCTTTAGGATAATTTGTTTGATCTAAAGCAAAATGTCCTAAACCCAGAAGCATGTCTGCATCCCAATGTCTCTGAGGATCTTGTTCTGTGGCTAAATTTGCTGCTGCCTGACTGTTTGCATATTCAGAGGACAAGGACTTCCAGTCTAAATACTGTCTGGATGACAAACAAGCCCAAGTAATATTATTCCAGTCCCCCGGGATGAGGCAATATCTAGCAAGCACCTTGACCTGTGCAACTACAAAAGCTGCACTCACCCCGTAAGTACTGACTGACTCAGCCAGATGCTTAATAGTTTTAAAATCTATTGGCTCATGATATCGTTGTCCCTGGCCATCTAAGAAAACAGGGAAAGTCAGTCCAACTTCCTTCCAAACCTCTGGGCAAAATGAGGTACCTTGTTTACCAGCTTTTGTGGATTCCTTTTTTCCTATATACTCAGGGTTAAAAGGTGGAGCAGTCAGCACTTTCGATTTTACTCTTTTGCCAGCCGCCCCCCCCCCCCCTTTTTTTAAAGGATTGGTTTTGTATGATCAATCTGGATCATACTTATCCCTCTCATACTGAGCTGCCTCTTCTTCTAGGTCAGCTTCCTCATTTTTATCAAGCTCTGAGTCACTGGAGTCAGAACTTGCTGAACTTATTTTAAGTCTTTTATGAGGGATATATTTTTTGCTATTTCCTTTTCTTTCTCATTATTTCCTTTTCTTTTTGAATTTGCCTTTTCTCCTTTCTCCTTTTCTCTCTCTTTTTCATCCCTTTTCTTTCTTTTGCTTATGTGTTTCCTATCTTCCTCTGACATACTTTCTTGTTGTTCTATAAGAATTTTCTGACCTGCCTTAACTGCTTCTATCAAACAAAAGCAGAGGCCAGAAATTACAAAAAATGAAACAACAACGATAAGAGCTACCCACACTGGGTCTATGGGCGAGAAAAACATATCCCCCCTTTTAACCGGGGATCAATTTGGGAGACTTACCAGTACCGCCGTTCCTCAGCTGAAGAGTTCTGAATCCACGAGATCCTTGGGTCCCTGTGCGGGCCACCAATTTGTCATGCCTACCTTGTCCAGCAAGGAAGACACAACATTCTTCTCAACAGCTTTATTGCAGGAATGCCTCGATGCTGCTACAAACCCCGGGAACCCAGGGAGGACTCCTTATATACACCCCAGCACAGGGAAAAGCTTTGTGTCCTCCTGGGATTGGTCAGTCTGCAGGCACCTTAATTTGCATGCACCTGCTTGGGAGGGGTTGGAGCCAGATTCTGGCTAGTGCCTATGCAGTGGTGTTGTTTATGGCGACGGTGTACAGGAAACCTGCGCCATCTTTTAGGTGTTGGCTGCCTACATGTTTCTAGGAATTAGGAAGTGTTGCTAGCTTTAAAAGAAGAACAGTTAGCACATTGCATCTGACCCATGAAGATTTGCTTTTACATGAAAATGACAAAACTTAAAGTATACTGTTGCTTCATACTAGTCTCTCTGAATCAGTTGTCAAGCATTGAACTCTCTGTTATTCAACAGAAAGCAATATTACAAGTTGTACTATATTCCATCAAAATCCAGGGGGTAATGAATTAACTAAATATGTTCTTCATGGAGAAAGTTAGTGGAAGAGTCTGAGACAGACATGAAGAAGTCAGAAGTCTAAACTAACTAATCCCTGCAACCTGTCACAAAGCATTTAATTTTTTCTTATATCGGAGAAAGTATCAGATGGTCTACTTGCCTAGTTAGAGTTCTCCCAGTGGCTAATTTTATTTTAGAAAATAGCTCATTAGGCAAAGAAGGTGTCTCAAAGAATTAAAAATCATCTAGCTACTGCTGATAGTGAGGTCAAGAACAACAACAATGAATGATACAGAAAGGTACACTCTAGCCACAATCTGAATGAATCAGAAAAGAATTGAATTTAGCAGTCAGTACAAAAGTGTACATTGTACATTTTAATATGCTTTGGATTTAGAGAAGTCTTACATTCACTGCTAAATCAGCAAGTATGAAGTTCACATGTCTTCCCTGCCCCAACAGACTCACAGATTCCTACACTATCAACTCCCCATGCCATAGTGGCACATACCCATTAACTAATCCACCTGCACTGATACAAGGATTCCCCCTTGGCATTACATATCTTTATATCTTATGTGAGTATATATATATATATATATATATATATATATATATATATATATATATATATTCCAAAGTGGTGTCATGCAAAGCAGTTTCTGCCTTAAAAATGCTTAGGCCCTATGTATTCCTCCTTCTCCAGCACCCCCTAGCATGCACTGACCTTTTTTACTGCCTTTATCGTCTTGACTTTTATAGAATGTCATGTACTTTAAATAAAACAGTATGAAATTTTTTCTTCTACTAAACATGTATTTAAGATCCCTCTATATCTTCTCATAACTTAGCATCCCATTTCTTTATAACACCAAATATTACTCATTATCTGAATATTCAACACATTATCAGTTCACCTAATGAAGGCTACTTTGGTTAATTACAAGTTTTAATAATTATGGCTAAAACATCTCCAGTAATCTATTACTAGGTTTTATGTGGATATGAGGTTTTTTTTTTTTTTAAGTTTTTTCGAGACAGGGTTTCTCTGTGTACCCCTGGCTGACCTGGCACTCACTTTGTAGACCAGGCTGGCCTCGAACTCAGAAATCCGCCTGACTCTGCCTCCCATGTGCTGGAATTAAAGGCGTGTGCCACCACGCCCGGCTGTGGATATGAGGTTTAATCCTTCAGACAATTGCCAGAGATGACCATTGCTGAATTGTCATTGTGTATAAACAATCTACAATTTTGCCAACTGTTAGTTTTCCAAAATAGCCTATATACTCTGCATTGCAGCATGACATAAATACATATCTTGCTCTATATCCTTGCTAGAATGTATTGTTATCTGTAATCTAGATTATTGCCATAATAATAATATATAAGAGTATTTAGGTTTGATAACATGAAATTATCTGAATTATGTGGTATGCTATAAAATGCAGCGTCCTCCATATATTTACTTGGCATGTGTGTATCTTCACTGCAGTAGCTATTCAGGTCTGTGTACTCTTCTCAATAGGGCTGTTTATTTCCTTGTTATTGAATGATATGTCTTTTGAACATTTTGGTAGACTTCTGTATTAGATATGGCTTGTATAAACATTTTCTAATATTCTAAGCCTTCAAATTTGACTTCTCCTCCTTCCAATATGTTATACAGAGTAGAAGTTTTCAGTTCTTATGAGCTCCAGCTGCTTATTTTTCTCATGTGGGTATCTTTAGTGTTATATGTAAAAGTTATTGTCAAGCTCATAGTATTTTCTCCTAATGTTATTTTCTAAGAGTTTTCATTTATGTCTATGATACACTATAAATTTGTGAGTCACTATAGGCTCTTTGTCTATGTTCAGTTTTACACATGTGAAAATAACTCAGAATTAGCTCAGTGGAAGAGATGCATACAACAACATCTGAGGGCTAGAGTGTGATAAAGCTTTGTGACCCTCTCAGGGCACACTGCCTCCCAACCCTGCAGAGGATTCACCAATCCAGATGGTCTATTTGCATCCCCAGCCCACAGCCCCCTCTCACATCACACTGTATATGCTCTAGCCTGGCCTTGAAATGTGGTCCCTGCTCCTCACCTCTTAGTGCAGAGATTACAGGTGTGCACCACCATGCTAGGCTCTTTGTGTGAAAGTATATGTGGTGTGTGTGTGTGTGTGTGTGTGTGTGTGTGTGTGTGTGTGTGTGTGTGTGTGTTATACATGCCATGGCACATGTATGGAGGTCAAGAGACAGTTTTCTGGAATTGGTCTCTCCTTCAACCTTTGTGTATGTTCAGAGACGTAGTTAGCTGACATTACTGTGAAACAAGAAGTGCCTTCATCCACGGAATCATCTTGTTGCATCTATTTTTTTTTGACAGAATTTCTCATTGTCCTGGAAGCTTCCAAGTATGCTACACTGGATGGCCAGAAAACCCTAGGTATCTGCCTATCTCGTCGTCCCCAGTGCTGGAGAACAAGCATGTGTGTACACATAGATCTTTCATGTGAGTTCTGGGGACTGAAGTTATGTCCTAGTAATTACAAGGTGAGTATTTTACCAGCCCCATTCTCTAGTTTCAAATGTCCAGCTTTAAGAAAGTGTGGGATTTTTGCCTTGTTTCCAATACACATTTAAAAACTTATAAATATTGGCTGAATTCTCCTTTTAGCTATAAAATCAGCAGCAAGCCATGAAAACAGCTGAGTTTGGAGCAGTAACTTAATACACAGGAATCTTTGACCATGGTAAAATTTAAGTGGCAAAAGAAGTGTGAAAGGAGTTAAAATATTAGCTCAATATTATTTTTTAAAATGAGGAAAAGAAAACAGAAGAGATAACAGGGATACATTTACTGTAAACATTGTGCTATATTATTCTCAATGATGCTGTGAAGTAATTATTTCCTTTATTCATGTGCATAAATGGTACCTGGCCTTATGCTAAGTACTTAGTAGGAATTCTGGTGGCAAAAATGTTAATTAAAGATATGATGGATTCTAAAAATAAAAAAGAAAGGAAATAATATTTATCCAAAGATAAAGTAAGACAAAAAGTTGCCTTCACTATCAGTCAGATTATCTGAATTCAAAAAGAAACAAATGAAACAAAGGGAGAATATTTGCGACACTGACATAGATGAAGGGTTGGAAAATATTGATGGAGTGGGGATCAGTGTATGCCTAGGGCAAATAATCAAGCCAGTTAGCAAGAGCACTGAAGGTATGAAGAAGCACAAGGAACTGAGCTCAAAGCTCCAGAACCTATGTACAGCCATGTGTGTTCAGACTCACCTATCAGGTCAGTAATGTTGGCAGAAGAGACAGAAGGATCATAGCTCCAGCCTAACTATGAGTTTAATGAGAGACCTTGTATTAAATGAATAAGGTGGAGAGTGATAAAGCAGACAATTGACATCATCTTCTGACTCATTATCCAAATACACACACACACAATTAGTTTTTAAAACTTAAATAGTGCAATGTGGATGTATAAACATAAACCATTCCACGAGATTCCCTATAAAACAAGTTGACACAAAAAAACAGGACTAGCTCTTTGTCTCCAAAACCTTGGGGTTGGGTTGGAGGGGCAGTGATGATCTGCAGCTACATGTAGCACTTCTGCACTGGACACATTCTGTGGTTTTATTTCTGACTGTTAGTGTAGAAATAAGAAACTTTCAAGTAAAACAGACCTCTCCTCAATCTTGATCTCCTTAGTCATGTAACTCATGTGCCTTTAGGAAAATCTGAGGGTATCTCAGGTCGTGTGTTCTCCCATAAAACATCCTTCTCATTGAGCTTTACTGGAATTAAGTGAGATATTGAATGTCATGTTTGGTTATGCGCTCAATAAACTTTGGCGCTATTCACTGCATATTGAGACTACAGGGCCTTAATCTTTGCTAAGAATAGACTGTAACAGAGAGAAGATGGCAGTTGGGTTCAGAGTGTGTTGACTTGAGAAACCCAAGTATTCTGGGTAAGACATGAGAATTATGTAAGCCTCCTCACCCAGAGAATACAGGAATCCTCACCAAGAGGCAAAGTTAGTACTGTGTAGATGCTCGTGCTTCTGAAAGGAGAAAGAGAACGCTCTGTCTGTCTGGGAAACTGGTCCCACCTCTCCTAATCTCACACTTTCTACTTGTTCTAAAAATAGCCTCAGAATGCTCATAGCAAATCAAGTTTTCATTTAGAAAATCCCAGTTTCTCCCTGAAGCTCTGTTGAACCACACTTAGAGCTGCAAATATGCATTTTTTAAAGTATCTCTATAACATAGCAGTTCACTGACATTTACTGTCTGAACTTTCTCATTTCCTTTGGTTTTCAAGGAAATAATATACAGAAACATGCTGTTTGGTTTAAGTTTTTGTCAGTAAGGTGAAATGTACTGATCTCTCTCCCCTTAATTTTTTCTCTACTTAGCTTATTCATAGTCCTCTGAGCTCATTGAATAAATTAGCTCCTTCTCACTACATGTGTTAAGGTATCCCTGGTGCTGAGGTGCTTAGAATGGAACCTTAACTCTTTCAATTCACTAGAGTATTCTCTGGGGACCTAAATTGTCAGACACAATGAAAAAAGGAGGGGTTGTGAAATTTTCTTACTTTGACTATCAAAGTTTTCTTGTAAAACAAGGACTTCCCCCACCCCACCCCACCCCCAGAGTTCCCAGGAACTAAAGCACCAACCAAAGAGTACACATGGAGGGATCCATGGCTCCAGCTACATATGTAGCAGAGGATTGCCTTATCTGGCATCTATGAGAGGGAGACTTTTGGTCTTGTGGAGGCTTGATGCCACAGTATAGTGGGTGCTAGAGTGGTGAAGCGGGAGTAGGTAGGTGGATGGGGGAGCACCCTCTTAGAAACAAAGGGGAGAATGGGATGGAGGGTTTATGGAGGGGAGATTGTGAAAGGGCACAACATTTGAAATGTAAACAAATAAAATAACCAAGAAAAAAGAAAAAAAGAGGTCAATGTTGCATATTTTGCCCCCAGCATAATAACGCTGTTCTTTGTTATCAATTGAGACAATCTTTAGAACTTCAAGTACATGAATTCTATCTTCTAAAAGCATAAGTAACAAATTAGGTTTTTTTAACCATGGAGATATTATTTACCATTTGCTTTTTGTTCATGGAATAGTGTGGCCTGTAGTGGGTTTCATGTGTATTGTTAAAATTTGGCTCTAATTTATTTTGTGAGTTTAATACCCACTAACACTTTACAGAAGTCTAAATATATTGTACTATATGACCTGAAAGTGGTACGGTCATAGGATGAAAGTAGAAGATTATTTATTAATGACTCTGTCATTAACTAGGCAGCCAATGGTCTTCCTTCTGATCTAAACTCTCATGCAAGTCCTGTCTCTAGCTTATCACATGTAAAGGATAAGCTCTCAAGTTTCCTCTGGCCTTAGTCACAGCTTTGTTTCCGTAATGAAGAGCCTACGCATTTTGACCATCCGTTATGCATTCCCTTCCTGTAACCAAACATTTCTCTTTTCTTTCTAGGTCAGTTAGCTTCTAGACTCCAAAGACTGCCGTACAGTTACACACGTGTATACAACTTCTGTTCCTCCTTTAAATGTACCTTCGCCTACCAAACACTAGCTATGGTATTGCTAGTGTCCCTATGGTATGGCTGCTAATGCCCCTGTGTTTTACTAAGCTCAAAAGGGATTTGAGAATAAGGTCATTATATTCCATGCTGGCACCATCTAGCATACCTTGAAGGTAGCAGTGAGAATGGCTCCTTCTCTTACATGGGTTCTGCTGGCTTTGAGTGAGATGGTTCCTCTGAGTGCACAAAGACTGACAGCTCACCAGGCATCAACAATGTTTTTTTCCCTATTTGGCTACTTAAGATAGTCTTCAGCTTCTGAGATTCAAGGAAATCATGTGACTTAAGATGTCTGCCATTGTCTGCAGTGTTCTTAGGCAAGGTTTTTCTCAAAATAATATTTGGCCAGCTCAGTCCCCCACTTAACTTAGAGAACCTCATGCATATTAATCACAGCCTGCACCAGTCTAGGAGGCAGCCTTCTTTACTTTCGCTCTGTTCCTTTACACTAAACGCTAGGAAATACATATCAAGGCAACGCCACAGCTCCCTTCAAGTTGAAAGTTAACGTTAGAGGTGTCTAGCAACCTGAGATGAAAAGGGTTCTCATCCCCTTTTCTCCCTGATGAATAGAGGTGATGAATGGAAAGCTCAAAGGCAATTACAGTGGAGAAAAGTCCCCAGCCTGCTATTTTGCTTCTCTTTCAACTCTCAGATCCCTGTCTTTGATGGCTGGTCATTGACAGAACTGCTTTCATAATGTCGTGAGCAGTCTGCACAGTTCCATGCCCATGCAGCTTGGGATGTTGGTAACTCGTCGCCACTCTAATGATTCGGGGCTTTGGTGAACCAAAGCGCCCATGTGAGCATTTTACTATAGAAGGCTGTTGGCTCAGGATTCTGTATTTCTCCTTGCTGTGACAAGTTTGTGATTTCCCTGAAACTGTTACATCATGCTTGAAGACAAATCTCAGAAGAGTCTCCGCGCCCAAAAGTTTAAGGGACAAAAAAATTCTGTAGCCCTCTTATTGTATTGGCAGATTTCCTAGCAATTTAATCATACATAGGAGTCTTATTCTTTGCCCAGGCTGACGTGGAATTTATGGTAATCCCCCTGCCTCAGTGAAGTGCTGAGATAACAAGCATGAGCCACCCTGCCCAGTTTCACTCATAAGCTACTTAAAAATTTTTTATCCCATAGTTGTCTTTGTAGATACTTCAGCTTGCCATGGAAAATACTCCATTTGGGTTTTTCTTTCATATCTAAAAACATCTAGTATATGACCCATTCTTACCTATTTACCCAAGGGAATGAAAGGCACAGGTCCTCACAGATTTACACACAGATGTTCACAGCACCACAATTCATTGTAGCTTCAACTTGGAAACAACCCAAGTGCTCACAAACTTTTTTGTGGTTATCTATACTGCAGAATGCTACTCTAAAATAAAACCAAAGTGCTAGGAGCCAAGGGGATGGCCCAGAACTTAAGAGCACTTTCTTACTTTGCAGAGGACCTGAGTTCAGTTCCTAGCATCCATGTGTTGGCTTAAACCTGAGATAAGCCCAGTTCCAGGGATTCTGACCCTTTCCTCAAACTTCTGCAGATGAGTACCTGCAAGTGGTACAGTTATATACACTCATCCACACAGACATACACATAAAAAATTATTATTTTTGAAAGTACTGATACATACTAAAATACAGATCACTTCACAATCATAACACAAATTTTAAGAGATAGACGCAAAATGTAATATATGACATGAATTTGTATATAATAAATGTCCAGAAAAACCAAAGGTACAGAAATATAAATTAGCCACAAGTTGGCTGGGAGTAGGAAGTGAGATGAAGGGTAAATGGGAACAAAGGGTCTTATAAAAAGTGCTCTAACACTGGCTTATATTATAAATCACAAAACTTAGGAAAAAAAATGATTCCATTGTATACTTACAATGAATTGACTTTTATTTATTTTATTCATATTTATTCATTTATTAACATTTTACCTCAGAAAAGTGTTGTTTGTTTTTTTGATAACTGCTTGCTCAGTGAAATTTGTGGGCATTTTTCATTGATGTCAGCTCCTTACAGGTGTTAATGCTATTGAAGCCTCAAAAAGTTCAAAATAGAAGTGAACAGGGCCTCTGGGCCTCTGCCTTGCTCACAGAGTCATAAACAAACATATTGCTTCCATATCAAAAGCCAAGATTCTTGAAATTTCATGCGAGGTCAGATCACAGCTAGATTGAGTGCAGCTGCAACGCACCAGTGGTTTTCTGGCAGTGAAAAGAGCTGATGGTCTCCCCAAGTGTCTAGTTTAATAATAAAAAGTGACTTGGGCACTGAGCATTAAAATTTCCTCATAACATGAAATCCTTGCCATTGTGGGATTTTAAATCCTAAATTGGATCATGGTAGCAAAGTAATTTAGAAATCAATCAGCTTCACGCGAAGAAAATGAAAAACGAGGGATCAATGTTTTCTCTAGATGTTTAAAATAAAATCATACTTTAAAAATGATCTATACTCAAGCTACTGGTAAATATATATTCTATGTAAGAGAATAGATACAACCCATTCATCTTTAGAAATGACATGTGAGAGTTTCACACAAGTATTACAACCTGCTTGGGGGAGAGGGGGTTGAAGAATACAGGTAATATTTATAATTTTTTAACTTGTCCTGTCTTAAAATATTTGGACTATTTGCATTGTGAGTCAACCATCTCTAGAAATATATCTTAGAGAATCTGAGAAAACTGTGATTTGGTACCAAATCAGTTTTCACTAAGCATCATGTATGATCTTAGAATACAAAAGTTGTGCTTTGCATGTCAAAATTCCCAGGGTGTTAAGTCATTTGAAAAACATCAAGAAATACATATGATGAAGCTATTAACATTGAGAAGCATATATGTGAACATATAGCCGACTTTCACTGTAACAGCCCCCAACTCTGTTCACTGAATTATGATTACATATTTAGCACAAAACTAAAACATATCACAATCCTCCAATATCCACAGCCATTTCATTTCATGGTCAGTTATGCAGAGGTCACAGTAACTGGTGGGTTTTGTGTTTTGTACCTCCAAAAGTCATGAAAATTTATACCTCAGGCTCAACCAATTTCAGAAAAGATTAATGTATAGTAGGGGTATCTAAAAAGAAGTCAGTCTTTCTACTTAACTATGCAGAGCACAAGGAAACTGAGCAGCCAGTCTACCTAGGCATAGAGCAGCAGTCCAAGAATTAATCATTGAATGCCTACTGTGTGCCAAGAACTATAAGAAGCACAGTAGGCTCAGTCAGGATCCTCATGAGGCTTTAGTACAGTGATGTAAATAAGCCAATAAGAGCAGCATGGTTATGAGATCTTACAGTGCTATAATAAAAGTAGCCATGAGCTGACATTAAAAAAATGGAAAAGTGATTTTAGCCATGGGATTGATTGTGCACAGTACAATAGTGATGGCATTGGCATAACAGCAGTTACTGAGTGTCTGTGCTGGGTGGAATAGAAGACCTCCAGGCCAAGCCAACATAGATTTTCTAAAAAGCAGCTTGGCATAGTCAATGAACTTAAACCCAAACTTTGCTGGAGAAAATGGTGAAAATGTGAATAAGGTAGAGGTGAACCTCGAAGGGCTTTATATAGAATCTGAATCATGTTAAGCTAAGGATTTGTAATGATACAGTTCACATTTTGAGAATATTTTTCTTCTGACTCTAGAATGAAAGGACAGGATGAAAAGTGGTAGAGAAAAAATAATCAAGAGATTTCAGTAAAAACTCTGAAGGTGACTATAGTATTGAGACTTATTAATGAGGTTAGATGAAAGTAGACAGGCTGTAAAGAAATAGTAAAGACAGACAATATAAATGCAAACAGTCATGTATGTCAAGTGGAAATGACAGTATGCACTGATAAGCAGAGAAACAGTATGCTCTACTAACATCGCCTTGGATCCTCATCAGCATTGTATGCATGCTTCTACTTCCAACATGGAGAATGTCTGTTTCTAATGGTCTTCATGCTCTCAGGGACCATGTGGTAAACAGGCATAGAAAACTTAGGGCCTGGGAAAGGCCATGCATATGAGAAAGTCTTTAACTAAGGGTTGCTGAGTTTGGGACATTAACTCTCTAACACTAGAGCCAGACAATTCTGAGTTTCCTTGGGAAACCTGCACATAGAGGAATATTGCCTAAAGATACCTTTTTCTTCTTCCTGCCTTGCTTTCCTCTGGCCACACTAGCTCAGCTGGGATCCTCTCATTAATAATCCACACAAAAAGAATTCTGCCGTGGCATCTGCTGGCAGCCCTAACACAAAACAAGGAGCCAGTTACAAATGGAATTGTAGTATCAACAACTTTATCAATCGGTACTGGGGTTGGGGTGAAAGGTGGTCATCGATGGTAGTGTTTAACTGATCATACCCTGCAAGGTAAAATTACCTTGCATCGGCTTTCTTTCCTTCACTGGTCTTGTATCTTCAACTCGCTTGTCATTCATCGTTTCTATTGCCCACTAATAAACACACTAAATTATATCCTGTGTTCTTCCATTCCCATGCCTGTGCAGTGATGATACCGAAGGGTACCTCATGCTACACTGTCTCAAAGATTTGGGGTAACCTCCCTGAACCTAAGACTCCATGTCCTACAATTTAGCTTAAGATCTCAGAAAAATGTGGTGCATCTTGGCAAGTCTCCAGCCTGTCGCACTCTACTCCCTCCATCTCCTCTTGACCTTGATTCAGACCTCACTGGGAAATCACGACAGTCTCCTTTGGCCATACCTCAGGGCCTTTGCATTTGCTCATCTGCTCAACACTTTTCTGCGGCATCTGTCGTGACATGCCTCTGGGGTCATCAATGTTGAACCTTACTAAAGTGATTTTGAATCAGAGGAGTCCTATCAACTCAGGCATATTGTTTATACATTTGTTGATTTTCTTTCTTCTGGGTTTCTGAGCTCCAGAAATTTAATTTGATTTTTTTTCATAGTTTTGTCTTTCATCACCTAGAAGTCCTGACTCAATATGGGCTTTTATTTTTGTTGGCTCTATACATAAGTGAAGGTTAAAGATACTTTACTGCACCTGGGTCTCCAAGCACATGACTGGGTCACCGTACAAGCGTTCTTTCTTATTATTTGAATATATTTGATTATTATTTAATTTCTTTTAACACAAGTATTTTGTCCTTAAATCTCTACTCCATTTTGAAATGTTGCATTTGGACTCTTCAATTGCAAGTGCATATTTAAAGTTATTGAATTAAAAAGTCTATAATGGTTGATCAGTCACTATAATACTGGTTCACCAAGTCAGCAGTGCAAACCCCAGACTTTCGACCAACACCATTATAACCAAATTGAAAAAAAATTGAGAGACACTCTGGAAATTATTAGTATGTTCTATTAGGTACCAAATGTGAGTTTTATAACCATGAAGCAACTATTTACACAGATCTGTACAGCACACTGAAGCCACTTTCTATGATTACTTTGGATTCACTTAGAGTCAACTTTGCAAAACTTCTGATCTTTTTGAAACATGTAACTTATACAAAAAAAATGGGCAAATATAGAAAGACTCATAAGAGACATGGTAAACACAGGGTTGTCTGTTTGGCAGACTGATAGAGAGAAAGATTTAAAATCATTGCCACAAATAAATACAATGTGTTTGGCACTTGCTGTATAAAGCATACAATCTTGGGACCTCATACTAGCTCGGTGCAGAATATCATCCTTCACTGGTTATTTGAAAAATGTTACAGATATAGGTAAATGAATTGTCATATTGACCTCAGTTTGTCTCAAAATTCCATCAATCTGAAACACAACTTAGATAAACAATTCCATTTAAATAAAATTTGTTGTGCCATAGATTTGTGTCATTGTTTTACAAATGACAAAAATTAGAGATATAAGGTATGTGACCAGTGAACCTTCAAACCACTCAACATCAGATCATAAATACATATACACACATGGAGATATATATATCATGACTAACCACTTGGTGTACTAATCACAGTCTCCAAGTGTATGGTTAATCAAGGTGACAGAATCTAGAATCAAAAAAAGATAAGCCTATGGGCATACATGTGAATAATTAACTAGAAGTTAATTGAGGTAAGAAGACTTATCTTAAACGTGGTTAGCACCATCCCATGGGTGGGAATTTTAAAAAGAGAGCACTAGCTGAGCTTCAGATCATCTCTATCTTTCTCCTTCATAAATGGAACCAGTTTCCTGGACTTCCTCCTGTCAAACCATGAGCTGAAATAAAGCCACATTTTCTTAGGTTTCTTCTTAGCAGGTATTTTGTAGCATCGATAAGTAAAGTAATTAAGACCCCAGTTCTGCAAACTTTTCAATATGAATCTTTTTTTTCTTGAAAAACTGAAATTTTAAATTACTGTTGTGCTTTGAAAACTGAAAATTATCACTAAAAGGAATCATTTTATCTTTAAACCAAAATAATTCCACAGGAAAGCAATTGTCAGATATAAAGTAAACAATAAACATATCCTGGGATTCAGGAAAATCCCAGTTTGAAATAGTAACTTACTTTCCCCATTTGCTCACAAGCTGACATGTACCTATTCAATTGTTTAGTTGGGTTATTTGGTTTGGTTTGGTTTGGTTTGGTTTGGTTTGGTTTGGTTTGGTTTGGTTTGGTTTGGTTTTTTTTTTCCTTTGTTAACTTCTCCCAGGAGTGTTACCAGGAAAAGGAAATCCCAACTGAGAATGGTTCTCCCATGAGGCATTTTCTTGACTGTGATTGAGTACAAGAGTCCAGCCTTGCTATTAGGAGTGAGCAGTTCTACTCCTAGGCAGATAGCCCTTGGATGGCTAAGAAAGAAAACTGAGAAGGCACTGGAGAACAAACTGATAAGCAATGTATCCACGGCCTCTGCTTCGGTTCCTGTCTTGGCTTAACATTGAAGCTAAATAATTTCTTTCTTCCACAAGTTATTTTTGGTCAATATTTCATCACAGCTACAGAAAAGCCGACCAACACATGTGTCTTTAGACATTCTCTACCCTGACTACTATGCCCCACTGAGCCCAGCTCTACTGCTCCAACATAGACTTTCTTCTTGTCTGTTTCTTAGAATTTACAATGGGAAGGGCTCAACACTCACACTCACAAACTCATAAAGTGGCAAGAATTCAAGCCCAATTCTTGATGTAAACGTTTGTATTCAATTCAGTGAACACTGCATGCTTCCTGCTATGTGTGAAGTACTTTCTCAGAATGCAAAAGCTCAAGCTGACTGCAATTAATAAAGTCTCCTGCAATAAATACCTCACAACTAACGGGAGATCTAATATGACATTGTATATCCTATGTGTTGGAACTAAAATTTTGCTTTAGATGTTAGGAATCAATAGCTCATAATTCTATTTTCATTCTATTACTATTATGAAACATTTTGACCAAAGGAAACTTGTGGAGGAAAGGGGTTTATTTCTTCTTACATTTCAAAATCATAGTCTATCATTGAGATAAGTCTGAACAAGAACTCAAGGCAGGAACCTTAAGGTATGTGAGCTTGCTGTTTCATCACATTACCGCCAATGAAGGAAGTCATTCATAGTCAGGGGAGTATCTCAGGGGCCATGGAAGAGGCTATTTGCAAGCTGACTTAGTCACTTACACTAAGGCTTAGCTAGCTTTCTTCCATAGCCATGGACTGACTTCCTTGCCCAAGGATTATGTCACCCATAGTAAGCTGGCTCTTCTTGCTTCTGTTGATAATAAACACAATCTCCCATGAACATAATCATAAATCAGTCTTACCTAGGCAGTTCCTCAATAGAGGCTTTCCTTTCAAATTACTCTAGGCTGTATCAAGTTGACAATTAAAACTAATAAGGACACCAATTAATACCCAAAATGTTCAGCATGCTTTTTAAGATCAATAAATTATATAGTCCATATAATAAAGAATAATAATAATAATTTATATCAATAAGTTAATTTCAAGTCCTCCCAAGAGTACTAGATATTAGGCATACATTCAATAATTAACGTCTTAAGGAGTAATAAAATGAAAGTCCATTTGGAAGTCAGAGTTGGTTGTATGTATAATTAATTAATTTAGTATATTTTAGGTTCTGTATCAGAAGATAATAAAAAGGAAGCATTGGGGATGTAAAACAGAGCATGACTTCCCAGAGGAGACACTGGAGGAGAACATCCTTCCAACTTCATCCTGATTACCCAGAGAGATCCTTCAAACAGGCCCAAGAACATGGCTGTGTTCTCACTACAAGGCTGCATGATACCGTACCCAATGAGCTCTGCTGTCTGTCACACACAAGCTCACAATTTCTCCTGTAAGCAGCAGGCTGCGTACACAAAAAGGTGAAGTAGAGCCAGGCCAGAATGGTGGGAATGAGGTCCGTACAACAACTCAGCTCAGCTAAGGGTTGCTTATCGCTGTTCTCGGTGAAGATACTCCAAAACTGAATGAAGCTTGAATATGGATGAAGTCAAAATACTGCTTTTATCCTTGATATATTTTATTGAGAACATATAAGTTCCTAGCTTAATAATTGTTTTAATTTTAAGCAAGTGATCAAGAGGAGTTAATTTATAAATGGGGTTAGGAATTGAAAAAAAACCGGTACTCAGTGAACATTCAACATTGTCTTTATTTTCCTGCTGTACTTTTTACATTTGTACAAGACATTTATCACTAAACCTTTGCATTTAATGAATACCATTATATACATAAAATTAATTTCATACATCAAGGCTGTAATAATGAAGTCTATGTTTCAAATATGACTTTGAATTTACCTAGAGTAAACCCATTATTTTATCCTACAATTACTACATAATTGACTTTTTAGCCATGTTGTAATTGATATCGCCATAAAAGGACTTTCCATTAACCAATTTCGGAAATAAAGCTACTGCAATACTTCTACAGAGGGTCTGACTTTTTCATTTAAATGCCTTTTCCACTGGCAGAAACCTTTGATTTCTGTGTGCCTCCATTTTGCGAACTGTGACAAAATGAAAGGGTTTAGTGTGAACAGTCTCTTGGCTAACCTTTGCCTGATACTGCTATCAGTGATTATCCTGCTGAAAAATTATATCAAATGTTTGTATTTGAGAAATCAATTTTCCCTCCACAAATTGCAAGATAGAGTGGAAAGAACTTATGGCTAGGAATTGGAGGGTAGAATAGAATTTGCTGAGAATACTCTAGGATATTATCAGTCAAAATGGGAAACAGCTTTGCAACATCATTACAAAGAAAGCCTAGAGACTCTTGAGGCATCAGGAACATCAGCAAAGACTGTCGTCATGGTTATGACTCTGGTGATCACTGCCAGTCAAAAATCAGTGCTTTCGCATTACAATTGAGGATTGGGCTTACTTTAAATGTCGGAAAGTGTGCCTTCCTATCTTGATGAATTTCCGCAAGTCCTCAAAACACTATAGGCTTTGTAAAGTTGTAAAGTTTGGGGTTACTATTTGAAGACCAGTGGCCTGAAGCAAAGCAGCAATGTGTGTAAAGGATTTGTATCTTGCGGGGTCATCATTTGGCTTTTAAATGGAGGTAATTTATTATGAGTAACTATATCAAGCAGGAGAGGCTGATGAACCACTGCATAAAACAAGGCTAGATATGTTCTGGCCCTGCTACATCTTGGGTGTCACCAAGAGAAAGACACAAGCCATTTTCTAAATTCTCACTGAAAACATGATGCCCAGTCTTCCAGTTCTAAGCAAGATCTGAATGTGAAAAGGAAAACAATGCCAGTTCTCATATTAAATTTGAGTTACAGTGCTTCAGAGAAGCTGATATTTCCAGGAAGAGTTATAACAGCTGCAAAATAAGAGGCCATTTGCTTCCAATTTTGAAAGAGTGACGGCCCACGAGGGTCTCTGTGTAGCCCACCTGCCTGCAACTCAGCTTTTTGCACAAAATCCCAGCTCCTTACAATTCTTTGTCACGTCACACAAAAAGTATATTCTTGAAGAGATTTCCTAGTAAAACATTAGCAGTTAATCAGGTAATTGCTAAGCCGCCTGCCAGTAGCCTGTAGCCATTCACTGTTCTGAATAATAAGTGGATTATTAATTTCTTTATCATGGCCCTCAGCCCCTACACTGGCTCCCTGTGCTCCTGCTTGAGTCCCCGCTGTGTCAGCAGCTCCACTCACATACTTGGGCTTTCCATCTTTCACATAAACCAAGATGCAAATTATGGCTTGTAAGCCCCACAGGTAAACTGCTTCCAGTATTTAGAATACAGAGATTGTGGATTTTTTTTCTCCAGGAAGTCTGTTTTCAATTGTTCCCTTGTTATCAGAAACAGACCACAATGGAAGTGAGAGGCTGATGATGTTCATTTCCAGAAAAATCATTGCTATCTGTTTGAAACAAAATTGCCCACTGTTTATAGTATCTCTGTGTTGCAGGAAATTTGATGCTTTATTCTACCCGGGAATCTCTTAATTGACCATGTATTAATTAAAAGCATTGCAGAAAGGGCTTCAGGGAAAACAAAGTAGGATATAGACCCTCAACTCCTCCCTGTTAGAGAGGGAAAGATTCCTGTATAAATGCTAAAATAAAACCAAGACTAGCAGAAATGCAAAGTAGGCATATGCCAATGGAAGGACAAGCTAGGGTCATGATAAAAGGCCACAGCATCCAAGGTCATAAACTAATGAAGATCCCAATGTGAAATTAGAAGGAAATCATAAGATAGTTCATTCCAGACATCAGTGTGAAATAGGATGAGGCAAAAAAACAACAAACTAAAATTCTAAGTAAGCTTCAAAGCTGTTCAATATAACAGTCATGAAATTAATCCCTAAACCCTTTGCTCTAAAAGCACTGATTTGGATTTTTTGCCTCAATTAAACAAAAAGAATAGTAACTGAGGCCCTAGAAATGTTCACCCATGTGGAGCTATTAAATAGCTCCAAGACCTCAAACAATCTTTCTCTTTGCTGTGATTTTGATATGAGCTATCCCTTTAAAAACTTATGTATTGAAAAATTCTGGTCCCTAGATAGCAATTGCAATCACAGGAGAGTGACAGAGTGGTGGAAGTGCTGGTGGATTTCATAATCTAGTGGGATTATTGACAGGTAATAGAGGTAAGTAATGGAAACATTTAAGAGTTGTTGAGACTGTGTCCTAGGAAACCATCTGACTCCATCAAGAGTCTGTTGCAGTTGTGGTTCTATTATGCCCGTTGACATTAAATGATGGCAGCTACTAACACTTCTGCACCAAAAGTGCTTCTCTTGCTTCCTTGACCATTATCCAACTCAGCTGGCATCTAGCCATTTGCTCTCCTGGCCTCCGCAGTTTTCCTCTTCCTTTCTCCTGTACTTCTGTTTTCTGTTTCTGTTTGTTTCTGTTTGTTTTTCTGTTTCTGTTTCTGTTTCTGTGTTTCTGTTTTTGTCTTGATTGCTTTGCTTTGCTTTGCTTTGCTTTGCTTTGCTTTGCTTTTATGCTGAATCTCTCTCTCTGTGTAGGTACCACCTGTGTGAGAGTGACATGGGAACCAGAATCAGGTGTCAAATTTGAAATTGGAGTTATAGAAACTTGTGAGACAGAAACTTGTGAGACACCCAACATGGGTACTGACTATCACATTTAAATCACATACTCTGAGCCATCTCTCCAGCCTCAGATTTTCTGGGTGTTTGAGACAAGGTCTCATGAAGGTCAGATTGACATCAAATTTACTATGTAGCTGGGGATAACGTTGAACTCTTGGTGCTCCTGCACGTGCCTTCTTAGTACTGGGAATAATTATAGTCTTTTACCACCAAGTCCAGCTGTAGTGCCCTTTCTAAGTGTTAATCTGGCCATAATCCCTCTTTAGAAAACCCTTGTGAATACTTTTACCCTATACTTACTCTACTCCAAATGGCGTGGCCAATGTCCAGACCTGGTGATCTCTCCTCTCTCCAACATCTTTATACGCTACACTATCACGTGCTCCTGTCATACTATTTCTTTAGCTTCTGATCCAGGCAGCCAGTTTAGCTAACACTTCTGAACATCTCATTTCTTGATCTTTTCTCAGACACTCGACTGCCATTTACAAATGGAAAACAGACCATTGCAGTCGATGTTAGAGGTACTACACATTTGAACACAGAAAATGAAGTAACTTCTTCCCTTTCTTTTTTGCTATGCTTATAAAAAGCTTCATGTACTTTTTCTTTTAGATCCTTCAATAGTTTTAATAATTAGCAGGTTTGAGTAGGGTTTTTATCATGTGACAGATAAAATGTGATTTAGAATTAATGGCTTTGTTAGTAGCACTGCTATGTGACTTTTCCTGGGGGAAAATGAACATACATCTATTCATTCCAGATAGGATGCTGAAGTCTAGCCTAGTAAACCAGTGATTTTATTGGACTTCTTACAAGAGTACCAGCAAAGGGCTACTTAGGAAGGTGTGGGTGACTCAAAGGAAACTGCATCAGTGAATAGCCCACCCACCAGGCAGAATGAGTCATGAAAACTGCATCCCTGAAACTCTGCACAATTTTCATGCAACTGACCTACTGAAAGAGTCGTATCTCTCTAGCCTTTGTTACTACTTACATAATTGAGGAAGATCATTGAGAATCTTTACGTTTCAGGAGCATCTTTCTCCTGAGACCGGTGAATTTCCTTTATTTTCTAAGTCTTAGCAACCCTGTCTCTTCCATCCAAGAGGAAATGTTATGGTTCAGAGAAATAGCAATGCAGCAGTTTTAATGATGAAGTAGTTATGGCAGAGAATACATGGGCCACAAAGCCAGAAATATTTGACATCTGTTCTACCCCATAAAAAGAAGTACCAATGCCTTTAGGGTCCTGAGGTCAAAGTTAACTTATTCTTCGAAATTAGCCATAATAGATACTCATCAAATGTTGAATGCCTGAGTTTAAAAATATGGAACTTTACTGCATAGTATCTAGGAAAACAAGCAAGGAGGAAGTGGAACAATGAAAACAAAAAGCTGACATAGAATTTATACTGAAAAATTCCAAGTTTATATTAGCTGGGTTAGTTCTTTTCATCATCCTAGAAGCTCACATATCTGCAGTGCTTTCTTCTACCCCAAGCTCTGAACAGCTGAGGTTTTGGGTCAATATTAAAACTGCATCTTATGGAAGGCCTCATTGCAATGATTGCTGGAGAAAGTCCATAAAGATGGGGAAATTACTGCATGAATTTTTATAGCCAACAATGGCAGCATTGAGTAAGAAAAGTCAAAAGTATTCTAGGACCAAGGATGACAGAAGAAACCATCCACATTATGGGCAATACTCTGCCAACATGCTTGATCATTTATCTCAATGTCCTTAATGCAATAGCTCACCCTATATGGCTGAGAGCTTGAATTCATCAAAAGGAAATTGGTTCCAAAGTGTAGGATTCAATACATCAAAGTTCACCAGGCAGACCAGAGAGAGATGGGAAGTAGATCTAATATTGCATTTGGCCGTCAGAGCCTCATTCCATCTGCCATCGTTTACTCAAAGGCCTTCAGAGCAGCAGGAGGGACAAGAAAAACTTCATTCCACTGATGAATTTTTCAGGGCCACCCTCAATACTGGGACTTGTAAATAAGAAATGATTACATGTGACTGGTCCTTAAATGGGAATCATCCAAGAGAAGAAAGACATAGAACGGATTTTCAACCTGACCCATGTCATTCAGACACCAAAACAGATTAAGCCAGATGTATAAATTAGGTATTCCAGGATAGGAAAATGAAATGCAACAGTGAGTCCTTACTATTCAATAATCTACTAAGAATGCAAGGAAACCAGCAGCAGAAGACAATGTTTGTCATTCTGCCAAAGATCAATGTGAGTGGAAGTGGGTAGAGAGATATGGTTAACAGGACGCTGAAAAGGGGTCCATGAATATTTCAGCATTCTCCACAGAGGTGTGGATTAAAGGAACCTTTGAAAATGGAATGGGTTGGCAGGGAAGAATGCATGAGAAGAACTAATAGTTGATGAGCCTCATCTGAAGTCTATGGTAGGAAGTAATGAGAGTTGAAAGTACCAAGACCAGGGCAGATAATTAATTGCCAGCATGCATTGAAGTATATGCTAAGAAGCCCAGACTTTAGAATAGAAATGTCTCATAGTCAAAGCAACATTACTGTGCACACCATTCCCACATGCATCACCCCTTCTTTCCATGGTTAGAAATCCTTCTTTCCCGTTCACCTTTCCTTTTTCACCTCATCTTCAAGATATCACACATCCAAACTTCAAATAAAACTACTGGAAAAGACTTTATTGCAGCCTAAACAAGACCAGATCCCCATTTTCTTATGACTTTTCATCTATACACTGTTAGTTGGTGAGTAGAAACTAGTATATTCAGCAAACTATTTTTTACACCAATCATAGTGTCTGGTATGCAACACAAAGCAACTGCCAATAAGAAATCATCACTGAATGAAGGATGATCACAATCTATTTGTGTTAATTGATATTTGAATCACATATACTTGTCAGGTGCCGTACAATAATTCAATACCTGCTTATAATTTATAGTAAAATCACAGTTCTTAGCTTTCTCATCATCTCAAACAGCTTTAAAGTTTTAGTAGAATGTAAGAATTTAATATATGTATGAAATGCATTGTGATGTTTCAAAAGATTGATATAATGCATGCTGGTAATATCAGAATAATTTCCATTTTACTTTCTTATCATTATATTGTATTGGAAGTCCCATGAAGAATAAAGATAATCCAGGTATAGTGGCACATTCCGTCATGTCAGCACTCAAGACATTAATGCAGTGATTATGAATTTCAGGCCTTACCCTGTCTCAAAAAATAGATGATAGATAGATAGGTAGGTAGATAGATAGATAGATAGATAGATAGATAGATAGATAGATAGATAGATAGATAGATAGACAGATAGACAGACAAGTAGACAAACCAGATGAACGATTAGAAAGACAAAATGCAATCATGTTGCCTACAAGAAATTCATTTTACAAAGATATGTATACACTAAAAGAATGGAAATGAGCATTCTATGCCAAAGAGAAGCAAAGCAAAGCAAGCACAGCTGTTCTCATAGCAGACAAAACAATCTTAAAGACAATAGACTTTACTAGTCCAACTTCACACACACACACGCACACGCACACACTCATGCATTCACTGTTGTGAAGTATTCACCAGAGAAGACTGCCTGAAGATGCATTTAAGCCAATAGAAAGTCTTTATTCCTGGCTAGCAACTATACTGGGTGTTCAGCATCCCAGAGTAGCCACAAGCCTTTCTCGGGACAAAATTTCAGCTCAAGACCTATGTCCTAGGATAACATACTTCAGTTAACAAAAACAGTTTGCAAGAAGCATAACTACAAAAGCTAAAATATGAGGTTAGTACATTTAGAGACTTCCTTGGAACTATGAACTTTGACGTACTAGCATTTGTTTTAGTTTTGGCAGATGGTACTGACTATACACCGAGGCTTACAGCCTGACTGGCACTGCCGATATGAAGTCAGTTGTGCTAAGGTCTCTGTGGCCTCCTAAGGTCTGAAGCCCTTTTATAGCACACATGCATGCACACATGCATGTACATTTACAACCTCACTACTGAATACTTTTGATTCTTCAGATTTTATGGGGAATAATGGAAATAAAAGGATAAATAAAATAGTCATTTTTGGAGAAGTAAACACATTTGACTTTTAGTTTAGTGTTATCTTGGATCTAATGTATAGCCCATCCCCTCCAAAAATTTATATATTAAGCTCCAGATCCTCAAAGGAATAGAAAGTAATGAGTTCACAATGACAAGTCCTTGGATTAGTGACATTAATCACTTGATGAGACCAAAGAAAGCTCATTTGCCAATATTGAGTATCTACTCAATAACAGCTGTGAACCAGGAAGCAAGGTGCTAGCAGACTACTATCAGGCTTGTCGGAATCTTTCTCTTTAGACTCCAGTAATGGAAGAAATAAATATTTGTTATTTATCAGCCACCAGTTTGTGGTCTTTTGTTATAGCAATCTCAAGAGAATAGCTGAGTCACTTTTGGATTTAAGAGCCACTCCATGAGATGGAACCATACTTAACACTGCTAAATGGCCAAAAGCCTGAGACTAGATAGGTCAGTAGTAGAAAACGTACTATAATCATTCTGCTAAAGGAATATAGCAATAAAATGACTCCCAATAATATATTGCATAATGCTATATACATAGATCAGGCCCTTGCTGCACCCTCATCAAAGAAGTGTCTTCTTACAGTAGATGGGATTAACACAGACATTCTCTACTGAGAATGTGCAGAGAGTAAGGGACTCTGGAGCACTCAGTCTTAAGTGGAATGTCTTCATCAAATACCTCCCTGCAAGGTTTAGAGATCTATGAGAAAGAGGAGCTTCAGAAAAGGTGCTAAGAGCCATACATGATGATGGATGACTCCAGGAACACAGTGCCTTCCAGGCACCACAGGACTGATGCACCCAAATAAACTCACAGAAGCTATGGCAGCATAAATAGAACCAGATCAGTAACAAACATAAGAGGATCCCATCACTGAGACAGGGAAGTAGACACTATGTTCCACCTTTTTCCAGCCAGCTATTTGCAATTGATGCCATCTGATAAATTTGAACGTCATGTCGAGCTGGTATCGGCTTCTGGAACACGGAAAGGATCTCCCATCTCGGCTCCATCGTTTGTGCTTGCGGGATCATCCACCACATCCACAGGGGCAACTGGATCAGGAGCTTCATTCTTGCAGCGTCTCATCAACCTCTCCAGCACCCAAAGAGATTCCGTCTGGTCCTGTGGAAACACACAAACAGACCCTCTCGCCCACGTCAACACCGGATCTGATTATAGATCATCATTGAGGAAAGCTAAGTCAGGAACTCAAGACAGGAGCTTGAAGGCTTGCTTCCAGGCTCCTGTTGAGGTACCTTTCTCATACAAACCAGACCCATTTACCTAGGGATGGCACCCCTCACAGTGTGCTGGGTCGTCCTACATCTATTAACAATCAAGACAAGGTCTACAAGCCAATCCGATGGAGGCAATTCCTCCTCAGTTGAGTGTCCCTCTTCCTGGGTGTATCAAGTTGACACTCAAGATTAGCCACAATATATCTTGCTTGTTTGACCCAATTTTTATCATTCTGCTAATGTCAAATGTCTGATATCTATAGATATTTGTGAATTTAACACTGACTTGTAACAGTTTTTTTTTCTTCTTCTTCTTCAGTAATTTGCCTGCAGGCAAGTGGTGACTTTTTAAAGTTAGACAATGCAATTCTTCCTTGTCAAGAAATTTTAAGACCACGATGACAAGTTCTACGAATTTGGAGTTCCTCTCTGCTCATAATGAATTAAGACTTTCAAGGCCTAAGATCAACTATTCCTTCTTAACTTACTCGGCTTCCTGCTGTCAACCAAAAATGGGCCAGAGTTAATGATCACTTTTTTAAAGCCTCAAATATTCAACAGCTAGCTTAATAGTAACTTAAAACATCAGTGCAAGGGGATAAATTACACTCTGCTAGCTGCAGGAGTATCTATTATTTTCAGCAAACACAGCCAAGGAAAATTGTGAGACATATCGGGCACCAAATGAAATAAAAGGAAGGAGCTCCAAGATAATACCTGTCAGCTGGGGAGGGGGCAGAGGCTGTCTTTCACAAGGCTTGTGGCAGTGTACTGAAACAGAAAAGTACCGAGGCTAGAGATCACAGTAAGATTAAATGTGATCCTGAACAGCGATATCCCCAGAGATCTCAGGCTTTTGATTCTTCCAGACCTAAAAATTGTCAGGATTCTGAGTAAATCACAAAAGCAATTGTCATCGAGGACATTCGCAGCTGCTCGAACATCTATTTTAAGGTGAGGGAAACTGGCAGGCAAAGCAGGGAATCCGAGAAATAAAGAATGAAGAATATAAAACACTGTTGAAAAGTAGGAGCAGGGCTGTTTGAAGCAATTCAGCCTCTGTTTACATTTATAGGGAAGGCTGTTTGTGTGATTGCAGTAATATGTGTTTCTACAATGCTAATGTATGACAGTGTTGCCAATGAGGCCAGCGGGGAAAAAAGAATAAAAGAATACAAGACAGACTAGTTTCCAGCCGTATTCCGGATTTAGCTCCCTCATAACTTTGCAAATGGCTGAGTAGAAATGTTTGTAGAAGAAACTTCTGAGTGACTATTGACCACTAAGGCAAAAATAAATAAAATAACAATTTAAGCCTGGTGACAGTGTGAGCAGTTGTAGGAGATGTGCACGGATCTAGTGTGGAGTTTTCTTTCTATCACTGTTTAGTGTGTATTCTCCTAAATCTAAGAGAGTGAAACGAGTCTCCTTACTGATGCAATGGACATCATTCGTAATCATAAACAGTTGGCAGAGCAGAAGCTGGTAATTTCACTATAACATTAATTCACATATCCAGATGGGAGTATGCACTGTGGGATTCCTTTAGAAGCTAACTTATCTCTAAATATTACAAGCAAGATGTTTAGCTGTCTCTTGATGTTTACTAACCTTTCATGGCTTTCATTTCTAACATAAATTCCTATTAAAATTGGTGGATCAACTTGAGCTTATTTTCGGTTGGATCTGGAAATGCCTTTTTAAGAAAATCATTCTTCAAGGACATTCATGTTATAGTTGGCTATATGGCAAGGGGAATATGATTCATAAAAAAAAAACCAATATGACCAAGAATCAAAGCAATCAAACAGAATCAAAGCAACTCCAAAATCCTATATAGTTCAGTAGTGATATTATTAAATACATTTTTTATCTACTTAAAGGGTATTTGCTTAATACTCAGTAAAATTATCTAGACAGAAATAAATATCATTAGATGATGAACTCTGGCTTCTCTACTTAAATCATTTAGGATTTGTCAGACAGTATGTGTTCAATTTTAGCAAGCTTAAAGGGTGTTTCTAACAGTCTCATGACTGGATAAAAGTTGATGTATGTGAATAGGAATGAAATAATTTATGCACTCGATAAAATAAATACAGCCATCACCACAAAAAAAGTTTCCTTGTGTTCTCTTGCAAGCCTTCCTTCTTTTTCCTTATGAGCTTCTTTTCAGGCAAACATTGATTGCTTCTCTGTCACTATGGCCTCTTCTGCATGTTCTAAAATTTTATATAATTAAATAGGATATTATTCTTAGTTGTATGACTTCTGTTACTTGTTGAAAATATTTTAGGATTTGTCCAAATTATGCATATCAACATATTCTATTATTTTTATGAGCAATATGCCATTAGTGTCAATATACCACAATGTGTTGTTTGCTTGTTTTATTTACTTGAATTGGATGTTTGTTGTAGGTTGCTTTCAGTTTTACAAACACACCTGCTATAAAGTAGCTTGATTTTTAACTACACCATCATCATAAGCAGATATGCATGTGAAGGTTGGACTAAAGGGAATATCAGGTGGCCATGATTTGGAAGTCAAATGCTCCAAAAAGGAGAAGCACATGGATTTTGTTTTTAGTCTTTCTTTATGTGGTTGACAGAAAAAGAGTCAAAACACAAAGAAGTTTTAGTAATTTCGTCAAGATGTCCCCTGAAGGGCTACCTCCAGTGACATTTCTGAATTTCACTGAAACAACCCACAAGCATAGGAATTGACCTTCAGTTACATGTCATTTGTCTTCAACTATAAGGTCCTTATCAGCTTTACTGAGATGTCATCAGAAACTAGAGACTGCACCTCACACATTGCTGAAAGCCCAGCTTTTCCCACTGTATCTGGATCGCAGGCTCACTCAGTAGATATTAGTAGAAAAGAAAATCTGGTAAGAGACAAGATAAAGGAAAAGAGGGAAAAAAGCAGAGACTGTCTAAGCAATAGACAAATCAAAGATATTTTAGATATATTAAATAAATGTTTTTATCTAAGTTATTCACTTGGGCTAGAAGCACTGACAAAATTTGACAGATGCTAAGGATACTTGCATAATGCTAAGGATTTCTCTGTCCTGGACATTAGAGGAAACCCCACTCTTCCTTCACACTTCCATTCATTCTTCTTTCCTGAACTTCTAGTTAATATAAAGAGAATCTTACTAGATAGTGGTATGCAAACTGCCATGTACTGCTGTATCCTCAGTCATAGTACAGTGCCTCAGACACTCAAGCAGTCCAGACTAAGTCACTCACTACACATGACCAAGGACCCTCTCTCCAAAGCTTACAAATGTAGCCACTGACATTCCCCATTCCCCAAGTGAAAACTACCTCGAACCGCAGGCCTTCTCTGGGCTACTTGTGACATTTCCTCTATGTGGAAAGCTTTCCCATTCATCTTTGCTAGAAATACCACGTTCATTTAAATCTTCCTGACACCCTGCTTTGACTGTCAAGAGCTCCCTTTCTCTGAAAAGCTAGACTACTTATTTTTCTCTCCCTCCATGACCTTTATTCAATCAAGCCCCATAGTAAAAACTAGTCATATATTCATAATTAGTCACTAATTTATGTTTTTTACTAAACTACAGAATTCTTAATAGAGTCATTCTCATTCATCTTTATAATTCCTCCAGTAGCTTTCAAGATGGCTTATGACTGGCTTAAGAAATGATGACTCTATAATAGATTGATAAATACAAACTTCCTAAGTGTTTACATTATTTGAATAGTGAGAGAGAAGGTACTTTCACATCTCTGGCTTCTCACACCCTCATGTAAGGGCTACATCCACACTACAGATAGAAAAAAACTGTGGGCAAATCCCATTAAAGCAGAAGTACAGTTTGATGCAGCAAATTCTGTCAGCAGTCCTTTGAATGTAACTCATATAAGTTTTTACCCAATTCCATACAGGGAACCGAAAAGGAAAAAAATGTAAGCCAAGCTATTTTGCTATGAAAGAATGTAAGATGGGGAAATCCTAGTATATCTATAAAGACAAATGATAGGGATCTCTGGCCAGGAGAAAAAAATAGACTCTTGAATTTAAAATATTGCTGGATATCTAAGATACTATAAAATGAAAAAAGTAAAAAGCTAATTATATAAGTGTATGACAGGCAAGGTTATAGTTCTGCCCAAGGTCAACCTGACCTAAGCAAAACTATAAGCTCAATTTATAATATTGCAAGCACAGGGTAGACAAAAATAAGCCTGTTTCTTTTTTTACTTTGACATAGAGATATGTATTTCCGCTTTTAAGATGATGAAGGTATTTGTAATAGGCAAATGTTCTCTAATGAGGGAAATAATAAATACTAAATAATTTATATAGCAATTGTGGTTTTAAATCATGTGTAAAAAGAGCAAGAAGTAGGGGAAATAAATTACCTAAAACCAGTAAACCTCCAGAATTGAGCTGGTGGTTAAACATTGCCTTTTCATTAGGAACATATGTTAATCTTGAACATGGTCTTGAACATGAAGATCAGAATCTGATCTCTCCTGGCTAAGAGCCAATGCATGAGAACAAAGAGTCAAGCATAAAATTTAATTTATGAACAGATTCAGATTAGGAGAAATGGAGACGTGATGTACCTCAAATACATTTCTAGTCTTTTCATGACTTATCAAATCATGGTCTGTGACTCATGGCTAAGGAGTTTTATTGGAAATATTTGAGAATCAGTGTAAATTTTTGTGGTTGGTGTTGAAGAGTTAGGCTGGTGTTGAGCCAACAGTTAGGAATCTCGAGATAAGCAGTAATAGAATGAGTCTTGCCAAAACCCCCACCTAGTTTAACATAGCTAGTCGTAGATTAGATTGGGGTAAATACTTTTTTCCCGGCTATGCCCACGCCCATCTCATAAAACAAAGCATGCATATATCTGATGGGAATGTTTAACATCATTTGGAGTCTTTGGAGATTTTATACAGTGTCCAACATGCAATAAAAATTACTGAGTATGAAGATCCCTCAAGATTCTTCATCTAAGTGGCTAAAGTTAGCAAAGACATCACTTAGTGGCTTGTGTAAGAATCAGGGATTTCTTTTTTTTTTTTTCTTTTTTTTTTCTTTAGGTATTTTCTTCATTTACATTTCAAATGCTATCCCAAAAGTTCCCCCTCCACTCCCCTACTCACCCACTCCCACTTCTTGGCCCTGGTGTTCCCCTGTACTGGGGCATATAGAGTTTGCAATACCAAGGGGCCTCTCTTCCCAATGATGACCGACTAGGCCATCTTCTATGAGCAGGGATTCTAACATGTTCAGAGAGTCTTTAGAAACAAGTCCACCTAAATAATGAGATTTGGAAAATGCATGCCACCAGGAAGGACCATCCTAACTGTCAAACCAGTGGCACCAATAAACACGAGAGTCCAAAAACCATTGTTGTGGCTTTTTTCCCAAAGGAAAACAAAAACAAAAACAAAACAAACAAACAACAACAACAACAAAAAACAATACCTCCTAACCTCTCCACCCACCAGGTCCCCCCAGTCCCCTAGTTTAAACAACTCACTTGACCCTGGACATTACCTCAGAACTAACAAACCCACTCCAGACAAAAGCTTCCTCTAACTGCAGCCCTTTGCTCAGCTGAGGTAGAGTGCCTGCTCAACTAAAAGGTGTTGGTAATTCCTCACTAGTTCAACTCCTGAGACCCACCCACAACTGCTCCTGCTGCTGTCCTGGCAGCTTTCATCTCTATAACTTGATGCCTACCACAGGCTGGTTTACATCTGGAGATCCCTATCAGAGGCAGAGTCCCCTCTACAGACCTCCATCCAGAGTCATTGCTACACCTATTTACCTTTCCTACCATTTCCTACTTTTACCTTCCTCCAACTCACCTTTACTTGACCTCTCTTTCCCAGCATTTTACCACAAATGGTTGTTTACTACTAGGTGTGGATTGCTGTCTATATTCAGGTGACGGCAGGCACAAGATAAGGTGAGAGCCTGTGACTGGGTAGCAGACAAGGAAGGAAGGCAGAGGACTTTAGAGATGAAGGGGGGAGGGTAGGGGAGGGAAGGGGAAGGGAGGGCAGGGGAGGGGAGGGGAGTGGAGTGGAGGGGAGGGGAGGGAGAGATAAGATGGAACCTATAGGAGAGGAAAAGGAGCCAAAACTACACAGTCCTGAGAGCCATGAGTATTGGGGATTTCTTAGATAATTAAATATTAAGTGGGATGTGTTTGCCCCACTTATCATATATATATATATATATATATATATAACAGATAACTGTCATATATATGACAGATAAGTTAGAAGCCTCTAGAGTTTTGATTTTACCAGGGCTGGGAATGTGAGCAGAATCCACAGCAAGAGAACCAGGAGATGGGAGGTTGCTACATGGGGCTAGCCATGGAGGTGGAGGGACCACTGGGTCCAGAAAGTAGACGGCACTATCATGGGATGGTGCCTTCTTAAATATTTCCCGCACCAAATAGGTCTTAACCACCTCTCACCCAAACCCACTTCTACAACCTTAACTTTCTAATGCTCCACCTGCTCCTCATCTTTCTACAAGTTTGGACCTACCTCCCATAGCTTCAAACAATACAGTAGCCTAATGAAGAAAATAAATAATGTTGGTTGTTAACTTTGTTCTTTTAACAAGAGTCAACTAGCTTCAGTGTGGTCTTCACAGAGCTTCTTGTGGCCTGACTGCTCTTTTTTTTTTAGCTAGTGACATCCTCTAGCAGTCCTAGGACAGTTTACTTTACTAGAAATGCTAACCAGTCACAACTAATTCAATAAACCATTTCAGAAAGAAATTGAATGTCACTCTAGACATCAGCATTTGTTTTTTGTTTTTTTTTCTGGAAACTCAATTTTCAGTGTTACAATTCTTCCTCAAGTCAAGCTGTTACCATTGTCTTCATTCAACAGTATTCCCAGCTATGACATTCAGTAGGTCCGGTACAATGCTATAAGTATATATAGCTATGCCTTTAGTCTATAGGTATTTGTGTTCTCTGTATTAGCATTCTTTTGAAGGGAATCCTTTGTTAGATTGCTTTATTATTTTCCAACCAAGGGAGAGATTAGAAACACTCTTGGAAAGTCATGGCTTTCCATTTGTAGGGGTGTGTGTGTGTGTGTGTGTGTGTGTGTGTGTGTGTGTGCATGTCAGAAACAGTAGAACACAATAGGTCTAACATGAAAGGCTAATACAAAATATATAACTGAAGGTAAAAGATACAGTGATGAAAAACTCACATAAACATGGTATTATTGGAGTCTTATGGAGTTAGAACACAGTAATGGGGTGTTATATGAAGAGATCAGTAGTCCCAAATGTTCTAAAGATTAAGAAAACATAACCCTCAAATTTAATAAAATCTACTTGATATCTGTGTCATCTATCCACATCATAGTAAATTGCTGAAGCTGACAGGAGCCTGGTATAGTTGTTCCCTGAGAGGCTCTGCCAGAACCTGACCAACCAACCATTGGACTGAGCACAGTGACCCCAATGGAGGAGTTAGAGAAAGGACTGAAGGACCTGAAGAGGTTTGTAATCCCACAGGGAGAACAACAATATCAACCAACCAGATGGCCCAGAGCTCCCAAGGACTAAGCCATCATTCAAAGACTACACATGGAGGGACCCATGGCTCCAGCTGCATATGTAGCAGAGGATGGCCTTGTTGTTCATCAGTGGGAGGGGAGACCCTTGGTCCTGCTGAGGCTTGATGACCAGTGGTAAAGGAATGCAAGGGTGGGGCACAGGAGTGGGTGGGTGGGTTGGGGAGCACCCCCATAGAGGCAGGGAGGAGGAAGATAGTGGGTTTGTGGAGGGGAAACTGGGAAGGAGGAAATGTAAATAAATAAAATAACTAATAAAAAACGTATCTATCCCTTAAAAAGAAAGAATAAGATACTTAAAGTGGACAGAAAGAATGAGTAATATACTTAAGTATCTTTAAGAGAACAATGATAAACCTGAAAGGTAAGTCTTCAAAAGAAACAATGAAAATATAAAGGAGAGTTAATACTATGACCAACACAGATATTTACTCAGCACGATTACATTTCCAAATTCATGTTAAAATGAAAATGTTGTCAAAGAAATAAAAATAATGAATACCTCACTAGTAGACCTAAAATGCAAGAAATACTAAAAGTAGTTTCTCAGACATAATAGAAATGACCCCAGTAAGGTGGAGAGCAATGGAAGGAGGAAACACACAACATTGACATCTGGCCTCGCTGCATGTGCACACATGTCCTTAGGCACTTTCATGCAAAGGTGCACACACATATGCACACATAAAAATATGTTTTAAATAGAACAAGGAAAGGAAATGGAATTAAGATAATCAAAAACTAAAATACACACAGCAACACAATATTCAACATATACCCTAATGTATTTTTCTAATTTAAAATATGGAGAAAATTTTAAAATTAGACCCTTTAGTTACCTTTTACATCGGATCTTGATGCAAGTCTTTATGAGCATAATGGAGGAAGAGTACAATGGAGCTGGCTTCACAGTAATGCAGTTTGGTGTAGAACAAAGGACCAAATTCAAACATACTGGTAAAGCCGTGGATCTTGGAGGAAAAACCCATAACTACAAATTAAATAAATGATCATAATCCCTACCTACATTGTAAATATCAGTCTTTATACCCACAGGTAAGTATGGTCTTCCCTCCTCATGAAGAAACCTCTCTTGGGAAACTTTAAAACATTTCTCTCAATATGTGATAAAGAAAACAGACTAAAGTCCATAAAACAATTGGAGTTGTTTTGATAAAAGAACTCTAAATCCTACAGGCTGATTCTAGCACATGATATTATTATTAATAACTTTCTTTATCATATTATATTATGGTTCTGTGTAAATGCCTTTCTAATATTAGCTGAACTTGGGAAAATCTCACAAAAGAAATTTATCTTATTGTATTAGTTAGAGTTCTGTAAGGGAAAGGAACTGATAGGATGGGTACTTTTTAAACATATACATACTGAGCAGGTTTTACTTAAGTGTTTAAGAGTACACATATAACAACAATTAATAAACAAAGATAATTTTTAAAAGAGCAAGATGGAACAACATTATGAACTAACCAGTACCCCGGAGCTCTTGACTCTAGCTGCATATATATCAAAAGATGGCCTAGTCGGCCATCACTGGAAAGAAAGGCCCATTGGACTTGCAAACTTTATATGCCCCAGTACAGGGGAACACCAGGGCCAAAAAGAGGGAGTGGGTGGGCAGGGGAGTGGGGGTGGGTGGATATGGGGGACTTTTGGTATAGCATTGGAAATGTAAATGAGTTAAATACCTAATAAAAAATGGAAAAAAAAAAGAGCAAGAAGCAGTATCCAAGAGAGTTTGGAGGAGGAAAGGAAAGGAGAAAATTATGTAATTCTATTATGAGCTCAAAAAATAATTTTTTTAAGTTGGTCATTTATTAGAGCGGCTTACAGATTTGGTCCAGATACTCTAATAATGGCTGTCTCTCAAAGGAAAGACCAAGTAACTGGTAGTTAAGTCCACAAGACTGAAGGGCTCAGCAGCTCTACTCTGGTACTGGAGTCTTGCAAGATTCATAGAGAGATGCTGATCTTCAGTCTACATTGGATACCCAAAGTAGCAGGTTCTAATAACATCAAAGGAATGGATTAACTTGTCAATGAGAGTAAGGGCAAGCCGGCAATAAGAAAAATCTTTCTTCTTCCATGTTCTTTTATGTGGGCTCCCACCAGAAGATATGGCCTAGGTTTATGGTAGATCTTTTCACTTAAATGATCCAAGCAAGAAAATATCTTACACACCTACCCAGATGCAAGAATTTTAGTTACTTCCAGATGTTGACAAGTTGACAACCAAGACTAGCCACCACACTCATCTTTTTCCTCATATTAGCCTTTGAAATGTTTAACAGAGCTATTATTGGTGGTTGTGGTTCGCTTAGTCAGCTTGATAGAACCTAACACCTTTGAAGACACTCTACATGAGGGATTGCTGAGGTGGCCAGTGAGCATGTCTGAGGGGCACAGGGTTCTTAACTAGGATAACTGCTATGCAAATGTACAGCCCACTGTGGGTGACATCATTACTAAGCAGAATCTCATGACCTGTATAAGAATGCAAAAGAGAATAAGCAAGTAAGTATGCATGTATTAATTTCTCTCTGATTTTAACTATGAATCTGTTTTTGACTAGTTATTTAAAGTTCCTTCCTTGGTTTCTCTAAAATGATATACTATAATCTGGAAATGTAAATGTAACCTTTATTCTCCTGTGGTAATTGTTCTCTCCGAGGCTTCCTGTCTTTGTCCGCTAACCTAGGCCTTGTTCCTAGAAGATTCTAGCCTCTGAATAATCTAATCTAGACCTAGAATGTTTTCACCCTCTGAGACTTACTGCTTACCCTTTCTAGTTCTTTCTGAACTCTGTTAGCTGGTATAACTCGGCAATTCGGGTTCAAACTCCACTCCAAGCTGGCTAGTTCAAACTGGCTTCTCTCTCAGCTTTTGACTGAATTACTCTACTTGGCCTCAAACAAACTCTAGCAATCTGTTCTAATCTTCTGGCTCTTTCTCATTCTCTGGCTTGTTCTGTCTTCATCTGTGTCTAGCTTATTCTGTCTTCAACCTGTCTGGAAAACTCTCCTGGAAAACTCCCTCCTTCTCTCTGTGTGTGCTGCTCTCTCTTAAGTCATCTCTCTTCCATCTTTGTTCTCATGAGAGTTGGACATATCCTATCTGTCAAATCTTTCTCTGATCTGTCACTTTGTCTGGCTTTCAATTAGACATCACTCTCCAACACAGATTCTTCTTTCTACAAACTAACTTCATCTTCACTGTTTGGTGTTAAAGATGTGTGCTAGGGGTGTGTCTGTATTCCATCCAGAGTAGCCACATTGTTGGATTAAAATCACTCTACATAGAAATTTAAGATAAAACAACCCTTTTAGGCCCTTAAGTTGGTTTTCATCAGGGTTTTTTGTTTGTCTGTTTTATTATTTGAGGATTTTTTTTTTAAATCACAACAATAGAAATGAATCTAGAATGTTGGCTATGGCTGTTCTGATCAAGCATCACCACAAAGTGCATTTTTCCTAATCTGATCAAATATTCCAAAGCCATTCTTGACCAGTACTGAGTATATCAGAATCCCTGGACCTCCCTCTGAATCCCAGGGGGAGTAAGAAACTTGAGTGTTCTTAGAGGATTAATCACACTATGGACTGACATTAAGTGTACTGTAGAGATATCCCCTCACATTTTGTACTGAATCTTATGAAGTTATACTTTCTCCACCCTGTGATTATATTACTTTGCTTTCTGTCCCTAAAGACAGGATTCTAGACTCATCTCAGTTACTATTAAATACGAATGTACTTGCTGGAAAGCATCCGACTCATGTTTGGAAAAATGTGAAGTCATTCACATTTCTATTGATTATAGATATTAAAATCATACCAGCACTTCTACAGAAATGAACAAACTAAAAAAAAATAATTAGTGGCTGCTAATGATTGGAAGTACTTACTCACTATAGGAGAAAGTAGAAGAGGAAATACATTAACATCCTCTCTCTTTTGTTTCATAATTTACTAAATATTAAGTCTCTGTTTAGTTTTGCCTGTATAGTTATACTTGATCTAGAGATCAAATTTAATGGAAGGAGTCTGTTTATTACATACTTCCTTGCTCTCATTTTGTGCCTTAGGCTGCTATAGCCATGTGCCAACCACAGTGCCACCCCATGCTTTGATTTGGCTAGCAGCATGCAGTCCAAGCTTTCCATCACTGATAGTGAATTCTTTGCAGTGATTTTTGTTTAGTATTCTTATTTGTCACTTCGCAACCTTCAGTTTTACTAATAAAATGCTAAAGAAAAGCAGGAACACTATAAATGAGCCCCATTAGTTTTAGCACTTTATTAATAGCATTTAACTTGTACTATTAAACTATTAACATATAATAAAAAACTAGATTATTGCATTAGCAGGGTAAATGTATTCCAGTGAATAATAATAAACCATTGGCAATTTACGAGGAGCTCAATTTAGCTTAAATTATATTGTTAACAATATGCCTGGTTTGCTCACATGAAACTTAAAAACCCACTCTCAAGAATTCATATAAAATCCCTTATGCCATTTATGTGTGCTGTAACACGTAGAGAGAATGGGGAGTAGACTAATTGTCTAAATTAACATTCGAGCCAGTCTTCAGAAGAGCCATCCTTGTATCAGCCTTACAAAATGTACACCCATCACTTCTTATATTCAATATGCTACTATTGATGTAGTATCTGAGGTTAGGTAGTATATATAGTTTTGCCTGCAGGTACGTATGTGCACCATGTGTGTTCCTGGTGTGCAAGGAACCCAAAGGGGATTGTTAGATCCTCATGAACTAGAGTTATAGATAGGTGTAAGCCACAGTGTGGGTTCTAGTAACAAAACTCAGACTCTGTGTAGGACCAATCCTAATTGATCCTAATTACTGAGCTATCTCTCTAGCCCCTCTTTTCTTGAATTTGTATGTATCCATTTGTACTTGTTTTTTCAGTGACTGGGTAAGATATATTATGTTGGCCCTTTTGGAACTATGTAGTGATTTATGGGGCTAATGGTCCCTCATAAAATTAACAATATGATTGAGTCTTCTATTACAACATTCTTACCCTGGGAAGAAACTGATCAACCTCTTACTCTGCAGAAATCCTCTCTATAGCATTTTATGAGAATTACAAAAAATGCTAATGCCTGCATGAAATCTCACCTTGCTGTTTTATATCCATGACCATAGATTTATGAGACAGGTGCCAAGACCCAGGACTGCAAATTCTGCTTGATGCCCTAGCATGTGAGAAGCAGAGACAGGCTAGAAGGGCATCCATGCATTCCTGGAGCAGATTTCCTATGCTCAGGCATTTCTTTTGATGTAGTATCTGAGGTTAGGTAGTCTGTGCGGAAGCAGTTCAGAAGAAAGGACACTCATTTTCTCTCTAGGCCACTCATGGAATTTTTGGACATTTTCCATTCAGCGCTGATATTTATATCTCCCCACTCTTGAAAAGAATCCCTTGGAGTAGCACAATATAAATCAAATGCCTCTACCATGACATATCCTCAAGTATGTAAAAAGATCAACCTCTTCACCAGAAACCTCTTTTTCTCAACTTAACACTTCTCAGTTCTTTCAAGTTGCCCTCTCATGACACACCATTTTAAACCTTGTCACAAATACCAAAGAGCAATATCCTAGGAGTGAACTGGCCATTAGACATTATGTTAGAATGCATCTTTTCCCATCCTTGTCTGGTAAACCAGAGATACTTAGCACTTTTGACGCTATGTTAATTTCTGGTGTAGTCACCAGCAACCTATAAAATGAATACAATATAAGGAAAAGAATAAGGGTGTGAGTTTTGTTGTTGTTGTTGCTGTAAGTTAACTGTTTTATAGTAGAAAAATCCTAAAATCCTTATAAAATGACATTCTTTTTAACAATTTCATTTTTAGAAGTTTCAGACATCCCTATCAGCTAATTTCTTTGAAATTAGCTTCATTAACAGTGCCACAAATGAATGAAAAATCCAAAATTTTCTCTTTTTAAAAGGTTTATTTATCTTATGTGTATGAATACTTTGCCTGAATGTATGTCTGTGTACTACTTATGTATCTGGTACCTGTGGAAACCAGAAGATGCTATTGGGTTCCCTGGAACCAGAGTTACAGATGTTGTGAAATGCTGAGAATCAAACCTTGGTCCTCTGAAAGAGCAACCGATACTCTCTATTACCAAGCATTTCCTCTAGTCCCCAAGTGTTTCTTTCTAAATGACAGCTTTTTATATTTCTATTTAAATGGTTTCATTTAGTTCAAAGTGAAGTTTCAATTTGTTAGTTAGATTGGAAAAGAAGTGAAATGGAGAAATGTTACAGAAAGAGAAGTTTTCTCTCAGTCTAATTTTTGCCATAATTGTTTAGTGTAAGCATTCATTTTCTTAGACTTGGATTTGTCTGAACATAACCATTTTGTGATTAGTTTTCAAACCTGATCAATCAATCAATATCTTGCCTAGGGTTTCTGCTTGTCTTAGATGTTTTCAGCACTTTCTGGGAAGCTAAAATTCAGAGGCTACAACAAACTTATTGGGGTTTATACTTGAGGGACACAAGGCTCTCACTGAAAGTCTGCAATAGTCACAACTCTGCCTATAACAGTCACCAGTTATGTACCTGAAACAACATAACAGAGGTGTGTCTGTGCCTAACTCAGGCAAAAAGAAATTACATACTGCATGGTCATTCTATTTGAAAAGTCCCATTTTCTGGAAGCTGGGAGAGATGTCAAGCTACTGCCACTGGCATCATCATCTGGTATGAACAGTGAGAATAGAGGTTCACACAGGAAAGACTGTTGTGGAGTGAATATAAACCAGGCTAGAGAGGAAAGCTAAAGCTCAGCCTGTAGGAAAGATATACTTTTCATTTTATCTTGTAATAAATAAGCCCAACATTTTGTCTGGACAGGAGAACATGTGTAATGGTAAATTCATTCTTCATCAGTTTTCCACAGAGAATTCTACATTTCTGTGCCTCGGGCAGTACTGGTATCAGCAGACTGAAGAATCTGTGAGTATAACTTATGGAACCACTGTATGGTAGAATAATAGGAGCATCTCCCATGCTCTTCAGAACTCCAGTGTTCAAGGGCCTGCACATGATTGGTGTCTAGGGTGCTCTTAGGCTTGTTTTTTATCCACCAAAGGCTATTAGATGGCCGAAGTGTGTTAGAGAACACATTTTCAAATAAGGCACTAGTCACATTGGTTCATCTACCTGGGACAGGGTTGATCTCAAATTCTTGCACAATTTTGAGTCATTCCTTTTCCATATCTTAGTCTGGAAATTTTCAAAGAATTGTCCTGTTCTCATTGTTTCCATTTCTGTTGAGCAGTTCTCTCTCTCTCTCTCTCTCTCTCTCTCTCTCTCTCTCTCTCTCTCTCTCTCTCTCTCTCTGTGTGTGTGTGTGTGTGTGTGTGTGTGTGTGTGTTCATATCCCTTCACTCCCTTCACTAATCTTTTCAGTGGTTCTGCAGGCATATCTTCAGTTTGGAGACATATAATTTACTGACTTTATCTTTTTAGGACTACAGGTAACTTGCAATCCTGATGTTTGTGGTCACTAAAAAAGATCGTGTTGGGTTGTGTTGTTGTTCTTGGGGTGTTTTTTGTTTGATTGATTGTTTATTTTGTTGCTCTTTGCTTTTTTGTTTTTGAATCCAGGGCCTTGTTTGATAGGCAAGTGTTCTGCTGAAGACTGAACTAAATTCCCAACCATAGAATTTAAAAAAAAAAAAAAACAAAAATTTGTTCAATGTTACCTTCTTCATAGTAAATAGTAAAAAAAGTCCATCTGACTCATCTCACTTCCAGAAATGAACTACTGGAAGAATATATTACCTTCATTGAACTCAGTTGTAGTCCCAAGCTGAGATAGGATTTTAGTTTACTTTTTGATTTGGAGGTTCTCATTTCCATGATCAGACATTAGAAACATGGTCCTGACTAAGATCTCCAGCTACATAAACACAACACTATTGGGAGGAATCTGTGGCTTAGCAGCACCATACTATTTAAAGATGACTATGTACTGACCTGTGCTAACAAAAACATACACCATTATGTATTTACTGTAGGCCAAGCCCGTCGTGCGGATTTCTTCTTTCTATGTTGCATACAGCCTTCACAGGCATAGATTAGTATGCCTGGTTTACAAAACGGGACCTTGGGCTACTTGTCAGAGATCGTGTAGATAGAAAAGGACAATCTCTGAATTCCTATGCAGCCATCTGTGTCTACAGCCTGTATTCTGTAACATTTTCCAATACTCTAGGCTACTCTTGTACCTTTTAATACAAGAGACAAATTCTAGTTCCCAGTTACTAACTACTTCATCCATAGGGTAGTTTTTAATATAAATTTTAAATGCTCTATCAAAACTATGAAATTGGGGTTCTGTTAATTGTCTATTGACCTCTTGATCTATGTATAAATGTATAATATTTAAATTAGAATAGCTATATCTACATTCCCTGACTATCATTATGTAATGGTGAGAACACTCAGAATTCCTCTAGTTTTCTGAGACCTACACTTTATTGCTGCTACTGATAGTCACTCTACCATGTGATATCTTAATGACCATCTTCTACCAACTCAGAAAGTAGTATGCACTGACAACTTCTCCCTTCCCCTTGCTCCCTCTCTCCCTCCTGCCCACTCTCTTCCCCTTCTACTCTTCCTACCCTAACGAAACCACAATTCTACTCTTAATTTCTATGAGAACCACTATGTGGGATTCTACATATGAGTGAGATTTTAATATTCTTCTCTTTTCTTTTCACCTGGCTGCTTTCACTTGAGGTCTTTCATTTCCTTCCATAATCTAATTAACTATCACATTTCCTATGTCTCTCTTGACTTGTACACTGCTCACACCTTAAGTTTCAGAATATGTCTTTATTAAACTTAATAACCTGTTATTTCTTTACTGGGCTTCAGTCTTAATTATTTGTCAAGATATTGAGCACGTACAACATTCACAACATTGGGCTAAGACCTGTATAACATTTCTCAATGTAAATGTATTTTGATTTTATAACAAAGATACTAACTATATGTTCAACACTGTGTGAACCATATAAACTAAGTTGTTCTTATAACTATCTGATTTTTATTTATTAAAAGAGCCAATTCACAAGCATAAATGTATTATTAGGTTTGAAGTCATTTGATAGGTAGAAACAAGATGGATCATAGGTATTCTGTAAGGATGCTGTTCTTTAAAACAGTCTAAAGTACACTGAAATGTTCACAAGAGGAAAGAACAAAAATAATTAATTTAATTCTATAATAGGTTTGTAGGTTTGATGAACAGCTTAAATCCAGTTCCTTTAACAGTCTAGCGAATATACCTAAAACACATGTATTTAGGAAACTTTGCCCAGCAAATGCTTTAAAACATAATTGTGTAACCCACGCCATCCAAGTCTCACTAGTCATGGCTGGTTCCACTATACTTTGGGGACTTTCTTGTTGAAACAAATATTCCCTGATCACCAGAACTTCTGTTCTTCAGTCTGAAACTCACGAGGATATTGGCAGCCTGAGAATCATTCTGAGCCTCACATGACTGCCTATCATTCTCGAGGCTCTTTTGATGTAGCTGAAGGAAGGAAAGAACTGAAAGCAAGCCCAGACCCAGCATGTCTTGAACTCTGTGGGCAACAGAGCAGCCCTGGTGTCCTATTGTTCCTGGAGACATTCCCAAGGAATATACACAGAAGGAAGAAGGAAGGGGTGAGTGTTGGCATTAATCAATGTTCTGCATTCTGCCTCAAAAACCACAGCAGAGGAATGTACCATATCGCTACATGCGCCACAGAGTGAAATCACAACTTTAACATCCCTTTATTCTAGATGGCAAGGATGGTGTCCCTTCTCAGATTAGAGTTGGTCTCACTTGATACTGTTTTAGATAATTTATATTCCTAACAAGGGAAAGGAAAGGCAAACAGTGACATCTTGTTTCATTGGTGGACATTTTATTCATTATATTTTCATGAATCTGATGCCTATGTGCAAGTATAACCAGACTATTACAGCTACTTTTGAGCCTCACTGCTCTAGCATCCCCCTATGTTGGGGCATCAAGCCTTCACAGGACCAAGTACCTCCCCTCGCATTGATGCCAGATAGGTCCTCTGCTACATATGTAGCTGGAGCCATAGATCCTTCCATGTATACTCTTTGGTTGGTTGTTTAGTCCCTGGGAGGTCTCGGTGATCCAGTTAGTTAATATTGTTGTTCTTCCTATGGAGTTGCAATCCCCTTCAGCTCCTTCAGTCCTTACTCTAGAGATGGAAAGAAGTACAGAGGGTCAGGAAATTGAATAGAAATATGTAGTAGTCATGGATGGGGAACTGCGGTTAGCCACTAGAAAGTCCCAGGAAGCAAGAGGTTCCCAGGACCAACAGGAATGACATTAGCCAAAATACCCAATAAAGGGAAGAAAGAACCTATAGTGACCGTATCTAGTAGATAGGCATGCCCTGCCCCACCTGACTGACCCCTGTTGAGGGATGGGCCACCCACCCATCTCAAAATTTTTAACCCAGAATTGTTCCTGTTCAAAGGTACAAAAATAGAGCAGAGACTGAAGGAAAAGTCATCCAGAGACCTAAGCATCCATCCCATCTGCAGACACCAAACTGAGCTACTATTGCAGATGCCAAGAAGTGCTTGCTGACAGGAGCCTGGTATAGGTGTCTCCTGAGTGTTTCTATCAGCACCTGACTAATACAGATGCAGATACTTACAGTCAACCATCAGATTGAGCCTGGGGACCCCAAGGTAACTCTTATCAAGACAACATTTAATTGGGGCTGGCTTACAGGTTCAGAGGTTCAGTCCATTGTCATCAAGGCACCATCCAAGTTGGCATGCATGGTGAAGAAGGAACTGAGGCCACTTCATCTGAAGGCCACTAGAAAAAGACTGACCACCAGGCAGCTAGAATGATGGTCTTAATGCCCATGCCGACAGTGGCACACCTACTCCAACGAGACCACACCTCCAAATAATGCCACTTTCTAAGCCAAGCATATTCAAACCACCACATTAGGAGTGTTGACTAGCTTGATCCTGCACAGGTCTTATACTGGAAACCACAGGTTTTCTCAGTCCAAAACACAGAGGTCGTTATGGTCATGGTTTCTGAGAGGATGGACTAAACTTTTTACTAGACTTTCTTCGTGGCCAAACTATAAAGCTTCAGGAAAAAATGCCCTCAATTTCCCATTTAATGGGATAAATGTTTAGGTACTTCAGATGCAAATTGGGTAGGCTTTCCAATGATAACTTATTTTTTTTTCTTATAGGTAGCACACAAAGAAAATATGTAGAGTAGAAAAATGCCTCTAAACCAACATTTTCATAAATATTTTTGCCTTTGGCAATTTCTCAAATCTAACTTACTCCAATGATATATTTAAGTCTGTTTATTGTCTACAAAGAAGACAAATAGTTAGAAAAACATTTTAGCACCCTACCACAAAGCATGTATGACCTCTTTTTCAGACAAGAAACCTGGGTTAGGACTTTGAATACTGATTTGGAAACAAGTTTTTAGAGAATTCACTCAGAGCAGCAGGTTTTCAGCTTCTATGACATGAGATGATCAATGACCACATTAGCCACTAATCTAAGGCATAAAACATGCATGAGGCATTAGCATGGAAATCTAACACGTTCCTCACCCCAGGTGGTACTAGATTTCGAATCTGTTGTCCCATCTAATAGGAATAAACTTAAATAGCTTATTTAGAGGTTCATTTACAAAGTTAATAATTAGAGTGATTTACTCAATAGGCAGGGGAGGAAGAAGAGAGACAGATGGGTGGCGATTAAAATGAGAAAAACAGTAAAAGTCACCTCACAAAAGCCAAACTTAACTTCTGGTATGATGTTTTTGTTTATAGTTATAGTCTTTTGAGAGAGAATCAGGTTAAGGGGAGAAAATGAAAATGAGAGAGGGGAGAAAATGGGCCTTTAGAAATTAGGTATTAATTAGAGGTCAAAAAAATCAACACTGTTTTAGAACACACTGTACAATGAGTTCAATTTCCCAAACTTTTTTTTACCTCTTTAACATTGGAATGATAGAAGCTGCTCCACATGGATTTAAATGAGGAAACCAAAGAGGAAGGTATCTAATTATTAGTGTTTCCATTCCTTAGTGGATTCACCAGGAAGTGCCGAGATGTAAATATGCACTCTTCCTCCAAAATCTACATGGCAGCAATTGAACTGGTCACAAATTTCAACGGTGTTTCATTTGCCCTTACACCCAGAGGGAAAGCAATCAAATGAGTTATATAATTTAGTATAAGGTGCTATAGCAAACAAATGATGGCCTGCTAATTATCAGTCAACAAATACGGAGTCTGTCAATCTTCTCTCCAATGACTTATGGTTCTCTATCCTATTCATGACAACTGGTTCAAAGTTTACCCTTAAATTTAAAATGTTTGGGACAACAGCCCAAAGGGATGGCCCTTTAATAATATTTTCAACTATAAGGTGGCTAAATATTTTTCTTGTTTGTTTTAAATATTTATTTATTTTATGTATATTAGTACAATTATAGCTGTCTTCAGACACACCAGAAGAGGGCGTCAGAACCCATTACAGATGGTTATGAGCCACCATGTGGTTGCAGGGAATTGAACTCAGGACCTCAGGAACAGCAGTCAGTGCTCTTAACCTCTGAGCCATCTCTCCACCCCCCCCCTTTTTTTTTAAATTTAACTTGTACCTCCTAATCATAACAAATTTATCTTCATAATGATCTGAAAGACTGGCTTCGAATGTTCAACTCTGAAACAGCTTGGATTGAGAGCGAGGGCACGGCATCATGGCAAGAACCAGCTCTTGGTTTAGCCACCAAGCTTTCTCTTACACTAGAAAGGGCCATGAATATTCATGTGTGTTTTAGTTAATGACCACATGTATGGATCATGTGCATCACAACGCTGTACCCAACCATTCCCCTAAACACCTACCCCAAGACCACCCACCTATCAAACTCATTGACATGTCTAATAGATGGTTTCTTTCCAAAGGAAACCCCTAAGGAAGAGGCCTGTATCAGCAGTGGAAACAGGTCCAGGACTCCAGACTAGAATTCTAGGATCTTAAGAACAAACACAAAGTATCTTCTAGAATTGCAGAAGATAACTTCTGGGTACCAAGTGTGGATATTTTTTTTTAACTCTTTGAACATGTCTTTTGACATGGCTACTATTATGTTACATCTTCTAAAATTTAGCAGGATTGAAAAATAAAGGACAGAAAAATGCTAATTAAAATTTAGTTCCCTGCCTACAGATCTGAAGATTGTGTGTGTGTGTGTGTGTGTGTGTGTGTGTGTGTGTGTGTGTTGTATTGCTGCAGAGAATTATTTAATACAAAACATTGTCTCAGGTATTTCCAGGCCCATCTTTATTAAATAATATAGGACCTTTCTCATGTCAAGATATGACCCTTGACAAACATGGTACCAACGAAGCATTTTTCTTGGATGAGAGAGTCATCTTATAAGAGAAATTAAGAACAGAATATCTGCTTGTAGAGAGTTCTGAACAGAAATAATAAGCTCCTTGACCCACAATCTTTTATTAACTCTTGTTTCTGCTCTAACAGGAAGGTGGTAGGAGTGAAAGGGCTTCACTAAATACTGCCTCTGGTGCACCTCTTGACTGAGGGACACCAGAGAAGTACCTTTATTTGAAGGCACATTCCTCTATGAGCTGGCTCTTGCCTAGTCTCCTTCTTCTGGCCACCCATTACCTCCTACACTTTCTTCTGCTTAAAATCTCTCTCTTCTACCTAACTGCATCTCATCTCCAAGACAGCCAAGTGAAGCACTACCTGAGAAAGCCGGGGCTTCCTATTTTAAGCTCCCAAAATGCCTCATGACTTCCATAAATACTGCTGAGACCCTATAATTTATCATCCAAATCAACACACTGTTGAACATAAAAGACAACACTAATAATAACCCTGCTGGGTGGCAGGCATCATGTAGTACTATCTCAAGCAAACTGGGACAGAATATCTTCCTGATTACATTCTCTATTATATAAGTCAGACTTTTACTAACCTGTCTATCATCCATTCTACACTTTGAAAGCCATTGAGACAGAGACTGTGCTTACCCATCTCTCTATATTTAGAAAGTTGTTTATATTTTATGTGCAATAGCTTCTTCTAAAAGATACCTTATCTTAACTCATTATCCTTAAAAACATGGGCTCTATAACAAAGGATCATAGATTATAACTCCAACGATTTATTATCTGTGGCCCCGACAATCTATGTGACTTAATGATGGTGACTTCAAACACAACTAGAAAGTCTAATGTTTCCAATGAGTTGATATTATAAAGTATCTACAATGCACATGTATATATGCATTTTCATTAGAGAGATTATTAAAGAAAATAGATAAAGCAATTGAATAAGCTCCAAATACCTTTTGATTTTCGGAGCTCCCTCAAGTGACTGTGCCTTGTTGAATGTTCACAATATCCCCAGTTAACCTTTGCTAATGACTCAGCTTGTACCAGCCTCTGTTATAGTCTTTACATATTTAGTCTTGCTGCACATTTACCAAAAACTTATCAGAATAATTTTCTATTCACTCACTTCTTAAAACCTTCATTTTTGGAGCCTCTGTTTCTTTATTGATAAACATAAGGATATTAGCCAGTTTTTCTGTGGATCTAGAATGTGTTGAGAGCTTGGCCATTATCCTAGATCACCCAAAGAAGTGGTGAGACACTTAAGAGATGGGATTATGCAGAAGTAAGAGAGTTAAATCATTAGAACTTGGAAAGCACAGCTTCTCCTCCTCCTCCTCTCCCTCCTCCTCTTTCTCCTCTCCTTCCTCCTCTTCCTCCTCCTCATCATTATCATCCTGCTCCTGCCCCTCCTCCTCCTCTTCTTTTTCCTTTTTTTTCTCTTTCTCTCCCTCATTTTCTTACTCTATTCCCTCCCTCTCTTCCTTCTTCCTGGACATCAAGAGATGAGCAGCCTTGCTATACGAGGAGTTTTTGCCATTAAATTCTGCATTGCTGCAGGGCCAAAGCATCGGGACAAAATGGATATGTATTAAAATTGTATATTTGTAAAATAAAATAAAATAAAATTTAAAAATAAAAAAATAAAAACCTTTTCACCCTCTAAGTTGCTTGACTTAGGTATTTTGTCATAGCAATGGAAAGCTGACTAACACATAAATGACTCTGTGCCAGAAACCTGAGGTCCCAAACTTCACAGTTTTACAATCATTCTATTTTATCTTTCTATAAAAAAATACAGTCTGTAAATCCACACTCCCTGGGAGTTTCTTAAGACTCCTCTGAGAAATAAAAGTTTCTCTGAAGTCTTCCTATTACACAATGTTCCTAATGTGCGAGGAAATGGAGAGTGGAAGGCAATGGCAGTGAAATCTGTGCTCTGGGGGAGTTCTCACTCACTGCTGTTTAAAAAGTCTCAACGACTCACGAACCAACATTATTAAGGAAGCACTTGAGTTTACCAAAGCATCATTTGAGGTACTCCGAGGACATCCAAACTTATGCATTCTCTCTCTTATCAACTCTAAGAAGTTCAAATTCTAGATGAAAGCATGGACTAAGCATTAAATAGCATGATAAGATTTAAATAGCAGTAATGTGAGAGACACACTCTGAACAACATCTGATTAATTCCCACATAATTGGTATGATTTGTACCTTCTGTAGGAGATCAGGAAAGAAACAAACTCTAAAGAGGAAAGATGGAGAAGGCAGGCAAGTTGAGTCTTTAACAACTGTCATATACAGGTTAGAAGCACAAAGTGTTATGCCCATCAAGCTCAGCATCAAGAGGAGAATATAGAATTTGGTTAGCATAAAAGCCACCACAGAGAAATGCCCAGGAACTTGAGATTCAGATGGGGGCATCCAGCAACCTGCTCTGTTGAAGTAACCCAATTACGAGCACACCCAGTAAGGAGATTACCCAGACTGAGTTTGTATAAAAAATAAGAGTTGCCCACGATAGTACTCTCCTCATTGCTGTGACAAAGTGCCTGGCTAGAACAATTTAAGTGAAGGAGGCTTCTTGTGGCTCAGGATTTCAGAGAGCACAGCCTCTCCTGGCACAGAAACCATAGTAGGGTTCATGGCTATGGAGACATGTAGCAGACCAGGAGGAACAGAGCATAGACCAGATGAGACACAACAATCTACTCTCCACAGCAAGGCTCCAAATCCTAAATGCACCCATAACATTCCACAATAGGACCACCATCTAGGAAATCAAGTGTTCAAACCCTAAAGCCCTGGGAGGACACTGCATATTCAAACTTTAAAACTCATACAGAGATAAGAAGGGAGAGAAGACTCCAAAAGGAGCATTTTACATGGGGAAAGAATAAGATAGCAGTTAAATAAATACAAATGAAGCCAAAATCAATCAACATTTCAGAAGAGCCGGCAAAGATGGGGTCATATTGAAACAGAAAGAAAAAGAAGAAGAAGAAAAAAAAAACTCTATAAAGGCTGAAAAGAGAAATGATTCTTTGAGTTGATATCTTGCAACAGAATCCCTGGAAATGAACAAAATAAATATAGCTCCGTGAATGTATTGGGCAAAGGAATAGTGTGTGTGTGTGTGTGTGTGTGTGTGTGTGTGTGTGTGTGTGTGTGTGTGTGTGTGTATGTGTGTGTGCATAGAGCCAAGAAAATATTCAAAAAATTTGCTATGAAAAATTACATATACCCAGATACTAATATGCACATGGGCAAAACACCATGTGCCAGAGTACAATCTAACCCTAATTCATATTAAACAGTGATTGCAAAATTAAAGTTGTTTTTGTGTCTGTTTGCTTCTATTATGGCCTTCTTTCCAGGCTCTGCCAGAGGTAGGACAGGCCACTGAGAAATATGAAGGGTATATAGCAAAGACAAAATGACTCTTCTTCCTAGACCTAAACTAAGTTCATAAAATGCAATTGTCAGAAGGGAGCTCTAGAAAACACTTGCCTAGTTCCTTTGAAGTGTACATGGTTGCTCACTAAGAAATAGAGCATGTTTTGTAAGAAGACATAAATTTTGATTGATGATCTATTAACCATGTGTTAATAGATTGCACATTTATAAAGATGTATGAAAGGTAACTGAGACTTCCCTGTCTTCATCGGTGAGTCTATAAAATTACTTATCAGGAGACAGTATCACATTGATTGTATACACAGCCTCTGAGGTCCACCTACCTGACATTTAGTCCTAGCTCTTCAGTCTAGTGAGTGCCATCTAATCTCTATGACAAACACCTTCATCTCCCCAAACTGCAGTTATCTCTTCTATAAAGTTAAAAGAACAAAAGGGCCCACTATGTGATGGCTACCCTGCTAACTTGAGAAGAGCTTAGCTTCTAAGCTAATGTATCATGAGAGCTCACCAGTGGTCTCAGAGCTCTTACACATACACCAGAACCAATGACAAGATAAAGAAGAAGACATTTGAAAGCATGTAAGTGATTACATAGGCTGGCTTATCTTTTTTTTAATCCCAGTCAGTTTGACTTGCTGCATCTATATAGTAAATCTTTTAAGAAAATATCCAATCCCTTTGATTTGCTGAAAATGAACAGTCCTAATTTACTTGTAGCATTGGATAAAATGTCCATGACTTGTAAGGATTAATTGATCTCTAGCATGAAACCAAGGAGTGGTTTACAGTTTCAAACTCCTTTCTTAGATTTATCTCTCACCTAATTCTCTTCCACCCTCTTCCCTTCTCGCTTTTGTAGCTTATTTTTGGAAATTCATTTTAGGAGAGACTGTGTGCTAAGCTTCTGAGCTGCTTGTACTAAATGTCTATATGTGTCCGTGCATGTATGTACTTATGTACATACATTTGTTTGTTTCAAAAAATGAATGTAAACAAAATCTAAGCACAAAAGCAGTAAATGCAGAGCCTGTAGCACTTGAAGCTGGACTGTAAAATGTCAGAAATTTCAGAGAGAAGAGAAAGCCCCAATGATCAAACTGCAGAAATGCAAACACAACAGAACTTCCCTTTGAAATCTTTTTCTTTTGCTCATCTGAAGTGTGAGTCTTTCTTTCAATCCCAGGAGGCACAGGTTTGGGACAATATAGCTAAACACACTCACATTCCCATGCCTGACCTTTTTCTTTCTTATCCTGAAAGAGCAAACTACTTTTCCATTGTGGGTGATTAAGATGGAGAGGGGTTTGAATCTTCTGGGACAAGAAAATGTTTTAAAAATCCCAAAATGAATGATAATTCTTTTCAACTGAGATTACATTTTAAAATAATTGCGGCTTTTGTTCTACAGATGAAGCCAAAGGTCTGACCCTCTACCCCACCCCATAGCCAGTCTCACTGTCTATATTTTTGCTTTCAAATAAAACCTTGCAGACCTAAGAGTCTCTTTTCTGGCTTGGGTTTATTAAACCCTGGTATGATTCCTCCAGGGTTGAAGAGCCTCATGCTAAACTGCTTACCAAAGGTTTACAAATAGAAATGTCTCTCAGGGGAATTTTTTTTCTGCCCAGTTAGTTCTGTTACTGCTGTCTCTGAAGTCCGAGATTATTGAGATAAAACTGATTAGAAACGCCAAGCCTTTCTAACTTCTAACACCAAGTGGATCAGAAAACAGAAACCAGAGGGCTTGGAGCACTTTGTGCTTTTATGTTATTAAAAGACTTACTCTGGTAAGTGAAAGCCTTGTTTACCCAATACTACTGCTCAGAAAACATGGGCTCCAAGCAACTTTTTCCCCCAACACAACGCTCAAAGCACAAATTCTTCATCAAATTCTGGATTAAACAGTGGTAGGTTACTCACTGACTCAACAGCAAAGTGCTCCTGGCAATTGCAAGGAGAATTAATGACAAATAAAGACACTGATTTAACAAGGACAAAAAAAGCAAAAATAAAATTTGAAAAAAAAAAAAAAAAAAAGCTCTATGCTGTTTCACAGAGCCTGTTTACTCAAAATACCAGTTCACTCTTAAGGTTCTCTTCCAGGCTACTGATGAGACATGTTTATTCTTGGGGTGATGGCTCAGCACATAAGGCATCATACTGTTCTTCCAGAAGACCTCAGTTTGGTTCCCAGAACCCATGTTAGACAATCAAAATGGCTGATAACTCTAGCTTCAGGGGATATTACACCCTCTTCTGACATCCCTAGGCACCTGCACAGAGCCACACTCATACACACAATTAAATCTCAATCTTTAAAAACATGTATTCATCCCATTTTCCCAGCAATGGAAAAGACAGAGTTTCCATAACTCATTCCTACATAGGAGTGGACTATAGCCTAAACATTGTTCATGAAGTGACCCCAGCTTAGGACACATTTCTGAACACATTTGAAAAAAGCTGTTTCTGAAACAAGTACACAAAAGGTCAGTCTTACAATTCACTGTGTCCATACTGCATCTCCAACCTCCCTGAATGGCACCACCATTCAGGCTTTAAACAGTTCTACTAACAGAAAGCATGACTTCTGCGGCAGCCCATTTCTGTTGCTGCATCACTCTTTTGTACATTGGCCAAGGCCTGCTCACACTGAGTCACAATCTGCCTGTACCTACTACCTGGCAGGCCTTTTCACCGTGGCCCAGGGAGCCATGCTGCTCCTTTGTCCTCGCAGTAAACCTGCCCACTTCCTTGAATTATCTCTGCTAATGTGGATTATAGCCCCAGACCCCCTGAATATGCTCCATTTCATTTTAATGTCATTTGTGTAATGTGATGTACACAGCTGGAGAAGATCAGGCATGTGAGCCTCGCACAGTAGGTAGCTGATTACCCATGGCCTGGACAGTATGACTTTACTTCGTTTTGCTGGATACTAAGTCACTGGAAGCCACAAACAGCTGTCCATGGAACTTATTTGGGTTAGAAAAGAGTCTCATCGTTTATGATGTGTGGCAATGCGCCTAATGAGGGGAATATTTTTTTTAAACCAGAAAAGGTAAGAACTAAAAATATCAGCCACTTCTATATCTAGAAATGAAACCAAGCAAACAAACTCTGAGTGATGTGTATTTCAGGAAGAATTATTATACAGCACAGTACCAAATAGCATGGCTGCTTGTCATGCTGGAGAATACTATTAAAGAATATGCAGTTAGTTGCACCCAACCAATGGACAGAAGCAGTTGACACTTGTTGTTAAATTAGAGAAGGCTGAAAGAAGCTGAGGAGAAGGGTGATCCTGTAGGAGTACTAGCAGTCTCAATTAATCTGGACCCCTGAGATCTCTCAAACAATGGACCACCAAACAGACAGCATACACCAGCTGATATGAGACTCCCAACACACATATAGTAGAGGGCTGCCAGGTCTGTGTTCATTCAGAGATGATGCACCTAACCCTCAAGAGACTGGAGGCCCCAGGGAATTTAGAGGTCAGGTGGAGTGGGGAGTGGGGGCATCCACATGGATACAGGGTGGGGTGGGGAGGAGGTATGGGATGTGGAGTAGTAAGAAGGCAGATGGGGTGGCAGAGAATGGAATATGGAGTGTAAAAAATAAATTAAAAATAAAATAAAAATTTTAAAAAGAATATCTTTTCTATAACAAGACCCAAGCTCTTTCTTCCAGCATCCATCAGGGTTCCAATCTCTGAATGGGGGAAGGGAATGAAAAGCAAGAAATTTACATAAAGAGCTTTCTGGAAAGGAAAGAACCAATGGTCAAAAAAAAAAAAACATAGAGAACAGGAATTGAGCAGACATTATGAAAGTAGTGACACAGCTTCTGAAATAAATATCCATCAAGTGCAATGAAATGCCACTAGAGGGCTGGTTTCCCCTTGGATACACAGAAGTAAAAAAGAAATGGAACATTCCATTCATTGAGACCTAGCATCCCAATACACATACCCTAGGAACATGTGCTAAAGAAGGTAGATTTTAGAATTGTCATTTAGTTTATTACACAATTTTGCCTTGGGTGATTCTGATGAGGAATATCATCTTCAAGACACTCGAACTTTAAGGGGCTAAAGTAGAGGCTCTGGGACAACCATATCAACATGACCAGGAACCTCAGAAACTATTCCTTTTTGCTATGACTTCTTACACATCCTCAGCAGAGCGCTAAAAGCATGAGGTGATACCGTCTCCATGTACGTATATAAGCCAGCTCTAGTGTCTTAGCTATGAGCCCTTAAAGCCTTCTTAGCTGTCTGATTATCCTATGTAGGGTGAAGTACTTTTTAACTCATAAGCTTACTAAGATATTGTAACTATAACAAGCAAAGCCAAATTTTACCCTAATTTTTGGAGTTTGAAAAAAAAAGTTATATCTTATGTTTCTTGTTCTTTTTATTGTGAAAATTGGCACACTACATAAAAAAGTACATAAAATAGTTAAATAATTCTAAAGTAAATATCATCATTCAGATTTAATCCTTTAATTTTATCATTGTTATTCTTTTTTTAGTCACTTAGTGTTCTGCCTTTGACTTTCTTGAGTTTATTAGGCTTAGTTACTTTAAACTTTTGATAATTCCACATGGTTTAATTTTTATCAATTTCTTTCTATCTATGTATCAGGTCTTTTTTTAGGATGTGATGGGCATGGTACTTTTTAGAAATAAGATTAAACCTCTGCTGATGTTCTCCACGTGTGGAAAATACTTCTGTTGCTTGACCTAAGTATCCTGAGTCACAAGAAATCATCTCTTCCCCTGCGAACAGGGGAATGAGCTTACAAGGGCTTCCCACATGTCCTACGCCTTGCTGACTGACTTCCAGGTCATCCTTACTCTTCAGGTATGGCCTTTCCAAAGCATAGTACCTGGGTCCTACTCTTGACAGACCATGCAATCTTGTTATCATTATCCTACAAGGGTCTCAAAATTAGTACACGGAGCTGAAGAGACTGTTCAGCAGTTAAAAGTGCTTACTTTTAACTTACTAGGAGTGGAATCAGGTTCAGTTCCAGGCACCCATACCAGGTATTTCACAACCACCTGTAACTCTAGCTCCAGGTCATCTGATGCCTTCTGTCAGTAAGGGTCCCTGCATGAATGTAGAGTGCATAATTTCATGCAAGCATACATATATACATATAAATATAAAATTAAATAAAATGTTTTTAAAGCATTAAAGCAATGTTAAGCATTTTAATCAATAATCAGAAAATACCTGAACGTGGAGTGCACTTCTTTATATAGCTGTCTCACTGCATCTTGACTGCATAATCCCTCAGTATACTTTTGGCTTTTCTATATATTTGGATTCATATATATACCAAATAGCAATGCTTCCACCAGCAATGGAACATCTATACAATGGGATATACCATATAGCCTAGATGTTCAGTAGTTTATAGTTTCTAGGCTTGTGTACATATACTTTATGATAATCATGCAAACCTTATTATAGCATTAAGTCATATATGCCTGTACATGCTTAATTTAATATTGCTCAGCTATTTCTGTTATCTTTGCTTTTAATGTTGGTTAGAATTACCTATTACTCTACTCTTATTAGTGTTTATTTAATTATTCAGAATAAATTAACCCAGAACTAAGTAGAATTATTGCTGCATTTATGCTTCTCATGGTATTTATCCCTTCCAACTTACATTATAATTATTTAAAATATCTCATTTATGTTTTATTGGACTTTGAAGCTCTTCTGTGACACCTCCTTACTATGTCTGATCTATCCATGAATTATGCTCATTTCCTGTATCTTAGTCACATTAGCTTTGCAGAAACCATTATGAGACAGAGTAAACATAAATGGGTCCTGTTTGCACAAGCTAAATGCTTTCAAAATAGAAACTCTACCTCATGTAATGGGTCATCTCAGCAGAAACAGGACTACAGTTCCAAATATTAACTGTGATTAGCATTAACAAGTTTCTCGAGATTGTGTGATAAGCAACACCATACCTTCAGAGGGAAAAAAAACCTAGTATTAAGAAAACAAATGAAAGCTTGACCATCCCAGGCTGCAGCATCAAAATTGATATGCATATTCCATTCAGTATTAGCACACGTGACTTAAATTGTGTAGTCATTGCTCTCATTAAATTTACAAACTCCCTCCGGAGTTCATGGCAGCCATCTGGCCAAATATTGGCTTCTTACATTTGAAACTCAATTGCACTAAAGTCACTGAATCTCTCGATCAATTACAAAGGATTTGAGCTCTTAAGGTTACATTGATTGGCCACCATTTTCCTAATGGAGTCATAGCCTCAGTAATGACCTACTTGACAGCAGAGGTGCTGGCTTTGGAAGGCTATATATCCCAGCTCTTCATTTACCTAAAATGCAATTTGGCAGCCCTCTCGAGAGCACCAGCTACAAAATGTGATTAGAGTTAATGTAAGTGTAACAGAATGATCTTCTCAGCTCATCTCTTCTTATTGCGTATGGTTGCCACATATTATTCAATAACATGGATTGCATTTGCAAAGTAACTTCAGTGTACATTTTTATTTTAGAATTCATCAAGAGCCAAAATGTATGCCCTAGCACACATACCTCCGAATATTCAGGCATACTTCATTTTGCAAAGCTACTGTATCTCCTTCAAAATATACTCTGGCCTCCATAACACAAAGAATATTTAGTCGTAGCTTATAGTGAGCACTGGGGAAAGGTAACTAAGAGCCCCTTCCTTAGTTTATAGAAATATGTGCAGTTGAATTCAGACACACAATTCAGATCCCAATGTCCATTAGACCACCAATGACCTTCATGTTAGAAGAAAGCCTTTTTAAAAATATTTATCTTTAATCCTTTTTAACAGTCCAGTAAATCTAAAGTTTGTTTATAACACTGAGATATCAATACCAATTTTCCTCAGTACTTATAGCATTGTTACAATGCTAACTTACTGTAATACTTCTCATAAGATAGAAATAACAAAAATGAATCACCTAGCAAGAACAAATGAGAGCTAAAGCATTTAGGAAATAGGCGTTCACTTGGGTTAAGATTCACTTTAGTAAGTAAGGCACAGCCACTTCAAAGTCTCAGTGGTTTCCAGCACTTGTGTCCCAGGAATCTTCAGGGTATTTGTGGCTTTGCTGCACAGGTTGAAATCACCTGGCTAGGAGAGCTGCTCATAGCCCCAGTATCCCTCTTAGGCTCAGTCCTCCTCCAGGTGACCCTTATCTGTCCCTTCTTTAAACATGGTCTTCTCATTGAGGATAATAAAAGTGCAGAACTAGCAGGACGTGATAGCGCACGCCTTTAATCCCAGCACTCAGGAGACAGAGGCAGGCAGATTTCTGAGTTCGAGGCCAGCCTGGTCTACAGCGTGAGTTCCAGGACAGCCAGGAGAAACAGAGCAACCCTGTCTCGAAAAACAACAACAACAACAAAAGTAAAAGTGCAGAGCTGGTGGAGGAAACTTTATTTGGATCTTATATACCATAACTTTGGCTCACTTTATATGGGCAATCCCTAAATCAATGTGTCAGGGGAATATATTCTACTCACCCAGAGCAGGACAGAAGGGACAGATGAATGAATGAATGAATGAATGAATACAACTTCCCATATAATTTGGCTAATGGTAACTATAATTAGCTCTGTGGTGGTTCTAACTGATTAGACCTTGAAATTTCCATAGGTCATCACAGAAAAAAGATCCCCACTTTCAAGAAACCAAGCATTCTTAGGGTGTGGTTTCTTAGGTGATATAAATCCAAGTTCATTTAATTGGCATGGGCAACTAAAGAATGGCCAATTGCATTACTCAGCACTTCTACAAGCATTCTTCAAATCAAAAATGCATAGAGATTTTAATTATATGCAACAATACATACAAAAATATCCATGTCACTTTGTATATTACTGAAATTTGCTTGCTAGCTATAAACCACTACAAATATGATAATAAAAGTAAAATAAAATAATTCCTAAATAAAATTTCAAAATAAAATAATTTCCTAAAATTCAATTCTGATCTCCATTGACTTGGATGTTATAATATCATTGTACACTATTGTGGTCTCCACCGATCTCTACAGAATAACTTATCTAATAAGCTATATTATAGTTCTGGTCTCATCTTCCATATTCAATCTAAATTATTTAAAAATTGTTAAGGTTCCTGATAATCACTGTGCATGTATATTTAAAATGTGTGTGTGTGAGTGAGTACAGCCGTGTACTCCACAGTGCCTTGTGGAAGTCAGGAGACAACTTTAGATCTTCTGTTCTCTCTTCCACCTTTATGGCTTCCAAGGAGCAAGCTCAGATGGCCAAGCTTGTAGGACTGATGCTTCTCCTGCTGAGCCAGCCTATGGGCCCTCGACATACATTCTTGAACTCAACTTTCACTTTTAGTTAAAAAATTAATATCAGCTTCTTTTTTGTTTGGAGGGTTGTTCATTTTTTATTATTTTGTTGTTTGGGCTTGGGGGAATGGTTTTTCAAGACAGGGTTTACCTGTATATCCCTTGGATATCCTGAATCTCACTTTGTAGACCAGGCTGGCCTCGAATCACAGAGATCCACCTGCCTCTACCTCCGAAGTGCTGAGTTTAAGGCATTCGCCATCATGCCCAGCTAGTATCAGTAGTTTTAATAACCACCTGGAACTTTTTAAGAATTTTCTGAAGTTGTATCAATTCAATTATTTTCAGTGGACAGAAATCAAAATTTCTGAGTTTCCTTCCTTCCTTTTTTCCTTTTACGAGAATCTAAACTAGCTTAGTAATGAGCAACCTAGAATAGCACACTTTTTCCATCCTACCTACAAACAAGTACCTTAAGCACAAGAATTTGGAGGAGCATGTAGAAATTCTGATTACCTCATTCAAAAGCATTATTACAGACAAGAGATAGTATGGCATAATGTATTCCATAATCACAGAATATTGTATTTGTAGCTTCACAGTTAATAAGAACCTCAACATTGATCCAGATCATCTACCCAACCATCAGTATCCACCTTCAGTATCCATACTGATGACAGACTTGTTGTTTATGAATTAGTGTATTTCAATTAAAAGGTCCTTATAAACAGAAAACATATTTAAAATATTTCTCTAGCTTTCTATTTTAGGTAGTTCTTAAAAAAACAAACTAGAAATAAGTTCTTCTGATAAAGGACACTAAGACATTAAATGCCTACTAGTGTCTTGTAATGAGTTTAATTTTGGTTTTCTCATCTCTAGGTAACTTTCCTAGTTCTCCACTGATGTCCACTCTTTGCCATTCACAATCTTAGTCACTACTTGGTGAATTTACCCTCATTTGGTAAAAATGCCACATGAAATGTATTTCTAAAATATTGGTCAAGTAATATTAGATTGTCAATTTAATTTGAAGTACATTCACTTTCTGATATCATAAGAGGATTGACTTAAGGCACCCAACATTTCTGAAACATGTAGATACTCAACACCATGTATGTAGTGTTGTGGATACACTGCTGGATATTTGAAATCATCTCAGGAATACTTACCTTATCTAATACACTGCAAATGCTACATAAATAATTGGTATACTATATTGTGTGGGTCTGTAGATATTCATTATATATGCAAACATATAGGCCTACCTAGAAAAATGAGATAGAAGACCAAAAATATTCAAGCAATGAGATCTAGAGAGAGACTGAATATCTGTGAATGGCAGGCTACAAAAAGGTGTCCCTACATATTACCTCATTCCTACAGTTGTGTCTAGGGCATAGAAGATTCAAATTTACTCTCTAGAATAATTTTTCCAAAATTTTTGAACTACAGTTGAATCTGTGAAAGTAGAAACTAAAACACCAACCTTATAAAACAGATAGCACATTAGTGTGGAGAGCCGCAATAGCATTCGCCATCACAAGATGGCGCCGGCTTCCGCTGTGCCAGCTCGACCTCTTTTCAGGAAACAAGCTGTGTGCACATGTGCAAGAGTGTGTTCGCGCCAAGTCTTTGCCCACCCCGGGCGTGCCAATGAGATCATGGGTAAGCAACCAATCAGGCATGGGCGCACCGCCCTAGGGTGTTTTTAAGCAGCGCCCTTTTGGGGCTCTGCATCTTCCTCGTCAAGATGCAATAAACACTTTGCTGCAGAAAGATCCTGGTGTTCCCTGTGCGTTCTTGCTGGCGAGAGGATAGCGCAGGACACATTAGGAAAGTTCTAGCTCTAATACACAGTATTAATTAGCTACTTAAAAACACATACTTCCAAAGATACAAAAACTTTCACAACTTTTACCATTTTTATAAATAGCTAGAAAGGGCTAGGGATGTATGAGAGTCAGTAAAGTGCTTGCACATAAACACAACTCCAGCCCACGTATAAAAAGCCAGGCACGGCCATGCATCCCTGTGATCTCAGCACTGAAGAGGCGGAGACAGCATGATTCTTGTACTTGCTGAACAGCCTGTCTAGCCAAAGAGATAAACTGTATGGTCAGTGAGAGGCATCTTTCAGAAAGTAAGGTGGAAAACAATGGAGGAAGATACCCAACATTGACCTGTGATCTGTGACATGTACCAGCACATGAATGAGCAAACACACACACAAAATTATTAATAATAATAATAATAAATAGGAAAAATTATTTTATTTGTTAAAGCAAAACAAAATCAATTCAATAACAAAACATATTTAATTTTAAATTTATTTTCAATAAATAATTTTAAAACAAGTACACTATAAGGATGTTAACATTACTGGTCTATTATTTGGAATGCTTTAGAAAAATCAATGATAAATGAAAGCTAATATTTCTAAGTATTAGAGAATTTCAAAAGCACTAGTTGTGACATCATAAAATATAAAATAGATGAAGTATATTATCTAAAAATTATCACAAAAGTGCATTGGCTGACTTTCCTTTCTTGTGGGAAAGAAGTATTTTTAAGATAAAATTGGTCTTACTCTGTTGCAGGCACTGCATCAATCTTTGACCTCTTGCCTCAGCCTACCAAGTGCTGAGATTCCTGGAATGTACCACCACAGTAGATAAAAATTTTGATATAAAAATGAAATAAATGTGAGATCCCTCAGTGAGTCGAGATGCCTGCTGCCAAGCCTGATTACCTGCATTCAGTCCCGGGGACCCATGTGATGGCAAAAGAACCAACTCCCATTAAATTGTCCTTTGACCTCCATACATGCAGCCAGACACATGGAGCGATGATGCACGTATGCACACAGATGCAAATATACATACACACACACAAAACAAATAAATGAAGAGGAGTTTAAAGGATGGGAAAGAGAGCCAGAAGGAGACTAATGCATACTGTCTTCTGACAGCTATGGTAGTCTCTGTCCTACTCATACTGATCACGCTGTATATGTAAAGTGGTTTGCTAAAATCATCACTCAACTTTCTCTAATTCTTCCCTTGAACCTAATGATGATTATGTGCGATGCCTAATAAAATTACCTGAATTCTAAACTTGTCTTCACCACCTACAAACTGTGTAAAGTGGGGACAGCATATTTGAGCTCTCCTGGGTTTTGTGAGCACTTGGAAATGTGCTCACTCTTGGGGTTGTGAGGCCTTAATGAGATGACAGCAGAAAAGGTCTAACAGAGGTCTCAGACCTAGAATTTGATGAGTATTACCTATTGTTAAATGAAAGATGGATACCAATTATAAGCTCCTTCAAATCACTTTGGCCAGAATTTATAGCATATCACTACAACTTTACATCTTTGACTCATATATACTGTGTCTTCCAGATTTGAACCTTAATGAATATAAGCATTATGTTTATATAGCACCCAAGGTGCTACCAATTAATGAACAAAAACACTTTGTCAACAACTAAGATGTAAGTTAATCCCAAATCTCGTCCACAAAAAAAAAAAAAAAGCCATGAAATTGCTTGCCAAGAACTTTGTCATTAAGAACATAGGAAAAAGGATTGGCAAGATGGCTCAGTAGGTAAAGGCACTAGCCACCAAGCCCGACATGCTAAGCATTCTGAGTTTGATCCCTGGAGCCCTCCTGATTAAAGATCAGAACCAAACTTCAGGTTGTTCTCTGATCTACATAGACACACACACACACACACACACACACACACACACACACAAACATACATTCAGGCATGTACCCTGTCACATAAAGTCACACAAGCATAGTAAACAAACAAGCAAATAAATGTAATGTAATGTAAGAAAAGTTTTAAACATAGAGAAAATTTGTATTTAGATACCAGAAAATAAAATCAACTCATGTGATGTGGCATGTTCAAGTGAATCCTCAGGCATATCTCAAGTTAGCACTTTACTTTTAAGTCTCCCAGAATGTCTTTAATTTTCTCTTTGAAATTGTTATTAGAACTCCGTTAAAAATCCAACACTCCACATTCATACTGCCCAACTTCCTCAGAGAAGAAGTGCATTAAGATTCTATATGGCACACTTACTCAAAAATAATTGTTTTTATATTAAAGACTGAAGCCAACAGGGAAAACTTGAAGGGATTAAAGTTAGCTCATTATAATACTGGTATACTGAAGCTGTAAACTCCAGCCCTCCTGAAGTTTTCTTACAATGAATTTTGTTTTGTGTTTTGTTTGTTTGTTTGTTTTTTTGTTTGCTGAAATCAGGGACTTATCTGCATAATACTAGCATCTGGTCAAGACATGAAATGTGATTTTCAGTATGGAGTACTTATACTGGCCTATCAGTAATGTTGATGCTTTAAGTCGTCAGAGAAAAGTGACACTGGCTCCTATGTGTCCTATGGTAAGGTGTAGTTATGGTCTGAATGTGAGTGCCCCGCACAGGCATTTGGTACCCGATTGGTATACTGTTTAGATCAGGCCTAGCTGGGGGACTTGAGCCATTCAGATAAAAGCCTCTAGGTTATCTCACAACACTGCTTCTAGTCTTAGTCTCCATGTTTCCTAACCCACTGCGATGTGAGGAAGTATCTCACAGCCATGAGATATGATCATCACCATATCTTCCTGGCCCTGGTGGACTGAATCCTCTTAAAATAAAGCCTCCTTTAAGTTGCTGTTCATGAGGCATTCTTTACAATGAGGAGACGAGAACTAGACCAGGTAAGTATCTACATGCTCAGAGGGCATTGGTGACTCACATAAGACTTCATTGTGCTTTCTACGTCTATGTTTTTCTAAGTGCGTGTTCCCAATTGGGGGAAAAAAAAGCGAGAACACCCAAGATGTCCAGGAAACCTTGACAATGGGAGCCTACTACTGGTTTCTCGGGCCCCTGTTCACTCTAGTGCTGAAATAAATAGCTTTATTGCCTATTGTAATGGTGATATACCTTCTTGTTATTAAGTGGCTTTTTTGGCAATAAATTGTCAAATCAGAAGTATTATCACTTTGGATCTAATGAGTATATCAAATGAAACCAAGCAGTCCAGCCTTAAAGCAAATGAGGCAAAATTAAATAACCCCATGTTGTTTTAACTCTATTTTTTACATATCCTTGAAGTAATCTAATTTCTATTATGTTCATCTGAGGACTGACCAGTTCTAAGATCAACGAACTGTAGTTCATGTAAAGTAAAATAAAGAATGAGAAACTGGTTATTGACTTGACCTTCATCTTGGTTGGAAGTAAGTGATCTCATCCATACAGAAACCGTTATAATCCAAGTGATCTCTCAATACTCAAAAGAGAAACCTTGTAGAAAATGTAGCCCATAGGGGAAAAAAAGGCACACACAGAATTGTATTCAAGTTTTGGAAATCTCCACATCTTTATACAAAACTACTTATAGTTCTGAGAAATTTTGAAGCAAAGAAAAGATTGTACATTTTTTTACATTTTACTTTGCTCAATAATAAAATGAAAATTCAGTTAAGAATTTCAACTTCAGTATTAGGAGTTATGAGCATTATCTTATTTTCTTCATGCTATTTATTACTATTTAAATTCTCTTATTCACCCCATTGGCTTACAATGTTTTTCCACAGTCATGTTATTTCTGTTGGCAACAAGTTTTTCTACCATGACCCACCAGCATGTCCTTAGTGCCTAGTATAAACTATTGTACACAGTAAATGGTTTAAAAGGCTTTAAAATCATTTGTTGCTAACAATGCTATAAATACTATTTTGCATATATTGATTAATCAACAAAAACCTCACCCATATGAAGTACCTACGATCTTAAACTTCATTTTATAAGAAAGAAAATTAAAGCACGGAGTTTAAGTAAACTGTACAATGTCATATAGCCATTCCAGCTCAAGTAATCTGGCTCCAGAATTCTGGCACTTGGTAGTTATTTAAGGCTTGTTAATCAGGTGATATCACAAAATTTTTATTCACCATTGAATTACATCTTTAATGAAAATTATATTGCCCACCCATTTTATTTAAGCTGTTTTCCATAAACTGCTAGAATTCATGGCCTAAATTCCTTGAATGCAAAATCTGTTTGAAAAGAAAGCTGGCCCAGGATGCCTTGCAGCTTCAGACACTGCTGCAAAGGCAGTGGCAATTCACTTCTGAAAGGAACCCACTGATTCACAAATGCAGGAGCAGGTAGCCTGGTGCAGGTGTCATATTTCAAGAGCTTTCCTAAGAGTGTTAGAATTTGCTGGGGGAAAAAAAATAAATTAAAATGAGGCGTTTTCTTACCTACATCTCAGAATTATCCTGGGAAACTTCAGAGAAGAAAATGAACTCTCTCTTCTAAGTTGAAAGAATATTTTTCCACGATTCCCTCTCCCCAACCCTGTACCTTCCATAAAAGAAAATAGTGAGTTCAGAAGTCTTGAGATGTAAGGTGCCACTACTACAAGAGAACCGATCGCCCCATGAAGTCCTGGATATATTTTCTCATGTTACTGAATAGTCTTATCTTGCAAAGAGAGAATGGCAGGACTGTATAATGGAATTATTTTTCCAATTCAGTTTTTTTCTTTTATTAAAAATAGGGTTTTTTCTCCTCTCATATTCTGGTCTTATTGTAGTTTTCCCTCCAAGTGTTCCACTCAGTTCTCCTGGGCCCTCCCCATCTCCCCTTGTATTCAGATCCAACACCTACCCTTCTGTCTCTAATTAGAAAAAAAAGAAAAAGGAAAACAAGCTTCTAATGGATAATAATAAAACACAAAAATTGAAGAAAACAAACAAACAGAAGGAAAAGAGCCCAAGAAAAAATACAGGATACAGAGAGATTCACTCAATCACTCAATAATCTCATGAAAACACTAAACTGGAAGTCATAATATACAGGCAAAGGACCTGTAAGTTAAGAGAGGAATAGAGGAGAAGATAGATAGATAGATAGATAGATAGATAGATAGATAGATAGATAGATAGATAGATAGATAGATAGATAGATAGATAGAAAGAAGGATGGATGGATGGATGGATGGATGGATGGATGGATGGATGGATGATGGATGGATGGATAGATAGATAGATAGATAGATAGATAGATAGATAGATAGATAGGCAGACCTTATGACACAAGTAACTTGTTGCCAGTGTTGCCATTAAGCTCCTTTTCTGTTGGCCATCTTATGCTGGGCATGCAACCTACCCTTAAGAGGAGTTTGTTTCCCCAGTGAGACTTTATTGGGGAAAACTAAATTTTCACTTTTAAGTGGTTATGAATTTTGGATAGCTTCTGAGTTAAAGATGGGGCATGTGTCATGCCTTTCAGCTCTGAGACTCCAACTGGTGTAGACCCATGCAAGCCCTGTGCATACTGCCTCAGTCTCTATGAGTTCACACGTGCATTGAAACTGTCCATATCATTTGTGTCCTCTCTCACCTCTGGCTTTTACACTCTTTGCACAGCCCCTTCCATGAGGCTCCCTGAACCCTTAGGGAAAGAAATTGATGGTAACGATCCCTCCAGCAGTTCTTTTATTTTTCAAGATTGTTTTTGCTATCCTGGATTTTTGTTTCCACATGAAGCTGAAAATTGTCCTTTCAAGATCTTTGAAGAATTGTGTTGCAATTTTGATGATATTGCACTGAATCTTTAGATTGCTTTTGTTAGGGTGGTCATTTTTACTATATTCATCTTACTGATCCATGAGCATGGGAGATCTTTATATCTTCTGGTTCTTCTTCAACATCTTAAAGATTTTTTTTATCGTACATGACCTTTACTTGTTGGGTTAGAGTTACCTCAGTATATTTTATTTATATCATTTGAGACTGTTGTGAAAAGTATAGTTTCCTTGATTTCTTTCTCAGTCCATTTTTCATTTGTGTACAGGAAAGCTACTGGTTTTTATAATTGAATTTTGTATCCAGCTACTTCTTCCTTTCCAATTTATATCCCCTTGATTTAATTCAGCTGTCTCATTGCTGTAACTTAGACTTCAAGTATGATATCAAACAGGTATGGAAAGAGTAGACAAGCTTGTCTTATTCCTGATTTTAGTGGAATTCCTTTGAATTCCTGTCCATTAAATTAGATGATGGCTATGGTCCTGGTACAAATAGCCTTTATTATATCTTTTGAACCCCTAATTTCTCCAGTACTTTTATCATGAAGCAGTGTTGGATTTTTTTTCAAGGGCCCTTTTGGCATCTCCTGAGATGGTCATGTGATTTTTGCCTTTCAGTTTGTTTATATGGTGGATCACATTTATATATTTATGTATGTTGACAATCCCTGCATCTCTGGGATAAAACCTACCTGATCATGGTGAATGATCTTTTTGATGTCCTCTTAGGTTTGGTTTGCAAATATTTTATTCATATGTTTTTCCATCTGTGTTCATAAGAAATTTGTTCTGCAATTCTCTTTATTGAGTCTTTATGTGGTTTGGGCATCAGGGTAGCTATGGCTTCAAAACAAACAGGGTAATAGTCCTCCTCTTTCTATTTTGTGAAATAATTTGGGGAGTGTTGTGTTTAACTCTTCTATTAATGTCTGGTAAAAGTCTGGCACTGGGCTTTTTTTGGTTGGAAGCTTTTTAATTTCTCCTTCTGTTTCACTAGAGATTATAGGTCTGTTTAAATTGTTTATCTGGTTTTGACAACTTTGGTAAGCACTAGTTATCAAGAAAATTATCCATTTCTTTTAGAATTTCTTATAGTTAAAAAAAAATTAAGAAATCCAAGTGCTGGGTTTCTGCCTGCCTTAAACCATTTATGTTCCTGGATAAAAGACACACACAGCCTTTATATTTTTAAATATGCCTTAGGCAGCACAATAGCTCGGTAGCTGCCTACCCTCCATGCTGTTACAATCTACCTCCTATCCATAATCCAAGCTATTTTTTACCACGTTTCATCTGAGCTGCTCTCAGCTCCAACCAGGCAGCCCTCTGGGCCATGTTCTCTTGGCCTCTATCCCATGAAGGCTCTCTCTCCTTTCTCCTCTCCTGCACACTCTTCTATCCCGTGGCAGCCTTCACTCTCTCCTCCATCTCCTTGTTAAGGTCTCAAGCCTACCTGTCTCTTTTCTCCCCAGTTATTGGCTGCTGGTCTTTATTCACCAATTGAAATTCAGTTGGGGGTCAGGGTCCCAGAGGCTACTTGAGAACTCCAGATCTTAGAGGCCAGCTCTTAACATTAGAATAAGCAACAAAGGACAAAACCTCAACATTTTCCAATTTGATGAAGAAAAGCCTTTTAAAGTAGGCCCTTAGAAGTCTCTGAATTTCCTCAGTTTAGGCTGTTATATCCCCTTTTCATTTCTAATTTTGTTATTTTGGTTCTTCCCTCTGTCTCTTAGTTAAGTTGGATAAGAGTTTATCAGTTTCATTAATTTTCTTAAAGAACCAACTCTTGGTTTCAATGATTCTTAATGTTGTTGTTGTTGTGGTTGTTGTTGTTGTTGTTGTTGTTTCTATTTAACTGAATTCAGCCCTAACTTTGATTGTTCCTTGTCATGTATGCCTTTCGGATGTGATTTCTTCTTTATGTATAGACTTTTCAGATGTGCTATTAAGTTACTAGAATGGGATCTGTCTGTCTGTCTGTCTGTCTATCTATCTATCTATCTATCTATATCTATATCTATCTATCTATCTATCTATCTATCTATCTATCTATCTATCTCATAGGCATTTAGTGCTATGAACTTGCCTCTTATAACTGCCTTCATTGTGTTCTATGTTTAGGAACATTGCGAACTCATTTTCATTCAATTCTAGAAAGTCTGTGATTTATTTCTTGATGAGTTTGTAAGCTTTCTGTTATTTCTGTTGTTGTTGCTATTCAGCTTTAATGCATGATGGTCAGATAGGGTGCAGGATGCTGTTTCAATTTTCTTTTATCTGCTGAGATGTGGTTTGTATGTGTTCAGTTTTGGAGAAAATTCCAGGAAGAGCTGAGAAAAAGATATATACTTTTGTTTTAGTGGCATGTTAGTTCCATTTGGTTTATGCTGTCAGTTAGCTCCACTGTATTTCTGCTTAGTTTGGGTTTAGATGATGTGTCTATTGGCAAGAGTGGGTATTGAAGTCTTTCACTATTATGTGTGTGAAGCTCACTCAGTATGTGACTTTATCTGTAGGTGTATGTGTGGGGGGAGGGGTCTGCTTTTGATGTTCTTGTCTACGGTTATGTATCCTTTGTATTTTCTTGGGTGTGGTCAACTTCTTTAGCTTGGAGCTTTCCTTCTAGACTTTTCTGTAGACCTGGATTTGTAAATAGGTGTTGCTTAGAATTGTGTTTGATTGTTTGTTCATTTGTTCCATGGAATGTCTATTTTCTCCATTTTTATTGAAATGTTTTCTCTGTATAGTTGTCTGTATTGGCATCTTGCTCTCTTAGAATAGGTAGAACATCTATCCAGGCCCTTCTGACTTTTAGAGTCCTACATTGACAGGTCAGATGTTATTCTGATAGGTCTGCCTTTACATGTAACTCTTTTTCCCTTGCAGCTTTTAGTATTTTGGGTAGTGCACACTGGTGTTTTGATTGATATATGCTGAGAGTTGTTTCCTTTCTGGACCAGTCTACTTGATGATCTGTATGCTTCTTGTGCCTTGATAGGCATTTCCTTCTTTATGATAGGGAACTTTTCTTTATGATGTTGTTGAAAATAGTTTCCATGCCTTTGATCTAGGTTTCTGCCCCTTCCTTCATTCCTATTACTCTTAGATTTGGTCTTTTTTATAGTTTCTCAACTCCCTAGATATTTCATTCCAGGTTTTTGTTTTGTTTTGTTTGTTTGTTTTATAGTTAACATTTTCTTTGACAGAAGTGTCCATTTCTTCTTCCATGTCTTCGATGTCTGAGATTCATTCTTCTATCTTTTGTATTCCATTGGTGAGGTTTCCCTCTGAGGTTCCTATTCATCTTTATTTATATTTTCATTTCCAAATTTCCTCAGTTGGGTTTTCTTTATTGATTCATTTTTCACTTTCAAATCTTGAACTGTTTTATTCATTTCCTTCCACCATTTGCTTGTGCAAAGGGATTTATTTATTTTCTCTATAAAGACCCCTGTCATATCCATAAAGGCTATTTTATCTTATGTTTCAGCTATGTTGCAATCTTCCAGGCCTGCTATGGTAGGGTTGCTGGGCTCTAGTAGAGATACATTGTCTTGGCTCTTACTGATTGTGTTTTTATGCTGGTATCTAGGCACCTGTGTTTGGGAAGATTTTAATTCTAGATACTGGTATCTGCTCTTCTCTTTGTTGGGTGTTTTGCTCCCTGGTCTCTGTTCCCCTCTTCTTCAGTTGTTTTTAGGAGGTGTGTTGCCTGGGATCCTGTTAGGTATGGCCATTGAGTGTTCAGGTAGCATGCCTGTCTAGGTATTTGGGGGCTGACATTTAGGAATGGAGATAGAAGGAAGAGGGCTTAGGGTAGGTCGCATGTGAAGAAAGCAGAGTACCCCACCAGGATCGACTGAGTGCACTGGGAATGGGGGCAGAGAGTGTGAAGAGGCCATAGCAGAGAGTCTGCTACAGATCTGTGGATGACCTTGGAAGATGTGGTTGGTTGGAAAGAAGGACATGTGAAGCTCTGAAGCTTGCCTATTTGCTCTGTTGCCCACATGCTTCCCTGGCAGGCTTGCCTGACTGGTTCCCTTGGGATGCCTGCTGGAGTTGGGGCTGGGAAAAGGTAGAAGAGGAGGTTTAGAGGGGAAGATCAGTGTGTTCCACTGGAGGTGAGGATAATGGACAGGGAGGCTGTAGCCCACTTGAGGTGAGGGTATTGGGGGAAATGAGACTGCAGCACATGTGCTGCTACAGAGCACAAAATGGATTTGGAAGAGGAGGAAGAGCGGAATATCTGCAGCTATCCTACCTGCTTCCCTGGCTCGAATGTCCAATTCCGATTTAAATGTAAAATACAACTTTAAAAATTATTGTCAGCCATCCTACAGAGTAGATCATCCCAGATCAACAGTTGGTTTTATTTTTTTCCTTCTCAAACTCCCATATGAAAAGGAAAATTTATATGGAGTTGGGGGAAAATGAAGCATATATGTAACATAAATAAGAGTCTTGGGGAGTAAAGTACATTTGTGCCTCTTGTTTTCTGATTTTTTTTTATTGTGTAAAAAAATAAAACCATTTATCATTTGTCTTAGAGGGAAAAAGGAAAGTAGACTATAAGCAAATACCATTCTACATTTACATTTTAAGCTTCCAAAAAATTGAAAATAAAATATTCAAAATTAAATTAAAATTAAAGACATACCTAGCCCTCTATATAAAGTATAGTACAACACACAAAAGTAGAAAAGGAATTCATTGATGGGCTGAGCCAGGGGCCTACTGGGCCCCAAGTGTGCAGGTAGAAAAAGCTACTAAACACTTAACTAGTGTAGAGTAACTGGAAACAGCAGCACACTTTTCATACAGGAAAAGCCATAGAAATCACTGGCTATATTCAGGGCTAAAGCAGGCTTCCTCAAAAAAAAAAAAAAAAAAAAAAAAAAAGAGAGAGAGAGAGAGCTAAATAAAGTGCTTTTACAATACAAGATGTTTGAAACTCCCCAAACTATAAACAACAAAACAAATAAACACACATAAAACACTAACCTTAAATTCTGGTCCAGAACTGAATCTTCCTTAAGATCCAAATGAAAACAAAATACAGGCAATCATTGTAAAACTGAAACTGGAAATCCAGGGCTGAGGGCTGGGTATAAAAGCTTACCCACATGGGATGTAAAGGATTTTGAGTTACGAATAGGAAAAAAATAAAATTGGAAAGGCCATTCAGAATATATAGAGCAGCATTGAACTAAACAAAAAGGAAGATGAATTCAACCTGAATAAAGTGGGAATAATGGAGAAGTCTTAAAATAAGTTTAGCATAATTGCATTTAGAATCTTTGGATAAATAAAGGGATAAAACTAATGCATAAAGCATATAAAAGAGATGAAGTGAAAGGCAGCTTTCCTGATGATGAACTGAGGAAGCAAGAGTAGGAACAATGAAAAAACTAGATCATTTGGAATCCCACTAATTAATACAGCCATTTAATAACCTAAGCATGAAAATACATTTTATATAACTATATGGCACATGAAGTAATGTATCACTTCAAGGTAAGCTGTGAAAATTTTAAAGCGTGTAATAAAAGTCCTAAACTTTTTAAAAGGACAAAATGGTATACTTTACCCAGAAATATGTTATGCCAGAAAAAATGATTGCATGAAATTGCTAACTAAATAATCCAAAAAGCAGAGAAAGAGTAAAAGGGAAATGAAATATGAGTCACAACAAGATTCAAGTGGTAAGTTTAAATTCAATCATATTAATATTCATATCAAATGTAAATGGGCTAAAGACTCCACTCAGACAGAGATTATTAGATTTAATAGACATGTAAGACAGACTTATATGACTTCTTTTGTGATTGGGTTACCTCAGTCAGGATGATATCCTCCAGATACATCCATTTGCCCAAGAATTTCATAAATCCATTGTTTATAATAGCTGAGTAGTACTCCATTGTGTAAATGTACCACATTTTCTGTATCCATTCCTCTGTTGAGGGACATCTGGGTTCTTCCCAGTTTCTGGCTATTATAAATGAAGCTGCTATGAACATAGTGGGGCATGTGTCCTTATTACCAGTTGGAACATCTTCTGGGTACATGCCCAAGAGAGGTATTGCAGGTTCTACCGGTACTGTGTCCAGTTTTCTGAGGAACCTCCAGACTGATTTCCAGAGTGGTTGTACAAGCTTGCAATCCCTCCAGCAATGGAGGAGTGTTCCTCTTTCTCCACATCCTCGCCAGCATCTGCTGTCACCTGAATTTTTGATCCTAGCCATTCTGACTGGTGTCAGGTGGAATCTCAGGGTTGTTTTGATTTGCATTTCCCTGATGATTAACGATGTTGAACATTTTTTCAAGTGCTTCTCAGTCCTTCGGTATTCCTCAGTTAAGAATTCTTTGTTTAGCTCTGTACCCCATTTTTAATGGGGTTATTTGAATTTCTGTAGTTCAGCTTCTTGAGCTCTTTGTATATATTGTATATTAACCTAATCACAAAAGAAGTCACTTGATATGCACTCACTGATAAGTGGATATTTGCCCAGAAATCTAGAATACCCAAGATACAACTTCCAAAACACAACAAAATCAAGAAGGAAGACCACACGTGGATATTTCATTCCTCCCTAAAATAGGGAATAAAATATCCATGGAAGGAGTTTCAGAGACAAAGTTTGGAGCTAAGATGAAAGGATGGACCTTCCAGAGACTGCCCCACCCGGGGGTTCATCCCATAATCAGCCACCAAACACAGACACTATTGCATATGCCAGCAAGATTTTGCTGAAGGGACCCTGATATAGCTGTCTTCTGTGAGGCTTTGCCAGTGCCTGGCAAACACAGAAGTGGATGCTCACAGTCAACTATTGGATGGAACACAGGGCCCCCAATGGAGAAGCTAGAGAAAGTGCCCAAGGAGCTGAAGGGGTCTGCAACCCTATAGGTGGAACAACAATATGAACTAATCAGTACCCCCACAGCTTGTGTCTCTAGCTGCACATGTAGCAGAAGGTGGCCTAGTTGGCCATCATTGGGAAGAGAGGCCCCTTGGTCTAGCAAACTTTATATGCCCCAGTACAGGGGAACTCCAGGGCCAAGAAGTGGGAGTGAGTGGGTAGGGAAGCAAAGTAGGGGGAGGGTATAGGGGACTTTTGGGATAGCATTTGAAATGTAAATGAAGAAGATATCTAATAAAATAATTTTAAAAAAACAGACTTTTATGATACCAGGAAGAAGAGCACTGGAATTGTAGTGTGTAAAAAAGGTCACTCAAAGTAGAAAGCCCAATTCAAAGTGTTTTGAACGGGCAAAGCATTTTAATAGATATTTCTTGGAAGAGGAAGTAAAGTGTAAAATAAAATAAATATAAAATGAAGATTATCACTAATCCAGGAATGCAAGTTAACATAGAATAATCTTCTACCTGCCAGAATAGATATTGTCCAAAATAAAAAAGACTGATGAAAATGTGGGAAAAAGAGAAATTATTTTGTTGGGATAAGTATTAAAGCAGCCATTAGGAAAACAATGTGGAACTTTCTCAAAAAAAATAGAATTAATATATAATCTAGCAATTCCCATTAATGACTATATGTACAAAGGGAATGAAATTATTCCAGAAAGATGAATGCACAATGATGCTCGTGACAGTACTACTCACAATAGCCAGGAAACAGATAAGCTAAGTCTCCATCATGACTAGATACACAAAGAATGTGCTAGTGAATTACCCAAGTGTCAGATCATGAGCCCGAATAGTTGGGTTAATTTAGACTGAGCTAACTGAAATTCTTTCTAGCTAAGCCTAAGCTATAATAAAAATTAATAAGTCTATGTGTCATTATTTAAACACCAGAAAGTCCCACTATAAACTATGACTATTTAAGTGCACCCAAATAGAATTGTCAATAAATTTATGTATATTTCCAGGATGAAGTGCAATATAGAAATAAGCTACTGAAATGTTAATAGCTAAAAAAATTCACTAACATGAGATTGGCTACAAAAAGAAGAAACTGAAATACGTTTGTGTAACTATTTAAAAATGAACAGTGCCATGTATATATATGTGTGTGTGTATATATGAATATATAGACATATATATACATATATATGTTAAATTATGGATTTGGATTCACTGTTCAAACTTTGGGGGGAGTAATATTGAATTGAGACAAAGATGGAAAGATAAGATGACTTTATAGAGTGAATAAGGCTAATTTGTCTGCAGTGATTTATTTCCTTAAAAATTACTCTGCGGCAAATATCTTCTATACAGTGCTTGGCATAGTAAGTGAGTACATAATGTTATTATATCTTTTATGTCTTTATGCTGCTTTCTCACAGTAAAAGCAGATTTCAAAACCAGCTTGCCAGCTGAGCCCATTAATAGCCACGGATGCCAAGAATTCTGGAACAAAGTGACCCATGGCTCTGTAATTAAGCAATTTGTATCTCTTTCCCGTCTTGTGGCATGCAGTAGCATCACCATTGGCTACTAATAGATCAGCATTCTGCATGCATGTCCTCTTGATAAGATCTCTTGCCTCTGATAGCATCAAACCAAGGTACCAAAAAAAAATCTTTTCTAAGCATTTTTATAAGCCTTAGCAGATTTTACTCATACTGAATGTATCACATGCCATGAAACATGGAATACTTTACATCCTTTGCCTCTTAATAGTATCCCTCAAAACCTTATGACAATGCAATAAGAGCAGCATCTGCTTCTGCTCAAGAAGAACTAAGTCTGAAACTGTCCATCTCTTACATTCTTTGTGATCTTACAGCTATAAAATGTATTTGAGCCAGTTTCTTCATACATAGAATAGAGGAATGGTCTTCATTGCAAATAACTGAGGGGCCATGAAAGGCAGCATATTTTGGTTGAATGAGGCTTGTTCTGGAAACCCAGTAGAAAACTCTACAAAGGGTAGAACAGTGAGCCACATTCCCAGCTACAGATGCCTAACACACAAAGAGCCCTCAACTCCATAATTCTGTGATTGTAAATCATGCAGACAATGTCCCAAGCTTCTGGCATTCTGGCTAGACTCCACCCCACAGGGACTATAGCCAGGTATACTCCTCCCCACAGTTACTTGACAACAGCAAGATAGCCCAGCCCACTATAAAAGGAGCTGCTTGGCCCCTCCTGGCTCTCTTTTAAGCTCTCACCTTTCTTACTCTCATCTCTAGCCCTCTTCTCTTCTGCCCTTCCCCTTCTCTCCACTTGGCTATGGCCCGTCTCCCTCTTTCTACCTTCTCTTTCTCCCTGCCTTTCTACAATAAAGCTATAAAACCTTATTCTGTCTCTGCTTATCAAGGCCTGCCATGCTTGAATGATGGGATAGGTTTTCCCCTAATAAGCTGCATCTAGCCTCTCACTGGAAGGCCTTCCTGAGCTTCAGCCACAGATCAGACCAAGGACTCTCATCAGCATAGGAACCATCCAACAAGCCCTCTCCTCCCATCCTCCCAGGGCTGACTGAGCGGCCCCGGGGGGTGGGGGGGCATTTGTTCTCAGCTCTTCCACAGTGTTCAGGAGTGTCTGGGATCCATGAAACTGAGAACCTGGTACCTCCATCCCCCACCAAGCTGGGGTCCAGTGACTTTCCCACAGACAGACACCCTCCCAGAGCCATGTGGAAAGCATGCAGCAGTCCTCCTGCATCCACCTGCCCAGAGTACTGGAACACTAGCTAGACAAGGGTTTTCTCCCACTCCCTCTTTCCCTCACACCCAGTGTCCAACAAATGACATCATAGCTAACCTGCACATGAGTAGGAACTTACTAAGCTTTACATTACCTCATTTTATGGAGAAAGATGCTAAAGTATTGATGGGTTTATTGATATTAACCTGGTCACACTCAAATAAGGGAACAAAGTATGTGTAGCAGTCAACTGTGTGGTCTCTAGAATAAGATGGCGTAGTTCTTCCAGGTAGATAGCTTATGTAGGTTGTTCAATTGCCCTGTGCCTTAGTTTCCTCACAAACAAAATGAAAAGAGTAAGAGTGTCTAAAAACAGTTATTATTTAATAATGCAAGCACTTGGCACAAAGCCTAGCTCATAAAATGTACAATGCAATTTAATAACAAGTAGCATATGAATTCTTGTCTCAATACACACAGTGTGTATGCATTGACTGAATTGTGGCACTACCTATTATGAGGCATTATAGCTACCCTTATCAGGGATGAGGTACAAGGCTATTCTGGTTTAGGGGTGGTTTGGTTTTGCTATATTACAGTTCTGATGAGGAAGAGAAATAAGCTTGTCATTAATCCTTTACTTTTCCATACAAAGGTTGTCTTTCAGCCCATTGGGCTACTTATCATTTGCATCTAATTACAGGAATTTTAACATGTCCCCCATTCCTTCAAAGACCACTGTTCACTGAAGAGAGCATCATTCATTCTCCAAGCTTCTTTGCTTATCTTGCTATTGATTCCTGGTTTAATTCTGTGACCTGATACGATCAAAGATTTTGTTTCAATTTCTGGGTATTTGTTAAGATTTATTTTGTGGACTAAAATGTGACTATTTCAGAGATATTCCAGGGGCTGATGTTGTATATGTTTCATTTGCTGGACAGAATATTCTGCATGAATCTTATAAATCTATTTGTTCTGTTATATAATCTAATTCTCAAGTTTTTAGTTTGAATAATTTACGTAAATATGTGTATGTTACTGAAGTCACCCCCCATTATGTAAAAGAATTTTTAAGATATTTTTATTCCCATTAGTATTTATTTTATGAAATTGGTAGCCTCAGTACTTAATGCATATATATTTATAGTTATTATATTAATGAATTACTCCCTTTATTAAAACCTAGGGGCCTTCTTTCTGATCTTCTCTAGTCTGAAATCTACTCTCTCAGGTATAACTATGCCATCATAGTTTCAGCTTCTGTTCTCTGGAGAGGCTGACTTCCATTCTTTCATCCTCTGGTGTCTTTGTAAATGAGATGTGTTTCTTGGAGAAAACAGATACATGAATGTTGTTATTTAATCCATTGAAATAGTGGGCATCTCTTTATTGTTGAGTTGGGGCCATTTATGATTAACACCAAGTTCATGAAATAAATCTTAAGGTTTATTTGAAATAATAAATTCCTGAGTCTGCACTAAAATATAACTGAGTTTTTATCCTTTTTGACATGCTCTATTCTTTTCCACCAGTAGCAATGAGGACTAGCTGGCACCAATTTCCCATTATCCTCCTCCTGAAGGGCACGCACAGCTCACTTAATCACTTCACACTACAGTACACTGCTATTTAGACCCAGTCTGTTTCCTTCCATTGTAACAGCATGGAAATAAATAAGGAAATTTCATTCTTTAGAAAACATGAGCATGCCAGAATCTAATTCAGACTTGTGTGATTAATAAAGCAGAGAAGTTGGATGAAATACATTTCACAACACAAACACTATTCTATCAGACAGTTGATTGGGTATGAGACATTACCCACAGTTGTCTCACTGTGGGGCCTCATAAGACAATCCCAGTATGAAAACTTCTACAATTTCCTTAGGGTGAAAGTTTCCCTTTAGTTTGAAAAATGAAGGGTGAGCAATGGAGAGCCAACTGTCCTGCTGTTGTAAGTGTTATTGGCTTTCTGTGAGCTGTGAGCAGTCTGTATGATGCACAGCAAATGTATTTTCTGTGCCTTGTTTATTAATGGACAGAAAAGCTAGCCTGAAATGAAATTGATTTTATTCACTTAGGATTTTATACTCCATTGCACAACCACAACCCAGCAAATTCTTCATTAAGAGAGATAATTGCTTTAATGAAGATTAAATATAATTCAAAATTCACATTTATCTTTATCTACCTAATGCAGGTCAGAATTAACTGAAAGTTGTTGAAGAAAGGGAAAAACAGGTTCCCTTACAAATATCCCCCTCTCTCTGAGCTGAAAGGAGTCTCATCTGAAAATCATTTTTCTTTCCATTTCTCCCATCTATACCAGACCCAAAATAAATCCTTCTGGTACTTAATAATCCTCATTTTGTGATATTTGACAGAAACTTCAGTATAACAACAATTAATATAAGGGTTGTTCAGTGAACTATAAAAAGATGCATCTGTGATGGACAGGCAAGTGAGAAACATTAAAATCTAAGAAGTGTCCAGTTGGTTTTAGAAATATCCTCTTTCCTTAATACAAAATACTTCTACTCTGAGACCTGTCCAAGATAGGAAGCTGAGAATGATATTGAACGGATTGGTTTATTCATGTCATGTGCTTTTAAAACTCTTCATCACAAAAGTCACATAAGCACTGCTGTAGGGAAGCATTCACCTACAACAAAGAGAAAGGAAAAAAAAAACTTTGACTTTTGGAATATCATCTGGTCATATGTATGCTCTTAAAAATTCTTCTTGACTTGAGTCCAAGGCACCCCATTGTAAGTTGTGGCTAAGAATGTCTCTTTGGTCCTTGCAACATAGAGCACCTGGCACCAAGTGGGCATTCAGCAAATGTACTGCAACCTTGCTGTGTTGAATATTTTCTTTGGAACTCCCTAAAACATATAGCAGTGGTCCAGCCTTACCACCCTCAAATGACATAACACTTGATTCTTCAAATGTAACCAAAAGTTTTGCCCTGGGATCTTGCCATTACTAATTAATAAGGTTGCCAATGTCAACAACACAGAGGGTACAGGCTTTTCAGAAACTGTAGCAAATAAAGCATAGCCCTGAACATTCAGGCTTTCATCTTCTATGGAGAAAAATCTACTGAGTTTATATAATTTATGACTTATTTGTAATTATAATTTATCATTCAAATTAGGACTAACTCAGAGTAAAAGAGAATTGTACAAATAATTACATCAAGACAATAGGTATAAACCCAGGCGATCATGCATAAACTTAATGTATGGTGATTTTATGTTTAATCTGTACAACAACTCTATGAGCTATAAAGCACTCTCCCTATTTTCCAAAAGTAAACTTAAATTTAGAAAGGCTAAGCATGAGTCCAACTGCATACAAAGTAGCAAATAACAGACTCAAAGTTGAAAACCTCTACTTGTAAGGTACCAAAGGTTCTCCCTCACACATACTTCTCCCTTGAAATCCTTCATTCAACATTTCAAGTATACCATGCCAGTATTAATTTTGGTATGAATATCAGCCTTGACTGAGTGAGTACCATATGTCAAGCTCTAGGTCATGACTTCCTTACACTATCAAAAGGAGAAGGTGAGAAAAGTGAAATGAAAGCTAACTAATGCCAGTAAAAGCAATTATATACTAATGAGCATCCCACTCTAAGTGCTCAATGCCGGCTGAATACCAAAGGTCTGAGCTAATGCTTATTCAAGGATACAGAATGACAGTCAATAGGGCTAGAGAGCAATAAGCCTATTTCCTCAGGTGCTGATTTACATTTTCATGCACACAGTGAATACCTTGAGTTAGGTTAATTCACTACTGATTTCACTGCCAACATAAATAAATGAGATTTACTTTTATAACACACCATGATCCCTTCCTTCCCTGAGAACTCAGTAGAAGATAAGGATGTTAAAAGAGAATTGACATTCAGTCCTCTCCACTTCCTCTACACATGAAATAGATGCCATAGCCCCCACCTTCTTCTTCTGGAACACATATTGGTCAATGTGTGTTTTACTTGTCTCTTTTAACACCAAAAAGAGGCCCAGTAGACCTCAACCATGCTAGTAAGCACCCAATCAGAGCAAAAGAAAAATTAGCTCAACCTCCACCCTCATGAATTCTAAGCAGTTTCAATCACATTCACTAACATGAGACCATTTTCAGACACTTCATAAGCTCTAGTCCCTACAAAGAATATGATATACCAATGATTCTAAGAAAACACAAGTTTGGAACATGGTTTAAAATATTGTAAGGCTAACTCTGTTCTGTTTCTATGATGTGGTTGTGATTTTCACACAGGACTCAAGCACCCTGAGCCCAAATTTCTCAACTCTAAAAATATTATTTCTACAACTTTAGTGAGCATAAAAATTGCCTGTAGTCCAACTATGCATTAAAATGTTTTCCTAAGCCCCAGCCTTAGAGATTCAGGGTTATGTGGCTTGGGATAAAGCCAAAAATTTGTGTTTCCAGGTATCTAGAGAATGTTGGTAGTGACCATGCACCAGACTTTAAACAGCATTGAATAGTACCAATAACACAAACCTCACATCTCCTACTAAGATCTGAAGAGATGGGATGACCCTGACCAAACCTCTGGAATCACAATGCTTCAAAGCCGGCATAGAGCAGAGGATTAAACTAAGACAAAGGGCATTAGTAGTAATAAAACAGGGCCATCTAATCACTTCCAGTATGCAAGGTACAAGATTTAATTATATACCAACCCTTTTAGTTATAATTCCTTATATTTGGCAGTAAAAACTAGGGCTCTGCTCTTATATTGTACACATACCCAAAGGGTTCCTCCTTCGCTATTTCTTTTTATCAGTAAATAGAGTTTTCAGTTCACAGATTTGTCCCCCAGGCCTAGCTGCATCTCCATGGCATTCAACCTCTGTTTAAAGTAATCTTGATTACTACTGTGAAAATAAAACACAAAATTTCCTATTGAAACTGGACTGGGGAAACAAAGTAATATAGACTCTTCGAAGAACAGGAATCTCCCCTTATAGCAATTAGATCCTATGATCAGCCTGAGTCCTTCAGCTTGTCCTTGTCTAACTCAGCTCTGTGATCAGGGAACTGCCTCCCTCCCTTCTCCCTCCACCCTCCCTCCCCTCCTTTCATTCCAGCTTCCTCTCTTTGCGACATTATTTAATCTCTCAGTCGCAGCTTCTTGGGATTAGCTACAGCATCTATTAATAGTTTTACTTCTGTTTACAGTTCCAAGGGGAGAAAAATGGCTCATTCCTTTTTTCTACAATCTTGAAGATATGTCTTATTGCAGCAGGAGCAAGATGCACAAGCCCCGTGAATAACCTATTTCCACAATCCGTTCCACTGTAAAGATGCTAATGTGCTTCCATGCCGAATGGATCCATTTAATAGGCAGAACAAGTTGGATATAAACTCTTTAATTGCTTTCAGCACACCAATTATCTTCCTGTGTCACCTATTGTATAATGCAAAAATGTTAACAAAAGCACTTACTGAAGACATTATTGGGAATTAAAAAACAAAGAACCATCAGTTGTCGCTAAATATGCCTTTCATGTTCCCAAATGAAATGCATTTGTGCACTCAAGAAGCAGGATAGAAGTGTGCAGGCCTGCCATTGTCAGACACAAACATCTTCATTAGATTTTGATCCAGCTGCTGCAAGATCTATAAAAAGAGCTATCTAAGCCAGCAACTCATTACTGGTTATTTCAGGAAAATTCAGGGTACTATCCCTAAACCTGCTCTAGTCTTTACTGATAATTTCTGTGTTTGGGCAGCTTGTTTGAGAAGAACAGCATTGAAAATCTCTGCCAAGCTGCCCTGTAAGTAGTACTTCAAAGGATGCACTGGTACTTGAAAACATGCTGTGGTACCTCAAAGGGTGCAATGTTACCTTTAAGAATTTAGTGATACTCAAAAGATGCAGTAGCACCTCAAAGAATGGAACCTTGTCTGTGTCTTAGGGAAAAGTTTTAATGGCCAAGCAAACCTGTACTCATGGATGTATGAGCCATAAATCTTGCTCTATCATCCCCCATATCTCCTTTTCTAACCTAACTGCTTTTCTTTAAAGCATATAAATAAAAGTCCCCAAGAACCCAAGCCTGGGTCTTTATAGACCAAAACAAAAAGAAAGATTAATATACACTCTGTCTCATAACTTCCTTTCCCTGTTGCAATAAATCTTCTTATGCATATTGGCAGTCAGCTGGTTTCTAACATGTAATTTTCTGCAGCCACAGGCTGTTTAAAAAGAAGAAGGGGAGCTAACCAAGGGTATAAGCAAAGAAGGAAATGAAGAAAGATGACAGAGGAGGAGTTAGAAGGGCAGGAGCAAAAGCTCAGGTATCAGGCACTCTGGGGATAGCATCGAAAAGAGATTGTGGGGAGGAAACTATAAATATCAACAATACCTTCAGCTTCCCTCTGAATTCTGTTGAAAGAAGAGGTCTCACTGAAGCTTGAAAGCATCCATATTAATCAGAGTCTCTGCCATGTTGACTTGGGGACCTTTCCAGTCAGGTCTCAGTCTCCAGAGACCTCTGATGGACAGAAGACAAACAATTGTCAGAAATGTCATTGTCATTTATGAAGCGCTCTTTCCCCTCTTGGTCAATAGGTGATCCTCCTTATGATGAAGAAAAACACAAATCACAATCGCTGTTATTTAGCCTCAGCAAACAAAAAAGGAAGGATGCAGAGATCACCAGCTGGATCTGCTTCAAAGAACTTTGGCTTTGTCTCTAATTTGCCCAGTATATTATCTATATTAGAGTCAAAAGCAAATTGAAATCCTCAAAATAATGATGCAATAGCATACTGTTTGTTTGAATTAGACATAAGAGTTCACTTGGGGATCATTTTATTACACTTACATTATTATTAAAACTACTAGCAAACTTAATATCTTGAGGCCCACAATCTTAATTTCCTTGTATCTTCCATTCCAAGTCCTTCAAAATGTATCACTCCCCTATTGCACTCCAGCTGTCTTCCTTTCTTCTGTTGCCTTGCTTAGTGGAGTCAGGTAACCGAGCTGCAGAAGTTAAGGCCTATACATCCACAAACCTGGGCTCAATCATGAAGTGGGGATCAGAGTCAGAGTGATCTTTCTGAAGTGGAAGTCTGGTCACAAGGCTTCCTTCCATGTGTCACACTGTTCAGTGACTTACTGCTGCCCTTCAGATAAAATTGTATTCCTGCTGTGTGGCAACAGGCAAGTTATTAAACCCCTCTATGGCTCAATCAAAATAATGATAATAATAATCATGACGAAAATATATATAAAGCACTTGACACAGAGCTAGTATATGCTGATGGTACTGTTGACATTACCCTGGCCACACTCCTTGCCAGTTCCCTCTTTGCTCTACCTTACAGCCATACTTAGTAGCATATTATTCAATGTTCCCTTGACCTATCCTACCTCCTTCTGGACTAGAGTTGGCTGTTTACAATATGAGCTCCTTCCTCCTGCCTCTTAGCCAGCTTCACTTCTGTGAATTTATGAACTATCAACTTAAATGCATATTTTTAAAAGGGCTTGTGCTAATCACAAATCGGTTGCCCCTCACCTCGATATATGCATGTGTGGTGTATATCACATACTACAATATAGGCTGAACATCATTATAGTTAAGACAATTCAAAGGACCCAGGGTTTGTTTGACTTGGTCTCCAATTCAAGATCTTTTGAATCTTTTCAGTTGTAAGCATAGTATAGAGTAGACCAGACTACAATGCAGTAAAAAATAAAAATGAAATAGTCATATTGTAATGACAAAAGGTAAGCCTTCATTCATACTACACACATGCTTTCCCCAAAATAGCTTGATGTGTTCCATGCCAATACGACACTCACCCTACCCCCATCAACCCCTGGAAACATTACTGGATTTATACTAGAGAGAAAGAAAACAAAGTAACAAACAACTGTCTCTTGTAATTTTTTTTCCATTTGGAAATGATCCATCTTATTTTTCTTCATACTTTACCAGCTAGGGTAAGTCACATGGCAAAGCTTAATGCTAATCAAGTGAGGATTTCTCATATAGAGAAGGCACCATGGAAAAGGAAACCAAAATATTTAGCAAACAGTAATATATGCTTACAACAGATCTCAACAAATGTTAGCTTAATGAAATTTTTCTTTGCTGCAAGTTGACAAACATAAATCACACACCAGTTGAAATCTTGCCAGAAACTTCTCTAAGACACTCAAAGAGATATTCATGTTGCAGAAAAAAAAAGAATTTTATAATCACTCTCCTTCTGGTCTCATATCTTTCTTCTGCCATAGAAATCCATTGCATATGTATGTAGTAACAGTTTACAAACCATAGCAGTATACCATTTGAGTAAAGAAAGACAATTAAACTCAACAAAATGTGTGTCTTGATTGCTTCTCTGTGCAAGACATGAATATGACAAAGGAGATTGTATTCAGTCTCATGGAATATAAATTAACAAGAGAACCCTCAAAATTAGTTTCAATGACTCAGATGGGACCCAGAATAGCTGAATCAGTTATTCATCCCAAGAGCTAAATAGTCACAGAGCCAAGACTGCAACGTGCTCTGAGATATTAAAGCAAGTATCTTTCAAATGAAATATATTGCCTTCTCATAACAAACATCGGCAAACAAGAATAATGAGGAAAGAGCAGCTATTAGCACATGAGGAAACTGAGGCCTTGGGAAGTGAAGTGACTTTCTCAAGGTTATGTACCTTACTAGTCCAATTTTACTTGATCACAGAAATGAGGGCCAGTTTGTTTTGGATTAGAGTAAATTGAAATGATACAATATAGAGACATATTTTCTCCTCCATATTCCTTTCCATCTCCCTTGGAGCTTTAGACTTTCCAGACTTACAAGTTACAAACCCATAGCCAGTATTAAATGCTCTATACTATCCTTATTCTGGACTTATTTCCTATTTATAGCAGCCTTACGCCTTTGTAAGAAACAACATCTATAAATTATGTCATCCCATGACATTTACAGCACACCCCAGGAACTGAAAAGAAGATCTCCAATGATAGAAGCCCCCCCCCCCCCGACCGTTAGACAAAAAAATTATATTCCCTCTGAGCTAAGCAGGTCATCTGGGAAATGACATAACCCAGAAACCCTTGAGCTGGAGCAACAAATGCTATTAAGTTGCTCTTCTGACAAATAAGTGATATGTAGAAGGAATAAGAATTAAATTTAGAGACAGAGTACAGACTCTGGCTTGGCTCCAGAGCTGAGGGATATTAAACAAGAAAGAAACAATAGCTCTGTCAAGTCTAATTGTTTAAAACATAAAACTCATTCCATACATCTTGAGCTGAATGGAGTTGCACAGGGCTGGGGTGCACTGTGAAGCCATGCTCACAAAGAATAGCACACGCCACATGGATTTGAATGTCTCCTCTGAAGGGAATTTGGCTTTGCTATTTTTTTTCCTTCTTCGTATGCTCTACTTGGGCACTGAGGTATTTAGAATAGTTACAGAAAATTGCACATTATGAAGACTCTTTAGTAAGTTACAGAATTGACTGCATTGTGGGGGAAAAAAATCTGGACTTTGTGGTGTAACTGTAATCATTCACGTTTTGTTGTCAGAGCTAAGCCTCAGTTGTCCCACCAACGAATAGAGATGCTAGTTTCATGAGGCAAAGGTTGTCACTGAGGACAAATGAGATGATGAGTCCAAAGTGACTGAAACTTAGTAACCATTTGTGACAATGTAACTTCTTTAATTTTCCCTTCGATGGGTATGTAAGGTCCTGCATTTAGTAGCTCCACATAAGTCAAAAGTGAAATTAATTTTTTCATGAAATTTAAGTACAGCCCTGCATTTCTGCTGTTTAATTAATTAATAAAAATTTACATAGCACTAAGAACAGATGAGTCTGTGTGGGTGGCTCTAAGGGTTAGAATACCTTTCACGGGGTATGAAAAAAGCAGGACATTTGTCTAGCCCCTTTTATCAGTTTTCATAGTAAATAATCAAGATTTCATTTTCTAACCACTCCAAATTACTGTGTGACAGAATATCCCAATTTCTTGTGTATTATTCTTAAGAGCCAAAACTCACGTACTAATAATCTCTATACAATTCTTAGAATAAAACGGGAAACAAACATTCATTTTGCAATCCCATACCATTGGGATCCCAAGAATTTGCCTTTGTAGAAGGGGCAGTATAAGATAAAATGAAAGGTATTTGCTATTGTAATACTTTTAACTTGGAGTTGCAAAGGGGAAATTACAAGTCTATTCAGCTTTAGGGAATATAACTCACAGGGATTTCTCATTAAAACACACATAAAAAGAGATAAATAATGGGTACAAATTTTTCTGTAAAATTCATCCAAATGTCATATGACTATATGATGCATCGTTTATGATTAATACTAGGTTCTTATAATAGCATTCATAAAACTTTTAATAAGTGGACCACCCAACATTTCTTGAATCAGTCTCTGAAAATCAAGGTCATTTCATGTTTATAAAGACAAATAGGTAAAATACCACCTTACTTTTTTATGTAGGCCTTTGCTCATAAAACACTGTATATCGAGGTGGGTGCTCTCAGCCAACCATTGGACTAAGCACAGGGTCCCGAGTAGAGGAGTTAGAGAAAAGATCCAAGGTGCTGAAAGGGTTTGAAGACCCATAGTAGGTACAACAATATGAAGTAACCAGTACCCCCAGAACTATCAGAGACTAAATCACCAACAGAAGAGTACAGATGGAGGGACCCATGGCTCCAGCCACATATGTACCAGAAGATGGCCTAGTCAGTCATCAATGGGAGGAGAGGCCCTTGGTCCAGTGAAGGCTCCATGCCCTAGTGTAGGGGAATGCCAGAACAAGAAAGCAGGACTGGGTGGGTTGGTGAAGAAGGAAAATGGGGACGTGATGGGGGTTTTAGAAGGGGAAACCAAAAAAGGGGATAACATTTGAAATGAAAATAAAGAAAATATCTAATTAAAAAAAAAAAAAAACACTGTGTACCTGTGGTCATGGGATCCTCTCAGTAAAGTACTTCATCTATGTACTGTAATATTTACATTAATGTAAAGCCTGGCTTCTAATTCCACTAGCTAATTAGTTCTTTGTCACCTTTAAGTGAAAAGCAGCTCTTACATTGAGAGTTAAGGAAGTGCCTAAAGTCACAAGAAACCACATAGGAAACAAAATAAGCACAAGTCAAGGACCTATATCCAGAAAAAGATAGTCTTGCCTTCTATGAAAAAAGAAACACCCAGTCAACTACCTACAACTCATTCAGAACTTTCCTGAGTGAGAAACACCCATTCAACTACATACAGCCCATTCAGGACTTTCCTGAGTGGCATAGAGAACTAACTCGTTTAGTACCAGAGAGCTCCTTGAATATTTTCACATGCATTAGCACACTTTATTATTGTTTAAAGCTCACTATGTAAATATGAGTATTATTTCAAAGAGGTTGTTAAATGGAGTTTCAAACCATTAAGTATCTTAACAAGGTAATGCAGTAGGAAACAGCAAATAATGAAATAAGTGACAAGTTTATTAGCTCCAGTGGCCAAATGTTTAGCCAGAGGAAATCTTCACTAAAAAGATCTGAGTTGGCACAGAAACAGCATGTCTGACTAACATGACTCCAATGATGAGTCTTCTGCCTTCATTTCCTTTTCACAATATTTAATGATGCTGTACTGAGTGGCTTTCTGTGTCAACTTGACGCAAGCTTGAGTTATCACAGAGCAAGGAGCCTCCCTTAAAGAAACGCCTACATGAGATCCAGCTGTAAGACATTTTCTCAATTAGTGATCAAGGGTGGAAGGGCCCATTGAGGGAGTGCCATCCCTGGGCTGGTAGTCCTGGATTCTATAAGAAAGCAAGCTGAGCAAGCTAGGGGAAGCAATCCAGTAAGCAGCACCCCTCCATGGCCTCTGCATCAGGTTGTGCCTCTAAGTTCCTGCCCTGTGTGAGTTCCTATCCTGACTTCCTTTGGTGATGAACAGCAATGTGAAAGTGTAAGCTGAATAAATTCTTTCCTCCCCAGCTTGCTTCTTGGTCATGGTGCTTTCTGCAGAAATACAAACTCTAGCTAAGACAGATGCCTTGCTCTTTTTTTCCCTGTAATTCTAACCTCAGAGTCACTGGACAACTGTCTCTAACAACCTCGTTCATTCACAGTCCACCATAATTTAATGCAGAAAGAATATCTTGGGTCCTGTATGGATGCATATCTGTTGATTAAAAAAGCATCTGGCCTATGACTTAGGCAGGAAATAGGTAGAACATCCAAGAGGAGAGATAATTCTGGGATAGAGCTAGGCATGGTAATTTGTCATGAAGATATAGCAAGACAGATGCATAGTACCTGAGTATAGGTAACCAGAAATGTGGCAGAATGTAGGTTAAAATAAATAGGTTATCTTAGGTTATAATTTTAGTCAGAAAAGAGCCTAGCTATATGGCCAGGTATTTGTAAAAATACCTGAGTCTTATTTCTGGGAGCATGAGTCCTTTTATCTCAAGATAAGAAGAATGCCTAGCAGAGAGCACATCAGGAGGTAGAAAGATGTTATGCTTGTGTTGAACAAGTAAAAATATTGCCATATATTTTTGGAGGAAATGCCATTACAGCAAGTAATAGTAAAACATTGTACTAGTACCACACTCTATTCAAAATATTTTCGTACTCTTATCATTCCATCCTCAACAAGTGCTGGGAAATAATCATGTCAAAAGACCTATAATCCCATCAGTGTATAAGAGCTCCCTGCTGTCTACCCCCTAGGCTTCTTTTGTTAGTTTCAGTCCTTTTAATAATAGTCATTCTAACTGGGATGGAGGGTATTTCATTGTGATTTAGACTTCTTTCTCTGATTATTCTTTAAGTCTGCAAGCCATGAAGATACTATTTCCTTTTAAAAGCCACACTATTAATTTTGAAGTATTATTATATTGGTGGGGAAATGGTAAAGATAGTACAGACAGATCCTGTGTGTAGTACATTCAGTTTCTGGTTGTAACTAAGAGTTTATATCATCATGCCCTGTTTGTCAAATTTAACAAATCACCATAAACACTTTATTAGCTAACATCATCCTAAAGTCAAATTTACTTAGTTTCTCCCTAATTCCTTTGTTCTGTTTGGGGGTCTCATCTATGATAACACACTGCATTTTATCACTATAGACAGTGAAGCTTTCTGAAGTCTTTCATGGGTTTGGTACTCTTGACTATTTAAGACAGAATTTTTGCAGGATGTCTTTAACTAGTGTTTATGTGCTTACAAGAATAATGGAATGCTGAAATGCAATTCTCATCACACATATAAAGGACTATAGATTATCAATACATTTTCACTGTGATGTTCACCTTGATCACCTGCCTGAGACAGTGTTTGTCAGGTTTCTGCACTGTTGAATGAGCCCTATCTAAACCTTTGCTTTGGAAACATATTAAATCATGGAGCTCACACTCAAGAAACAGAAGAAGCAGTTGCTCAGCCTCTTGGAGGAAACATATCTATAAATCTCTAGGAGTTATTTCACATGACAACCTTTTTCCTATCCCCCTCCACTTGTTTCTTCATTCAGTCATTCTCTTGTATGGCTGTGTCCATTTAAATCCTTTTATATTTTAGCTTATAATCCAATGCTAATTCATTTCTTTGTTCAAAGTGTAACAGCTTTGGCTACTGGGAACATTACTAATTAGTTCTTATATTCTTTTAATCTATTGGGGTTGAGTACTTGCTTTCTGGTGCTACAAACTGATCCAGGTTCATCCTATACAATCCAATCCCTCTTCCAGTCCTAGAAGCAGCTATTTACCTAAGGATCTCTGGCTTGCTTATTGGAAAATACCATTAGAAACCAAGTCCTAAGCTCTAAGATCATGGCTACTGAGTTGTCACACAATAGACTCTTTCAACTGGCAGAATGTCCTATTTGCCTCAGACTGCTATAAAAAAAAATATCATCCTGTGAGTGGATTAAATAACAAACATTTATTTCTCATAACCATAGTGGCTGCAAGTCTAAGATGAGGGTGTGTTCTTGTGAGTGCCCACTCCATGGCTTGTGGACAACTGTGTGGGAGGTAAAGAGAGGGGAATCAAGCTTTCCATATGTTCTAACAGGGGCACTAATCCCATCATAGCCCCCTACCTTTATGGTATAATTACCTCTCAAGTAATGTCACATCAGAGAATAGAATCTCAAAGCCATGCAAGTAATGTGTATGTGATTATACTATCTCATTCATATACATATAACTATAAATACTTCTCTGTATGGTCATCCAAAGCTATGTGAGTCCATACTGATATTTACAACCTCTTCTGTCTACACATGTATTACTCTAATCTCCTAACTTGTTCACCTGTAGCTTCTCACTTCTACATTGAGACATGTTTTCACCACTTAGTTGCTTAATCCTAGTGCACACTCATAATGACTTTAGCATTCATAACTATTCCTTTGTAGAAAAATATTTATCAATGAAAACATTTACTTTTTGCTTCACATACTTCAATTTGCTTGTATTTTCACAGATTTCAGTCATTTCCATGGTTATTTAAATCAATAGATCCCTGTCACCTTCAGAGATATAGCTTCATACACTGTAATGAAGTTAGACTCTTTTATAATATTCTGTATTCCATCAAGTAATACTCTAAAACTATACATAATTCATTTTCATGTTTGTATACTTTAAGATTTCACTCTTCGTATTATAAAGGTCTGTGCATTTGATGACTGCATAGTGCCATGGATCCAACCACAGTGTCATACAGAATGGTTCTACTTAGACATAATTTTGTGATCTTGTACCAGGAAGTAAATGTGGTATCCTCCCCAGTAGCTGCTTTGCTCAATAAAATTGCCACTAAGCTTTCAAACAAAATAGACAAATAATAAGTACTAACTTTGAAGTGCCAGATACAACAAAATATGTAGATGTGCCTTTCTCTGGAATTCTTTTAACATATCCTTCAGCATGCGGAGTAGAGGGCAACGTCCTAAAAGGGAAAAAAAAAAAAGAGAAACATCTAAATTTAAGGCTAGGGGAAGAATTAAAATCCAGTTCACCTTTATGCTACCTATTAAAAAAGAAAACAACAAAATGCTAAGATAAAATAGGGGAAAAAGTTATCTACAAGTTATGTTACCCTTATCTTAAGGGGTCTCCATACCTGTATTGCTTCCTCATGAGAAAAGCTATAGACGGAGGATCTTTAAATATCTACAAGCCAAATTTAGTTTAATATGCTTATAAATAATGCACATGTTTTAAGCATAGACTGTTGCCATCTCTCCGTTGATATGGTTTACCCAGACACAAGCCACTGATGGTGAGAGATTTGGCCTTGGGTTACAGTTCCCAGACTCATTATACAGACATTATTTAAAGGATGATTACAGCAGTCCCTGGAAAACAGATCACACATTTCTTTGCAAGTACAGACACCATATAAAGTAGTAAGAGAGTACATAACCTTGAACTTGTGAGAAAGAATAGTCAGAAATCAATACTGAATATTTAAAGGGAACAACATTAGGGAGAAAGACTTATTCTCCTAGTAAAGTCCTGAATCCAAACAGGACAGAACAAATCTCTCTGAGAGGAATACTTTGCACCCAACATTCTCTTGGGAATCACTTGTATGCACGTTGTTTATTTTTAATGCTGAATTTTTACTTTGAGTTGGGAAAATATCTATTTTGCTAAGGCATGCTGTCCCAGAAGTATATCTTGCTAAATCTCCATTTCCTATGAAGATAATCTTCCCCTCAACGATGCACCTTGCAAAGCTAAGCCGAGGACAGTGAGCTCTTTGAAGGGAAGATAAAGGCTTAGAAATATCAAGAGAGATTCTTCTATTGATAGGAGGAAACCAGTAAATCTTTTCTAATGTGGATTTTGCTTTGACAAATTCTTGAAAGAGCCATTTGTACCTCTTCATTTAGACTCTCCATTGATGATTGGGTTGGGAGGGGGGCTCCTGTTTCATGCCTATGTAGTTTTAGAGGCTCCAAAGGTCCACCAGAGGATGTGAGGCCTTCTAGAGATTTGCCCCTAAATGACTAAGCACCTTGGGCTATAAGAAGGATGGATATGGATCTCCTAGCCATGTTTAGCTTTCGTTTTGTAATTTCTAAATGTGGGCCTTGGAGTTTTGGGGAAAAAATGGTAATATTACATTCATTTGTCCTACACCTTTCATTCTGGGAGCACATATACCCATTGATTATGAAACACAGCCACCCTGGAGTAGAAAAACAGAGACTGTTTGATATTGAGCCTTTGTCCAGTGCTGTGGTTATACAAGGTAGAAGAAATCATTTGAAGCAGAACCAAAATATTACAGTAACAAAGACTGTGTGTAGCAGGGTTTGAAAACATCCAAAATACAGTCTGATTTATTCCCTCTCATATATAGTATCTTTTTGGAGTGTTTTAGAATAAGGGTCCAATTTCACATGACTGGTACCACATAATAGGATTATTTGGATCCTACTAACAATTTTTAAACGATGAACAAGGACAATGGGCTGACGTTAAACCACTTAATTCTTTTAGCAAAATTTCTATTTCCTGGCATGTGCCATTAAGAAAAAGTGAAATTGGGGGTGGAGAAATTGCTCAGCAGTTAACAGCACTGGCTTCTCTTGCCAAAAACTGGAGTTTGATTCCTAGAACTCACACACGAGCTCATAGCTGCCTGTGGTTTCTGCCAGGGGATCTGATGCCTTCCTCTGACCTCCAAGAGGACATACCTTACACATGACAAACACATGTATGCAGGTAAAACACGACATAATAAAAAATGAAGGTACCCATTTTATAAAAAGAGAAATGAATGCAGAAAAGGGTCTATCAACATCAACACTCTGCAGGCAATACTATAAACTGTAAAAGAAACTTCTTGAAAGGGTATGAAGGATAAAGTCCTACCCATGAATCCAAGTATTTCCTGGCCAATTCACAGAAGGATCTAAAACACTAATTCTGTAACACAAATTTATCAGATTAGAAACTGAATTCACTCAATGCTTTAGCCTCACAACCCTGAACCCTAATAAAGCCATGGTAAGCAAGTAAGACACTAAGTTCTCCTCCTGACAGCAGGCAAGGCCACAGCATACAATGCTTGAGATGATGCTTAAGTAGACAACAGGGTGGGTTTTGTCGTTTGCTGTTGCTGTTCCACATGTAGAGGGGGGAGGGGGGAACATAATGATCAAAGCAGTGGGAAACTATGGGCTCCCTGGGGAGAGATGCAGTACAAGCTTCTCATGCAGCCTGTGAACATTAGAACTGTCTTTATTCACTTCTGCCAGAGTCCAAATTCCCTACAGGAAGATATCAAAAGACTCAATAGTCACTTAATTTTCATCTAAACTGAAATTCTGTGAGCCCTTCTGGGGAACAAGGCTTCATATGGGCACAAGAAAGGGATGCCATATCACCCCAGTGATATTCAGTAAAGGGCTGAGAGGATTGGACACTCTTATCAGGATTTGGTTTGTGTATTAAGTTTTTCCCAAGCCCCTGAATCTTCTAGAACTCAGCTGCCCAGTGTATGAAGAAGTGTGAGTTCAAATCTAATCAAGAAGAGTCCTAAAATTGGACTCTTGTATTTTGCAGCCTCAGAATGAACATCTGTAGTCTAAATAATATGAATCTATTTACCTTTTTACTTCAATAACCTTAACATCATACAGGCACATGGGCATAACACAGGCTACCACTTCCCTACTCTCTAAGAGCCTTCAGAAACCTCATCTGATGTAAAAGATGACTAAGTGACTTATAAATCCTGAAGCAGGTAACCCAAAGATGCTTCTTGACTTTACCCATGAGGTAATAGTCCCTCACAGGTTGATTGGCTGGCCTAAACAAAGGAAAGTCTCTAGACTCCTAGCTAAGGGATTCTTTTTTATTATTATTAGATATTTTCTTTGTATACATTTCAAATGCTATCCCGAAAGTTCCCTATACACTCCCTCCACCCTGCTCCCCTACCCACCCACTCCTGCTTCATGGCCCTGGCATTCCCCTGTACTGGAGCATATAACACTTGCAATACCAAGGGGCCTCTCTTCCCAGTTATAGCCAACTAGGCCATCTTCTGCTACATATGCACCTGGAGATATGAGCTCTGGGGGTACTGGTTAGTTCATAATGCTGTTTCACCTATAAGGTTGCAGACCCCTTTAGCTCCTTGGGTTCTTTCTCTAGTTTCTCCATTGGGGGCTCTGTGTTCTAACTTATAGATGACTGTGAGCATCCACTTCTGTATTTGCCAGGCACTAGCATAGCCTCATACAAGACAGCTATAACAGGGTCCTTTCTGGCATATGCAATAGTGTCTCGGTTTGGTGGCTGATTATGGGATGGATCCCAGAAGAAGTTCCAACTGGTAATAAGAACACATGCTCCACTATGTTCATAGCAGCCTTATTTATAATAGTCAGAAGCTGGAAAGAACCCAGATGTCCCTCAACAGAAAATGAATACAGAAAATGTGGTACATTTACACAATGGAGTACTACTCAGCTATTAAAAACAATGGATTTATGAAATTCTTGGACAAATGGATGTATCTGGAGGATATCATCCTTAGTGAGGTAATCCAATCACAAAAGAAGTCATTAGATATGTACTCACTGATAAGTGGCTATTAGCCCAGAAACATAGAACAGCCAAGATACAATTTGCAAAACACAAGAAAATCAAGAAGAAGGAAGACCAGTGGGTGGATACTTCATTCCTCCTTAGAATAGAGAACAAAATACCCATGGAAGGAGTTACAGAGACAAAGTTTGGAGCTAAGACGAAATGATGAACTATTTAGCTAAGGGAATCTATATCATACTTACACACAGACACTATTGCATATGCCACTCCAATTAAGTAAAATATCCTGCCCTCAATAAGAATACTGCAAATACTGTTTGAGAGATTATTTTTTCATTTAAACAAGAAAAGAAATCCCTTCTGAATCACATTAACCATGTCTAGACATTATTTATCCTAGACATTCAGAATCTTGAACTGCAATGTTACTTTGTAACACACATAACACACATTTGAGCCAACATTTACCTGACTGGTATCACATAATAGACGTACAAGCTTTCAACTTATAGAGAACTAATAAATTGGATTCTAAACATTCACAGGGCATCTACAGTAAGATAAAAACATCTTCCAAAAGCTTACAGTGTGTTTTAGAATGAGTCGGAGAATATCAGTGAGTACTGCCGATGAATTTACAGGTTTTAGAGAAGCTCATTCCATCACAAATGGCTCTGTGACTCGGTATGGCATTAATAATGGAAAGAAGAACCTTTAAAATAAAGTAAATGCACTTGGAGCAGTTACTGAGATAGTATCTGTCTTTTAAAAAAATCCCTCAGTTAATAACTTACAAGTTGATATGATATATTCCTTAGCCTATGCTGTCTGCAAAGATTTATCTTTTGTGTTAAACTTCAGGCAGAAATAAAATAAAATAAAATTTGATCTCTGTGGCAAACTGCCTTCTTCCATTTCCTTTACCTTTTAATTTCTATTATTACCAACTTTAGAATTGTTTCCTTGACCTTCTGCCGTATTTCAAATGGCAGTTTAGATGCCAGGTGACTGCCAAACAAAGCTGTAAATAAAATATGCCTATGTGTGTACACATATATATTTCAAGATGTTAATCAAAAAGGACATAAATCACTAATATGTTTTACCTTCATACAAATGCAAGTTATGGCCATGTGCCCAGTGTGTTTTAGTCCTATTACTTTTCTTTACAGCTGCTGTCTTTAGCGGCTTCAGAGGCATCAGTTAGTTTGAATTTTCTCACTTAGTAACCAGTAAGTCAACTTCCACTCCTCTGCTCTCTCAAGGCCCAGCTCTCTGACTATGTCTAATAAATTGAAATGTGGAAGGATTGGGAAGAGCATCTCCTGTGTCCCCTCCTCTCCCTGGGCTCTCTTATTTATTTCCCATTAGCCCCCTCCCTTCTCTTTGTTCTATCTCTGCTCTCCTCTGCTTTATCCATTTTGTTTCTCATCCCCCACTTTCCCATTCTTGAAAGGGTGGGGTTTTCTTGTTTTTCTCCTTTGCTTCCAGCATGCCAGTCTAGAAGAGACAAAAGGAAAAGGTCTGGAACATTTCTGATCCTCTAATCTAAAAATAAATTAACCACACCAAAAGAACTCATGGTAATTTCAACAGAACTCCCCAAGGAGAAGTATTTTCTTACATTAATATAATTACAGACCAAAATATTCAGAGTATAACAAATGAAATGCCACGTTGACCAACAGAATCCATGCACAAAATATTACTGCAAAATCTTGACTCTTTTTTCTTCTCGTGTGTGTGTGTGTGTGTGTGTGTGTGTGTGTGTGTGTGTGTGTGTGTGTGTGAATCCTTTGGGTGCTGCTCCAAAGTCATTTTTTAAATGCCACATGTTTTAATACAATGCCAAAAGAAGACTCTTTACAAGGCAATGTTTCCCAGATCTAGTCAGAATGAAGGTGAAGGCAAACAATTCTAGAAGGTTACTAAAAAGACATCAATATTTTACAACATTCAAATATGTATTCTTCTAGAGGTTAATGCAGAAACAAAAAGGAAACTAGTAAAATTAAAAGAAGTGTATCCTACTTTCCATTCTTATGCTAAAAATCAATACTCAGATTTCAAAAACAAGTCTGCTGCCTCTACCCTGTCCTTTAGCCTATGCTTGGCGATATGCCCACATATCTGTCATACAGATCTGAAAACCAATGCCTAACAGCCCCTCTGGGTCAGCTAAGTATCTAAGAATTGAATGAGCCAGAACTGTCAGATCCATACGATTTTGTTTTTCCAAAGTCATGCTGCATATTTTAACCAGGAGAAAATAAGGGCTCCCATGAGATCATCTCTCATAAATTGGGCCTTAAAACCTGTCTCAATGGGGGAAGCAAAGCAATATGTTTTTATGTTGAATCTTAAAGTGACTTGCAAAACAAAATCTTTGGTAAATAAACGAAACAACTATTTTGTTTCCAGATGAACTATTCTTTAAACAAAAGCTTAAAATCTCATCATATTGAATCACAATGAATTTTTAAAAAGAAATCAGACGGAAAAGATATGACTGCTCTAGGTGTGGTGGTGAAGAAAGTTTGTTGTAGATAAATGGGAGAGCATAACAAGGGGTGGGGGAGGAGATGAAAGGGAGGGGAATCATGTGCAGCACCAGAAATCCAAAATAGAACAGGGTAACCAAAAAAATTGTATTGCATAATAAAGGGCATCTGGGAGAAGAGCAGCCCAGCTCCTGGCCTGGAGAAGTTTGGGGTGAGACGTCTGACGCCACAGCAGGATCCTTCTACATCACGTTTATTGGGAGAGCATGGACTGTGTAGGTGAAAGACCCCGAGCCCCAGAACTGGTGCTGCTTATATAGGCATAGGAGTGACATGTCCACACCTGATTGGTTGTGCCCTCAGCACCTCATTCACATGCCTCTGGTTAGGCAGTGACTAAGCAAAAAACTCTATGGCACATGCGCACATTGGTTGTTTACCCATATTCATGGGCATTGGCTTATTGAAACCAGTGCCATTTTGTAATGGCGTTTGCGGTTTCCCACACCTCTTGTAATGCCGTTTGCAGCTTCCCACAGTTTGGGGTAGAGGGCGGAGTATGCCAGCCATACCCTGTAACAGGTAGACACTGAGGAATGTTGAAAGAACCTGGCAGCCAATTCTGCTTTGATATGTTAAGTGGTCACCAGCACCATTTATTCTGGGTTTGAAATTAAACAATAAGCATTGTCAATAGCAAATACTTATAAATGTGCCAAATATGAACTGTTCATCTTGTTCAAGACTTCTCTAACTATAGCACATCAGGTACCCTGTGACAGGTCCCTGTGTCCTTCACTCATACACTGTATCCCACCCTCAGTACTTCAAGGAACAGGCCCTGCCCTGGTGAACTTCTAGTTGATGCCCTCAACCTGAAAATACTTGTCTTCAAGGGACTGGAGAGGCGGTTCATTAGTAAAGTGCTTTCCATGAAGTTTGAGGACATAACTTCAGCTGCTCAGAACTTACAAGAACAAAACAGACTGGATTTTGATATAGAGAAGGCTTGTTTCTCTGTCAGTGCTGAGAAAAGAAAATGGGTATTAGGAGCTTGATGGTCATCCAGGCCAGCCAAATTAATTAGCTTCAGGCTCTCTGAGAGATCCTTTCTCAAAAAATAACTTTGAGGGCTACTAAGGGAGACAGTCAGATTTGACCTCTGGTCTACACACACACAAACACACACACACACACACACACACACACACATACACACACACAATCATATACACAATAAATAAGTAGGCTTCATATCTGTACTTGGCTGAGTCTTTCTCAACCAACTATGGTCCCATTAAACTCTCCATGCTCTGAGGAACTTCCCACAGTTTCAGAACTGAACTCACCATCACTATGCTAGAACATGAAGGACATGCTATTCTCAACCACAGATTGTCAGATTTTTCAGCACAGTCCTTAGAAACTGGAGGATGCATCAAAGTTCTCCTTCAAGTTTTAATCATATCCAGACTACAAAAATTACCAAAGGACACCATCTAGGGGTTAACTTAGCAATGTAGTGGAAGAAGGGCTCAGAGAAGGAAAAGATGAGAATGCTTTGGAGGCTGGAGTGAGCGAATTGCTCAGTCAAAACCATTTTATGATCCAAGTACACTCATAAAACACCATGCAGAAAAAAAGTTCCCAGAGGACCCTCAAGTCTGAGGACCTTTTCTGTAAATATGATAAACCCCTCTGCAGAAGAGCAGGTAAAAATGTCTACGTAAAAAGTGAACCTTATATTAGTGACAGGGAAAATACTAAACTTAAACTTGTTCCCAAAAAATCATAAGAATAACAACAAAAAGTTTTACAATGTAGTTCAATACTACAATGTAGTTTAAAACTAAGAAGAATTCACTGCTGAGGTGGATAGTACCACAGTGCTTTAGCAATCAATTCATTACTTCTCAGGGGCTCATCAATCCTAGTTATTCAAGATTTATCCAGAAGTAATGGGAATAAATTAGGAAGGAAAATTGAAGCTGGGTATCAGGAACACTTTGATAATCATTAAATCAATTAGACAAAGGAATTTAAAATTGGATACTTAACGTAACAGATGGAATCAAGAAAGATGAAGTATGATATCAAAAATGAAAAAGGAATTATTGGTTTTAAAGTCTGATCATGAGCCCATTCTTCTGTGTTTGGATAGAACAATGGCTTAGCTCTCATTCAGATCATTGTTTTTTCTGAAATTTTTGAGACATCAGAAGACATGCTTAAAAATAAAGACATTAAATTTCAACAAAGACAGCATATTCCATTGTAAAAACTCCCATTAAATCCCATAAAAGTTGGGTGTTCTTTTTTTCCTCCATTGAGAAAGCTAGAAAGCAAAACGATACTCCTTGAATATTATTCTGGAACATAACCTTTCAGATATAATGAAGATAGCACACAGACTGTAACTATAATCCAATTCTGGGTATGTCTCTCTCTCTCCCTCCCTTTCCCTCTTTCCTCTTCCCTCTCTTCTTCCCACCATCTTCCCCTCTCTCCCTTCCTCCTTCCATTGCCCCTCTCTATGCCTTCTTCTCCATATCCTTCTTTCCTCCCATCCCCTTTTTGTTAAGAAATCTCAATACAACTTGGAAAGCTATTAGGAGAAGAAACTCCAGTTCTAGCCATATGAGAGATGAGATCCCTTGATCTGGCCTTCCAAACAAATTTAGGGATTCTAGATAAAATGCGACTTTAAGAAGATGTTTATAATGTGCTGATGAAATAGCAACTTATTCTCAGGGGCTGGAGTTAGGCAATAATAGGAACTCAGGCAGAGATTTTGAACAATGAGCACCTTTGCTGCAGGGGAACTTTTGCTTCAGTGACCCAGCAGTGAAGGGTAGAGAAGAAAGATGAGTGCCCTGGTGCAGGAAAGATGAGCAGGGGAATAGGAGACCCTTCTGTGTAGAGTTACAATCCCAAATGCACTCAGCTTGATATCAACGTGAATGATAAATAACCCCAGGTTGTGACAGTGTGAGGGTAATTGTTGGTCATGAAATTGACAATGATTGAAGTAAGAAATTCCCCTCATGATGTATAAACATAAGGTAATCTCTATGTGGTTTTAGCTTCAATTCACATTACTTAGGTGATATAAAAATTTACAAGGCAGGGATTTTGTTCAAAGTGGTTCTGGGCTAAAGTGTCCCCTGGAGCCCGACGGGAGCAAAAGCAATGCACTGCAGAAAAGCAGATCTGTTCTCAGAGAGCTTTTGTAGGTGAAGTCCTAAAAATAATAAGATTACCATGAAGAAAGCAAAAACATGGGCTCAAGACACGTTGAATGACAGCCGGATGAAACAACAAGCAGCAAATTCAGATGAGCAAAAGCTTTAGATACTGAGATTTAAGTATGTTTGGTATATTTTCAACATAAAAGAATAGATTAAAATATGAGGAGCAGAAAAGCAAAGCAAGCATACTTGGTGAAAATATGAGAATAGAATATACCCTCCTCTCTCTCTCTCTCTCTCTCTCTCTCTCTCTCTCTCTCTCTCTCACACACACACACACACACACACACACACACACACACACACACGCATGCATACGCACAGCACAAGCATGATTAAGTTGTCCAATGTGAGAGCCAGCCTCCAAGATGGTTCCTGTATTAGCTTCCTGGCATTCTAACACAATGCCTGAGCTTATTAACTTAAAAAGAGAAAAAAATTATTTCTATCCACATATAGTTTTATTGGTTCTAGTCCATGATTTCAGGGAATGGATATCAACTTAGGCTTCTGGTAGGGTGGTAGAGTAACTAACCAAGAGTCCTTGGTGACCGAATTCTCTCCCAACTTGGGAAGAAAGCAAAAGAGAATAAAAGGACTAAATGTCAGAATCCCCCTTGAGGACCTCTCCCATTGACCTCAGAATTCCCCATAAATCCTTAGCTCATCAAGGTTATGTGGTTTCTGTGATACCAAACCTTGGAGTCTAAGGTCTTGGGCCTTGTCATTGATTCTTTGAGTTTCACATTAAGCATCCCATTTCCACACATCTCCCTTTCCCCTCATTTCTGCCCTTATAACTTTCCCCCCCAAAAAAGATTAAAAACACAAAACAAAACAAAAAATAAAGAAAACAAAACCAAATATAGAAAGCATCTCATTGTGGAAGCTGTAGTATGTCATGTGTGTCCCATAGTATACCCCTCTGTCCACACATCTTCACTGGCATATTTTAACTGTAGTGACTTATGGGTCTGGTTCAAGGCTTCTGTGACATCATCAATTTTGGATAATCACCAGGATTCCTCCCTGTTATCTTGTAGTTGGTCTAAGATTCTAAGTATATGAACCTTTGGAAGACATTAAACATCCCAATTATAGGAAGCCCTAGTCCTAATATTGTCCTTCTGGCATGTCCTTCACAATGTTGTAGGGTCTACTGCTCAATGGTATTATAGTTGATTTCTGTAGGCAATAGAATACAACACAAGAATTTCTTTTATTTGTCTATTTATTTATGCATTTATGTATTCTCTCTCTCTCTCTCTCTCTCTCTCTCTCTCTCTCTCTCTCTCTCTCTCTCTGTATGTGTGTGTGTGTGTTACTGTACATATTTTGGGGACTAAAATCTGATGGTTTGTCATAGTGGCAAATTCCTTTCTATGTTGAACCACCTCTCTGGTTCTAAATCTTCAACTTCACGTTGAACACGCCATGGCCCCTGCTGTAGTTTCCTCTCTACATGTACATTTTCTCCTTTCGTTTTCTCTTCTGCCTCTTCCCTTTTTACTTGCATTTACCCTATATTTCTCTGTCTTGTAGATCCCTGGAAGAAACCCAACTGCTACAAAGTAGACGGCTAAAGCCTCTTGCCAACAGCTTCATCAGTGACCCTGGCAGTTGGCCTCCATTTCCTTCAGCTGCTCACATTTCTGGCCTACAGGCTTGACTACCAAGCCATGCAGTTAAGAAATCCCTGGCCCCTTCTCTTTCATGGTAATTAATCTCCTGTTAAGTTTTGTAGTGACTGGCTACATAGCAAAAGAAGGAAGGTTTGTCTAGAATGTGACCAAACACTAGTCCTGTAATTTAAATTGTTAGTATCTAGTACCTTCGGCTGTGATTCCTTAACCCATCGCATCTTACTCTAAGAAGATAAAACTGAAACAATATCACCATAGCAACTTTATGGTCCAGGAAATAAAGCTGTTCATCAACCTCTGGTGGTGCAATCTGTATGTCCTTAAGTGTCTTCCAAGGGAAGAAAGACCAAGTCCTGCCATGTTCTCCACCAAAACTTCAGCCATATGAAGGAAAAGGAAAGCAGTTTGGCCATAGTGCTGTTCTTGGGACATAACAATAGCAACTGTCCGTGAGGTGGAACACAGGAAATTTATTCCCGGTCTTTTTATCTTCAACAAATATTTATTGACTATCACTGAACCTTGTGAACAGTCATAGACTTTCAGGATATTAATACAACGGAGGGCAGACAATGTGTCTATTCTCAGGGACTTGATATTCCAGTAAGAAAAACAACCAAAGCACAAGATTTAAAAAGTAAATATGTAGCAAAAATGACAAGTTCAATTACTGGCAACAAAGAAGAGAAGGGCAAATTCAAGAGAAGAGTTCCCAGGGGAGGAATGCTCTCTTGCAGGTAAAGACCTCTGTTTCCAAAAGTAAGAATACTACTCCATTTTCCTTAAAAAACAAACAAAGAAAATGTCCCAAATTGAGACTCTGTTTTCAGCTTGGTAATTCCCATGTCCCATCACACATTTCCCCTGTGACATCCACAAGGCACATGCAGCACAGAGACTCCAGGAGAATGTGGCTTCCTTCCCAACCTCTTCTTGTCTGAGTTTTCCCACTGGGCCGACAATTTCCAGCCTGTGATATGACAAGCATAAGAGCTCACATCTCTTAGAATGTTGAAAACTCTTTGGGGACGTTCTAAAATGTCTTTGTATTTGATTCACCTTATGAAGAGCATACAGATATGTTGTAAATAACAACATGAAATTTAAAACCAGTACAAATATACACATGGAATTCTAATCCACTCTGAGGCAATTAAAAGAAAGTGGATTAAGAGTGTTTATTTTCATTACCCATAAGGACAGTTTCTATCTTAAAGGACTCTATATCATGTAACATATCATATAATCATATGTACGACAATACATACATCATATTATGTGTGAGAGTTGGAGATTTGGGTAGTAGCCCACAGATTACTGACTCAAACTTTGCCCCATGTGAGTGATGAAGCCTGGACAAGAAAAGCCTAAGCAGAATAGCTGTGCATATACTCAAAGTCTATAGGCCATGAAAAAGTGAGCCAGACAGTACTTACTCCCACGGCTAGTCCAAGTTCTCCAGAAATAGAAAAATGAAAAAAAAATGATATGTGTCTGTCTACATTAAAAGGAAGGAATAGGGAGTTAGGGAAGGGGAGGGAGAGGGGAAGGAAGAGAAACAGGCAAAAGGAGGGATAAGGTATAGAGACAGACAAGTAGACCAATGGAATAGAATTGAAGACCCAGAAATGAACCCACACACCTATGGTCACTTGATCTTCGACAAGGGAGCTAAAACCATCCAGTGGAAGAAAGACAGCATTTTCAACAATTGGTGCTGGCACAACTGGTTGTTATCATATAGAAGAATGCGCATCGATCCATACTTATCTCCTTGTACTAAGGTCAAATCTAAGTGGATCAAGGAACTTCACTTAAAACCAGAGACACTGAAATTTATAGAGGAGAAAGTGGGGAAAAGCCTTGAAGATATGGGCACAGGGGAAAAATTCCTGAACAGAACAGCAATGGCTTGTGCTGTAAGATCGAGAATTGACAAATGGGACCTAATGAAACTCCAAAGTTTCTGCAAGGCAAAAGACACCGTCAATAAGACAAAAAGACCACCAACAGATTGGGAAAGGATCTTTACCTATCCTAAATCAGATAGGGGACTAATATCCAACATATATAAAGAACTCAAGAAGGTGGACTTCAGAAAATCAAATAACCCCATTAAAAAATGGGGCTCAGAACTGAACAAAGAATTCTCACCTGAGGAATACCGAATGGCAGAGAAGCACCTGAAAAAATGTTCAACATCCTTAATCATCAGGGAAATGCAAATCAAAACAACCCTGAGATTCCACCTCACACCAGTCAGAATGGCTAAGATCAAAAATTCAGGTGACAGCAGATGCTGGCGTGGATGTGGAGAAAGAGGAACACTCCTCCATTGTTGGTGGGATTGCAGGCTTGTACAACCACTCTGGAAATCAGTCTGGCGGTTCCTTAGAAAATTGGACATAGTACTACTGGAGGATCCAGCAATACCTCTCCTGGGCATATATCCAGAAGATGCCCCAACTGGTAAAAAGGACACATGCTCCACTATGTTCATAGCAGCCTTATTTATAATAGCCAGAAGCTGGAAAGAACCCAGATGCCCCTCAACAGAGGAATGGATACAGAAAATGTGGTACATCTACACAATGGAGTACTACTCAGCTATTAAAAAGAATGAAATTCCTAGCCAAATGGATGGACCTGGAGGGCATCATCCTGAGTGAGGTAACACATTCACAAAGGAACTCACACAATATGTACTCACTGATAAGTGGATATTAGCCCAAAACCTAGGATACCCAAGATATAAGATACAATTTCCTAAACACATGAAACTCAAGAAAAATGAAGACTGAAGTGTGGACACTATGCCCCTCCTTAGAAGAGGGAACAAAACACCCTTGGAAGGAGTTACAGAGACAAAGTTTGGAGCTGAGATGAAAGGATGGACCACGTAGAGACTGCCATATCCAGGGATCCACCCCATAATCAGCATCCAAACGCTGACACCATTGCATACACTAGCAAGATTTTATCGAAAGGACCCAGATGTAGCTGTCTCTTGTGAGACTATGCCGGGGCCTAGCAAACACAGAAGTGGATGCTCACAGTCAGCTAATGGATGGATCACAGGGCTCCCAATGGAGGAGCTAGAGAAAGTACCTAAGGAGCTAAAGGGATCTGCAACCCTATAGGTGGAACAACATTATGAACTAACCAGTACCCCGGAGCTCTTGACTCTAGCTGCATATGTATCAAAAGATGGCCTAATCGGCCATCACTGGAAAGAGAGGCCCATTGGACACGCAAAATTTATATGCCCCAATACAGGGGAACGCCAGGGCCAAAAAGGGGGAGTGGGTGGGTAGGGGAGTGGGGGTGGGTGGGTATGGGGGACTTTTGGTATAGCATTGAAAATGTAAATGAGCTAAATACCTAATAAAAAATTAAAAAAAAAAAAACAAAGAGCAGATACATTTGAGTTCATGGGTCTCTACATGAAATCTACAGCCTTAGTTGTCCAACTGAAAATTGAGGTGAAAAATGATGGTATAATCTTGTGTCTGAAATTATGAGGCTGAAAACTCAGGCAGGGTTTGTAGGTTACAATTTTCAGATAGAATAGTGTTTTCTTTGGTAATTCTAGAACTTCCTTTTAAGATCTTCATCTGATTCCTTAAGGTCCACCCATCCACAGTGTGGAAGGCATTGTGTTTTACTCATTATTGACATGAATAGGTGGAACTTTTAAAAGAAACATACCTTTTCTTTCTTTGGGCAAAAGTTCCTTCTGGGGATCAAGTACCAAGCCTTGTACATGCTAAGCTAACATGTTATTACTGAGCTACATCCCTATTCAAGATCTAGTTTTGTGTTGAACTATACCACTGGATATCGGACCAAATTGACATAGATTGCCAACGTAATTCTTATCTCTTATATAATGTAATAAACTTCCTTATGAAATTGACATCATCAATGTCCACATTCTACCTTGGAGAAGACCAAGCCAAAAGACCTTCTTGCATATCAATCATACTATGAGGAAATTTTTTGACATGGAGACTAATTACACTAAAACATCTCCTCCACACTCAAGGTTGCTTAACACAGAGCTAGATCCAAAATCTACACTTCCTGATCATCATGATCTGTCACTCACTAACAAATACTGAGACTCGTTGCTAAAGCCCATCTGATGAGGATCACCAGTGACAGCCTGCATTTAACTTGCTGCAATAGAAAGACAGTACATCAAACAGAACAGTGAGTTATTGCATCAGCTAAAGGAACAGATCCGTTAGTGGCACTCAGAGAAGATACACTTTAGGTAAGTATGAAGCAGTCGTTAATAGTTTCCCCTTTGGCTTTTGGGTATATCAAAATACCAGTCAGCATGTCTCTGTGGGCATAATATTTGAATGTTTAGACTCTGAATAAATCAAACTCAAAGAAAACATCATAAATATATGCATAACAGCTATCCAGAAATATCCCAAGACCCACAGTTAGTGCTCTCTACTCAGCTACTCAGCACAAATGTGATCCCTAAATATATGCTGTACCCTGCCCCTCTTAGTTCTTACTAATTCAGGTAGTTCTTTGGCAATTCCATACATGTGTATAAGACACTCCATTTCCTCTCCTCTACCCTGTATTTCCTTTCTCTTGCTCCTATCAAACTATGTGACTTGGTTTTGTTTTGTTATTCCTTGGTTTAACTAGGGCCATGTCTATGACCACAGGACTGAGGCTGTCCACTGGAGTCTGCTAGGGTCAGCTGTCACTGTCTACTACATTTGTAGTTTTCACTGGGGTTACTCCAATATGACACTCCAAAACACACACACACACAGAGAGAGAGAGAGAGAGAGAGAGAGAGAGAGAGAGAGAGAGAGAGAGAGACAGAGAGAGAGACAGAGAGACAGAGAGACAGAGAGACAGAGAGACAGAGAGACAGAGACAGAGACAGAGACAGAGACAGATACAAGAGGGAGAGACAGAGGGAGAGACAGAGACAGACACACAGAGACAGAAAGAGACAGAGAAAGGGATATTCTCTCTCCTAGTGTGTCCTCTTTCAGAATCCATATACTTCAGGTTATTGGTGCTATTTCTGACTTCTGTTGCTTTCCTGCTTTAATTTAGATTCTAGGCTTCTCATTCAGTTAACATCAGGGCAATTTTGGAAGAGCCTTTGATCAGCAAATACACATTTGTCATTTGCAGGAAATACTTCATTTATTACATACATACCCTCTCCAGAGCTATCTATTGCTTCCCTTTCTATCCTCTGTACCAAGACTGAGTGTTCATTCCCAGACTTCATTCTGTTGCATCTGCTGAACTAAAAAATAGGAAACTTAATTCAACTGGGGGCATGGCAATTGTCAGGCCTTAATTTAATGCAGTAAGTAACCAGATCACAAAAAGGAGTCCTTGCAAATTTTGAGTCCTGGATATTATGAAATCCCAAATGAAATGTCATGTGAAAAATGTATTCCATTCATGCACAGTAATGCATTGACATCACTGTATGGGTACAATTACACTAGATTTTTCCTAAAAAATATAAAGGGGAAATACAGTTACTAAAAACAGCAGAACACCACAATCTATTTGAATAATGGTACTGGCTTCTGTCTTGTCTTTCGATTAAAAGACAATTTAGAAGGACAAAAGGTGATGTCCATTTGAATCCTGATTTATTTTCATCCAGACTGTGTCCTACGATAGAAAGGGAACAGAGTCATTGGACTTTAAATCCTCATTATGGCATTGAGCAGAAGTATACCACCTTGAGTAAATGACTTCATCTCTTAGAATTCAGGTTACTCACCTGTGGAAGGACCAGTATGTTTCCTACCTACTTTCTTATACACGTTTGTGGGGAAGCAATGGGAATATATAACCAAAATGCCTCAGGCCTTCTTAGCACAGGAAATGGTAGATATGAAAGATGTCAAGGACCAAAGCATTGTTCTTCTCATCTAGCTCCTCTTCCTGCTACTTTCCTGCCCTACCCTTGCTCTCCCAACACTGCACCTAACTTCAAAAGCTAGCTAACAGCAGAGCTTCACCCCTACCAGTATGTGAATATTCAACTCCAAAACCAATTCTACAATAGATAAGAGGTTTTATTAGCCTCTACCTGGGTTCAGAAGTTGCCGTTGAGATAGTCAGTAAAGACCATAGCTTTAAGAAATATTTCTAGAGTCTGGGTACATTCGGGAATATTCAAGGAATATAAGTAGAGAGCTTGGGATTTTTAGATTGTATTCTTTGAGGATCAGCTTTACTCCCTAGTTAAAATATATGGGTTAAGACATTGAAGACATTCTCCCCTCAGCTTGGTTGTCGGCTGTGGGATTGCAAGCTTGTACAACCACTCTGGAAATCAGTCTGGCGGTTCCTCAGAAAATTGGACATAGTACTACTGGAGGATCCCGCAATACCTCTCCTGGGCATATATCCAGAAGATATCCCAACCGGTAAGAAGGACACATGCTCCACTATGTTCATAGCAGCCTTATTTATAATAGCCAGAAGCTGGAAAGAACCCAGTTGCCCCTCAACAGAGGTATGGATACAGAAAATGTGGTACATTTACACAATGGAGTACAACACTGGGTTCTTTTGACATCATTCACTGTGATGCTGACCATCAATTCAAACAGGACAATTGCAATTTAAGAGTACTAACTTTTCAGGTCCCGTCAAATAGAGAAGAGATGCATTGTAAAAGAAGTGAGGGATTCAAAGGCACTGCTTAGCAACTAGTCCGAGGAGGGCTGTTCAATGGACTCCGGAGGCTTGGAGATATGTGACTGAATTGCTATCACTGAACTTAAAAAATGTCTCTATGGAAAAGAGTTGCTGGAAATTTGGTGATAGGCCAGTGTCATTTGGATTTATACAAAGAAAGAATGCACGCTCATTAACTACAGACAACTGGCTGAGTTTGACATCAATCCAGGTAATGATTCTACAACAATTTTTCTAAGCAAAGGCTTGTGAGTGCTCAGAAAAGAAAGTGGTAAACTCAGCCAGCCAGCATGAGTTCACTAAGAAGAGCCTTGTCAGATGAACCTCATTTTCTACTGACAGAGTGACCACCCTGGGAGAGCAGAGGAATAGGAGAGAAATGGGGAATCCAGATTTCAAGAAAGATTTGACAAGTGCTCTCCTGACACACTTGAAGGCAAGAAAGTGGAAGAGCACCTTCATCAAGCTACAGCTGCATAGACCCACAGCTAGTGGGAAATAAGCATCCATACATGACTAAGTAACGAGTCATAGTAAATTAAATGCTTTAACTCAACACTTTTTCCGAATCTCATAAACTAGCCAGGGGCAGAGCTAGGGACTCATATAATGCAGAAACCAAATGGAGCAAACATATACAGCATCAACTTTTGTTTGGTTTGTTTTTTCCAGACAGGGTTTCTCTGTGTAGCCTTGACTGTCTTGAAACTTGCTCTGTAGGCCAGGTTGGCCTTGAACTTACAGAAATCCACCTGCCTCTCCCTCCCAAGTCCTGGAATTAAAGGCATGTACCACCACTACCCAGCCTAGCACCAAATTTCAATAGATCCATTTCTATGATTTGTTTTTCAACATGTCTGTTCAAACCTGAGGATATTGATGATGCGAATGAGTGTTTCTTTGCATCTGTATGTTTCTTGTGCCTTATCCGTTTGTTTGTTTGTTTGTTTGTTTGTTTGTTTAGTCCTATTCTGAGTTGCTTAGATTTGTTTTGTATTTTTATTTAATTTTATTATTATCCCTTAGATGTCTGTTTGTTTTCTAAGGAGAAACAGAATGGGAGTAGATCTGGATGGGAGGGAAGAAAGGGGGGAATGGGAAGATGTAGAGGAAAGGGAAACTGTAATCAAAATATATTGTATATGAAAAACATTTTCAATAGAAAAATCCTTTAGGATATGTGACATGTCAGAGGTTACTGAGCTGTGATTTCTACTCCTCTCTATACAGAGTGAGTCTGTTTCTGGGCTCTATACACTAAGACCCAATCCCAGCCCAAACACAGGATAGAATGATGGAGAGAGAACCTGGAAATCATCTGACACTGTCCATGTGCTAGAGGTGAGGTGGAGTCTGAGATACAGATAACCTTCCTTGGAGGCAGCAGGTTTCCTCAGGAACTCAGAGGCTCAAGTGTGGGGACCAGAAACACAAATATGAGTGAGTGGAAGAATTCAAAAGAATTCTCTTTTTTCCATGTAGGTTCTGACAATCAGATGGCGGTCCTTCACTTCGTGGCAAGTGCTCGTCCCCACTGAATCACTTTGCCAGCCCCTGCTTTGCTTATATATTCCATCATCTAACTATAAGTTATTTTATTGTTTCAGTTTGTTTTAGAGGAATAAACATTTTAAACACATTTTCAAAGTAACAGAAAAACAAGATCCCACACTTGCATCCCCACCACCTTCTCAATCCAAACATACTGCCACGTGGTCTTCTGATTATTTTTGAAGAAATAAATCATTATAATTAAAATCATTTCCTTCTTCCTTGCACAGTGATGTCATTATGATGAAGATGGTCTGTGTGTCTATAAGTTGTCTACATGTTTCATTTATATGCCATGTGGATCCATACAAAAAAGTCACACTATTAGAATGAGGCAAATACAGATGATCTCACTTACTTGGGACACTTTCCAAAGCTGTCATACAAGAGAGAGTGTTGAGCAGTGATGGATCATGGAGAAAAAGGCATATCACAGGAAGAATACAACAGACTCAAAGTCACAAAACCAAGCCACAAGGTAGACAACACCCTTGAATGCAAGAGATTCATACAACTTAAAGAAGAGTTAAACTGAAATGTGAAACAATTGAAAGATAATGTAATGGAGAATTGATCATAAAAGGCTTTCATTACCAGAGACGACCATTTAAGCAGCTTAATTGTGAGAATAGTATAATTTATATATGTGTGGCACAGAAGTAAATCTGGCAACAATCTGGTTAGATTGACGCAGGCAGATAAAACGAAAACTAAGAGTCAAGTTGGCAAGAATTTACTGATGCAAGTTTAAAATAAATCAGAATGAGGACACATTAAGAATGTCTTTATCAGTTCTGTGTAGATAAAAGTGCTCTCTCTCTCTCTCTCTCTCTCTCTCTGTCTCTGTGTGTGTGTGTGTGTTGTGTGTGTGTGTTGTGTGTGTGTGTGTGTGTGTGTTTGTGTGTGTTTGTGTGTGTATGTTTTGTATGCAAGAATGTATGCAGGTGCACACGCCCATGTATGGTCATATGAAAGTCAGAAGTTGAGGTCCTCTTCCATCATTCTCCACCTTACTATTTGGGTGGTGAGATCATCTCTCACTATGTATACTTGGCTGGCCTGGAACTCACTATGTAGACTAGACTGCCCTTAAAATCACAGAGATCTGGCTGCCTCTGTCTTTTGAGTGCTGGAGTTAAAGGCATGTGCTACCACACTCAGCCTTCCACAGTTTGTTTATTTGTTTGTTTGTTTGTTTATTGATAGGCCTGTTATCCCACTGAACCTGAGACTCGCCCATCTACACAGACTTCAGAATACAGAGGGCTCTGAAGAGCCTCCTGTCTTCACCACCCACAACTGGAGTTATATGTATGTTGTATGTCTGAGCTGCCACATTCAGCATTTTATGTGAATACCAGGGAGTTAACTCCAGTCTTCATTGTTTCACAGCAAGCTCTTTGCCCACTGCTCCTTCTCCCCAAGCCTGAAAGTCTGTCTTTAATAATGATAAAAGAAAAATTAAAAACTCTAGTACAGAATTTAGCTACCCACTAGCTATGTGAAAATATTTTAGGGTTTCATTTCAGGTATAGCTTCTGGCATGTTAAATAGTATATTTAAGAATATTATTAAATAAGATAAAATATGTCATCAGGTTTACAGAAAGTATAAAAAGTCTTATGTACATCTAGGCAATACAAAGTTTAATGTTCAAAGAATTCTATATAAAATAAATAGTTTATTCTTACATATTTCTATCAAAAATTATAGACTCTTGAACCAGGGAGATTGATGGCTCAGCTGGTAAAGCCCTTGCCAAGTAGGCAAGGACCTAAGTTCAGATCCCTCCTTAATATTCGTGTTAAAAGCCAGACACTGAAACCTGGACTTGTAATCTCAGGCTTGCAAGTGGAGCTAGAATGAGATATGGGTATCGCTGGCCAGCCAGTCTAGTAGAATTCGCAAGTTCCAGGTTCATTTAGAGACACTGACTCAGAAAATAAGGTGGAGAGTGACTGAAGAACATACACGATATAGATGCCTGGTTTCAACATGCATGGTCTCATCTCCCAGAAACAGCTCAGAAGAATGTTCCTGATTGTTCTATAACACAGGATGCAGAATAGATCGCAGGTTCACAGGCCCAATGATCTGTAAGAATGCTCTGCAGGACTGAGAATCTGGTCAATTCAGCCCATTTAGTTCCAAAGGAAGCTGCTGTTGCTCCTGCCCTTGTTTAGAGTGATATTGCTGTGTTGCGTAACTCTACAGCGGTCTTTTCTTACCTGAGTTTTACTGTTAAGCTATTTACGTTTGTTCTCTATGAACAAAGTCAAATGAGCAACATTTGTTAATCGTGAAGCTCTTCTCTTTCTTCCTTTGTTTTTGTTTCTTCTTTTTCTTTTTTTATAGTTTGGAGACAAATAAAACAATGGGAGATGTTAACAGATGACTTAATTATCAGGAGGTATCAATTATGCAAATGAGTGCCATGCCAAATAGAGCATCTTTTTCTTACAAAGTTGTTACTTTTTCTGGGACAATGGTTTTCAAACTTGAGCGTGTATTGGAATCACCCAGAGGGCTTGTTACAAAACAGATGGAGGATCCATCCCCAGAGTTTTTGATTTAGTAGGTCTTGGGATGGGTCCTAAGGATTTGAATTCTTAATAAGTTCCCATGTGGTGAGGATGCAGCCATGCAAGGACCATGCCTTCAAATGTGCTGCCCTAGGAAGACTTTCCTACCTCGGAGACTGAGTTCAATGGTCCCTTCATGAGCCCCCACCCCCACCCCTACTCCCTGTTTATCACTCTCCTAGGATTATCACTGTGAAGTGTGATGGCTGACTGGCACATCTCATTCCTTTACAAGAACAACTGTATGTCTGATTTACAATGTTGTGCTCCAGGACAGGGCACAAACCTGGCTAGCAGAGACCAGTACATGGCTAACAACTACATGTTGAATGACATCTGACTGATTAGACATAGAAGCGTGTTGTATACCCATACGGTATTTGTAGTGTGAAGTGTTCAGATCTGTGATAAAAGAAATTCTGTGTACTCAGAGAGAAAGGAGCACTGACAACAAGAAGGAGCTGGAGGTGTGGTTCAGCTCCATATGCATAAGGATCTGAGTTGGCTTCCCGAATACTGGCATGAAAGATGGGTGTGGAGTCTGTAACCTCAATGATGACGGGGAAGGAACAGGTAGATGGTCAGCCAACCTAGCCCAGTCAATGTGCACCAAGTTTGGTGACAGTATCTATGTAAAGCAAACAAACAACAACAACAAAAAGCCAAAGAGTATTTGAGGATGGAACAGTGACATTGACCTGTGACCTACACATATATGTGTGCAGACACTTATATAAAAATGTTGTATACTGAACCGGGCCTGGTGGTGCACACCTTTAATCCCATCACTGGGGAGGCAGAGGCAGGTGGATTTCTGAGTTCGAGACCAGCCTGGTCTACAAAGTGAGTTACAGGACAGCCAGGGCTATACAGAGAAACCCTGTCTTCAAAAAAAATGCCGTATACTACACAGAGACACAAAGATATGACTCACCAAACAAAAGCTAAGAAATCCACATTTAAAATTCACTCCAGCTTCTATACTGTTTGATGAAAATGAAGTATTTCAAAACAATCCCAGTAATAAAAAATGTGCAAATGATTTCAACTTTGTTAGCTGTACTCTTTGGCCTGCAAAGGCCTTTTAATACTTTATCCTGTGTTGCTGGTGAAACCAAGAGTCACCCCAATTCTGCTCCAGTAGAGCCAAGGGCATACCAGAAATTAGAGAAATCACCCAACACCCTAAACAGAAGGAGAGAATAAACAGAAGAAAAACATGAAAAAGACCTAGGAGGCCATTGCCCTGTCTCTGGAGTAGTCAAAGATTAAATAAAGTAACACGGGAAAGAAAATATGGAAATGCAGCTAAGAAAACTTAAGACTTTCTGATCTTCTAATTTTTAGAGCCTCCTGAAGTTCAAGGATTTATTGTCAACTCACTGCTAAAGCCAAGATTCATCAAAGGGCAAACATTGCCCACAGTCTGCATTAGAAATGGAAATAGGAAAGGCAGTGTGAAAGTTGGGTTGTGTGCTACGAAATGACTCTCTTTTTCTTGCGTTCATGAATTTCTGGTTTGTAGCTGTACTTACCCAAAATATTAAAATGACCTTCAGGCCAACCCCTTTACTTAAGAGTGAAGGGGAAAGAGAAAATTACTAGAAGTCGGCCATTACGGAAATGACTTGCCGAGCGTTTTTTCTTTGATAGCAGCAGTTTCCCTCATATTATCATCCTTTTCTGTTGACAAGTTTCCAAGATTTTAATCTTGGATTGGAAATGTTGTCCTATCAGAAAGGGCTTATGTTGTCAGGAGCGGCGCTGTCATGGAATGTAGAATCTTATACGAGAGCGCTTGTTGGACTGAAAAATGGAACGCTGCAGAGAAGGCGTTTAAATGCTTAGTCGGCCCGCTCATAAATCACCTTCAATGTGCTCACGTTCGTAGACAACATACTGAAAGCTTTCTTATTCCTTCTATTATAGCAGTGTCATTTGCATTGCTGAACTCAGGGGTTATGTTGGCAATTCCAGATAAACCCTTGCTTGGAGGGTTTATAACTCTGTGATTAAATTTCACCCTGGCTTGGGTCTCAAAAGTAAAATTTTTATGAGATTTTTTTTTTTTTAAAAAAGAAAAAAGCCACCTCAACTATATCTGATATTTTTAAGAAGTGGTCAGACTCTCAACTACCATTTACAAATATGCAAGTGCTCCCAACGCACACAACACTAAACAGCATCAGGGGACTTGGTACATTCATCTAAATATGCAACCTTGCTCCTTTGTTTTAAAAACACCTGTTAAAGGATTTAAAATGTATCTGCTAGACATTGTGTGGCTCCCCTCGCACCTCCCACTTATTCTTTTCTCTCTTTTCTGTTTTTGTTGCAAATTGTGATTGCACTGTGGACAGCCTTTCTGCTTCAGCACCATCAACAATATTTTACATCCTTCGGAGGACAGCCTCCTTCACACATGCATGCATCCCGTGCTCACGTTTTCATCGTCTTCTCCTGCAGAGCCCAATGCAGCATCTCTTGACATCTACCTACCCAGTAAAGTCCTTCTGGGAGGAAACAAGAAAAAAAAATCAATCTGATAAAATTAAAGAAAAGGACAGGTAGGAATGAGTTGACAGGAAGTCTTTGAATTACAGGAGAAGTGCAATTAGACAGATAAAGAAATGAAGCATTCCTGAGGAGCAGAAAATTAATTTGTCAAAATGTTTGCTGGCTTGCAAGACCCATCTCAGTTGCTAGGACTGAAGAATGGAAGCAGTTGACCCGTGATTCTGGATGCAAAATGGCAAAATCCTCCTCACCTCCCTGTCCTTAGCTCCTTGCCTGCTTCTTTCTCAGTCCTTGACTAGTAGGGAATGCAACATTTAGTGGAGAAAGATGTTTTGTGGAAGGAGGATAAAAGTGCCAGATATTGCAGAAATTGTGCTAGTCTGGGGGTAAAGAGTGAAGAACATGATAAGCAGGCAACTCATGACCTTGATAAGTAGGTATAATGGTTAATCTTAACTATCAGGTTAACTGGGGGATTGAATTAGCACTTTGCAGTGCATGACTGAGAGAGCAACTCTAGACAGGATTTACACATTGGATAATAAATGAGGGACTCTTAATGTGGAAAGTACCATTCAATAGGCTGGAGGCCCAAATGGAATAAAGTTGCAAAAGGCAAGGTCTACTAGTGCAAACAATGTCCAGCAGGATAAGCAAGGTTCACTCTTCCTGAAGGAGTGCATGTATTGCTCTCCTACCTTCCACAAATACCAGACCCTGGCATCTTCAACTTCTATACCTTCAGCAAGGGGTAAAGACTGCATGATTGCCCTCCCATTCCCCTTTTCCACTCTAGGGCAACTGGCTCCTAGGATGAAGCTACAACTTGCCTCTCTGCCTATCTTTCCAGTAAATAGGCAGTCACTATTTTAGTAACTAAAATATAAGTCATTCCCACAAATCTCCTTTTATAATTATGCTTTTTGATTGGCTTTTCTCTAGAGAGCTTTGTCTAATATTGTAGGGAGGACTTTTTACATGATGTAGGTCAGGGACAGCTAAGTCTAGAAAAGATGGAGTTGATAAAAGAAAGTGTTCCTTTTAAGAACTTCTCCAAAATAAATCATGCATGAAATGGACTATTATGTTGGATTGCATAGCCAGTAAGTATACTGAGTGTATACCTGGGGGTGTGGGGAGAGAGAGCCAGAGAAGACAGGTTCAACTTAACTATCCAAAATTATATTGAGGGGCTGTAGAGATCTCTAATTATAACCTTATACTTCTCTTGTAGAAGATCTGAGGTCAGTTCTCAGAACCCATAAAAATATATCAAATCACCTATCACTCCAGTTCCAGAAAGTCTAACAATCTTTTCTGTCTCTTGGCCACCCACATGCATGTACCTACAGACCAATAGAAACATACACACATTATTTTTTTCTAATCTGTAAACACTTTAAATATATTGGCAAGCAGAAAAACAGATCCAAAAAACAAGCAGAAATAAAATCCAGCTTGTGGAGGAAGAACTCTTCCCTCCTAAGAAAAACCTGAACAAATAAGTTAAATGGGCTTGCAAACAAGTCTGGAAATGACAGGGCTGTGAGTTTCAGACACTATTGTTGCTTGCCTTTTTTCTGTCCTTTTTGAAGCAAGTACAAGGTTTCCTGCTGCAACACAGAACTGTGAGATAGGAGGTTTGTGGACGCACTGCTGTGGGCATGGGAAGAACTTGGTTTTCTCTTAACAAGGCATCTTTTTGATGAGCTATAGCCAATTCACTTTCAAGGGTATGAGTTGAAGAAAGACTCCCGTGCACCCAGCAGACAAGCTGCCCTTAGCATTCTGGGACTGGGATTGCAATGAGTATTAGCTTCTATTGTTATAACACTATAGCAATAACCCAGGGTCTTAGATGTGCGACCCCAAATTACAGATACTCATCAAGAATCCCAAGAAAGGACATACACCAGAAACAAAACTCAAAGAAACAAATGAAACTGTATAGGGATGGGCCTAGCAACCAGAAAGTACTATCCATCCAAATTCAGGCCATGCAGCCACTGGTGACTTAGTGGGGAGAGTTTAATGAAGCTTTGTATCTTTGAGCATTGAGGAAACAATGTACGCAGAGCGCTTTGTGTTTCTTCATCAACAGGAGCATGGGACTGATGGGGAAGGCTCATCTTTCTCATGTATGAATGCGTTTATCACCATTTGCTTATTTTCCGTGGCCCCATGAGAATGGCTCAATCCCGTTGCCCTGCCAACCTTTCTTAAGTAAAAGAAGGGTTTGTGTTTGATTGTGCCTGATTGTTAAACTTCCTGTGGAGGCCGACCAAAATAGAATGCCTATCCAACTCTCAGAGCAGTAAAAATTGGCAATACGTGCAACTCTAACAACAAAATGAAGACTCGGGAAATCAAGCAATCTTAATTAAAAGTGGTGTGAACCTCAAAACTTGTGGCTAGTAATTTTCACAGGTTTCATGAACTGTATAAGGTATTATTTTTGATGTTCCTAAAGTCAAATGTACTGATTTGTACATTTGATTTCAGAAAAGCCAGTAATAAATGCAGAGAGTGGCAGGCCCTCACTCCACTATTCTTACATAACTAGAGAAGTTGACAGTTTACATTTTACAGAGTCTCCACGAAGACTGCGCAAAGTACTTACAGATGGAAATTTTGAAGTCCCCTGAACCAAGTGAACAGATGATTTCAAGAGATCCTTTGGGAATCCTTCCCCTAAACCAAAGGGTGATTTTCACCAATTGGGCAAATGTGGGTTGAGCATCTTCTATTGTTTCTCTTCTAGTGTGCGACTGTCCTTTGCACTGTAATGGACATGGAGAGATTAGAAAGAATAGGGGATCAGACAGAGATTAATTGGCAGAGATGGGCAAGTGTGACCAAACCTAAGTCCAGGGAAAAGATCAACTTCATTAAAGAAGATCCTTGTTTTTCACAAGGAAAGAAGTCACAGAGATGGGTTTAAGGTTGAATAGTCTGTATTTCCTCTATGGATAGTTATTCCACAGACACTGCATAGCCATTGACTGCCTACCAAATGACATATATGGTAAGGTGGGAATGCAAAGAGGTCTATAGACAGAAAATATTCTTTGGAGCCTGAGGGACTACTTTCTACATAAGCAGTTAGGGAAAACAAGAAGAGAGGACATTGTCCCTAATATTTTACTAATAAGCTTTTCAAATAACAAGGGTGCTGAGGAAGAAGATGGACATGAGGAATTCTCCTTACTGCTGATGCTGTCTGTGTATCACATGCAATTAGATCCTATACTTTATAAGAGGGAAGAATTCTTCTAAATACATAATTTCATTTCATACTCACAATGTGCAAGCTAGCCAATATCGTCATCATTGCACAGATCAAACACTGCATCATGATTTTACGTTGTAAAATCTTATCAAAAGTCAAAACTTGGATTTTAGTATGGTTCTGAGTAGAAAACTTTAGCTCTAACTTCAACATCAGACTTTTTGGGGGTGGGGGAGGTAATTTTTGTTTTTGAGACAGAATCTTGTTTTGCAGACCAGGATTGCCTCAAACCAATAGTTCTTCTACTTCACTCCCCCCAGTACTGGGATTATAGGCATGAACCATTATACCCAGCATTCACCCACCACTTTCAACTCTGCTTGCCCTAGCAGGCTTTCTCTGATTCTCCCAGTGCATTTATGTATGAGCAGCAATCAAAATATATTATTAAGGGTAATGGCCCTTTTCTGAAAGGCCTTTGTTACTACAAGTCATATGGCCTGAGGGAATACATACTCTTCTTAAACCTCAACAGGTTCCCATGAATCACAGAGACAACCAGCTCTTCAGTAAAGGACCAAACTAAAGACCAGTTCCCACTGGACAACAACTGCACAGTTCACAAACCTTCAGAGGAATGGAGGAGCTGTGCCTTGGTCATCTGTGAATCTCAGTACCTAATAATAATGCTTCATGCAAAGGAGAGTCCAGCTAATGGTAAGTGAGATAAATGCACATGCAAGTGTGCAAGTGAAAGCACACTTATGTCATGTGTCTTTCTTGATCCTCTCCATCATGGATACTAAGGCATGGTTTCTGGCTTGAACCGAGAGCTGGCTGATTTGTTTAGTCTAGCTATATCTCCCCATCCTAAGGACTGGAATTACGGGTAGGTCACAATACCCATCTGCCTAGCATATACTTGGATGCTAGAAATTTGACTAGTGTTCCTCACATGGCAGCCATGTCCCTCGCCTCTGAATGTTACCTTTTTGATGAATGAACTGATGAAGCTAAGTACCAAAAGCTATCCATTCTGGCAGGGTCTCCTTGTGTTAAGTCTATCGATCTGCACGTAAGACCACAACACTTCTGACTCATTGGTTTGATATGTTTCTCAACGTGAACCTGTTTGCATATTAACAACATCCAATTGGTTATTTATTTCAGTTGGCTAGCCAGCCATGAGATAAAATGTATCATTCTGAATTTTCAGCTGAAAAACTGAGACTTACTGCTTTGTGATTTCCCTCAGCCAAGCAGTTGTAGAGGCATGATCCACTTGAAAGCTAAGAGGAAAATGTTCTGGTAGAAATCATAGAAGAAACCAATCCTAAAACTGACTGACCTCCTCCAAGAGCAACTTCTGTGTCCACAGAACCAGAAAGTAAGCCATTCACCTATTCTTGTGGTACCCAAGAGACATGAAAGGAAGATTCTGCTACCAAGATAATCTCTGCAATAAAACTAGAAGGTCTCAGAAACTTGAGAAAATAAAAAACCTGGAATTAATTTTCTACAATACATCTAGCATTAATCTCTTAAATGGATTTTATAAGGATTTTATTACACATAACTCTAACTGAAACCTAAGTCAGATTTACAGAAGCTAAAATTTCCATAAAATATAAAAAGTGAATAATTTAGAATACATCTTACTGTACAATAAATATACACCGCAGACAGGAAGAGATCTATAACCTCACTTTCCTCTTGACATCCGAGCAGAACAGCTTTCTCTGGCAAAAAGTTTGCTGACTCCAGCAATTCAGCCAGTGCACTAACAGAGCAAAGCATGAGTTTCCTTCAGTTAAAATACCTTTCATACAAAGACAGATGAGAGAACAGGCTCCAGAGGTAAGCTACCTCTTTGTAACACACATCCACCACCTGACTTTGAAACCAATATAGGAAACCTCTCTGTGCCTCAGTTTCCTCCTCTATAAATTGGTCAAGGATGGTTGTCAGGATAAAATAATGCATATAGCCTCATAGAATGATTTAGGGCACAGAGCTTAAATGTTAGCTGTCAACATAAGCACTGCAGTATCTTCATGTTTATCAAAGCCTTACAACATTCTTTTCCTGTCCCTTTACTCTGTTGTGCTAGAGTCTACATAGAGAAGAGGAACCACAGTGATCATCTTTAGAACTAGAGGCAGAACTGAGGGTTCTAGTGATGCTAACGTCTCTTTTATTCTCTGATGAAGTAGGCCCACTGAAACATTAGGTTAGGAAACAACTTTACCACTCATGGGGTACCCACTAGTGTAGCTGGTGCTGTTTCTGATTCTCCCAGCAGTCTTAATCTTTCTAAATGTGAATTTCACAGCCGAGGAAATGGAGTCCCCAGGAAGTCATGTCAGTGGCTGTTTGAAGACAGGGGTTCAGATCAGCCTCACTACACCTTCCTTGCTATTTCTGCCACATTTGCACCTTGAATAAGCTAAGCAGCATTCGATCCTTCCACGGGCTCCCATTCTGCCTGATGTCTCCACCCATCCTGAAATCCTTCCTACAATCAGTGTGGTAGCTAACTTGAAACTCTGTCCTCTGATAAGCATCAGAACCTCGGCCTACTCTTTGACAGCCCAATTAGCTTTCCTCATCAGTGTTCTATTCTCCCTGTTCCTTTTGGGAAATTAATTTGTCTTAGTTAATGTGTTAACAGATATTTATAACCTAACATTAGTACTCTTAGAACAGTAAATATGTGAGCCATCAATGCCCTAACTTTTGAAAATGTATCACATGTGATCACAAAGCATTTCACAAATAGGAAATCAAATTTGCTTAATTTTTCTGAAAGTCGCAAAGGTGGTGACTGGCAATTAAGGCTTTGTACAAACTGACTCCAACACTAATCAGATTACCCTCCCTCCCTCCTTCCCTCCCTTCCTCCCCCTCCCTCCATCACTCCATCCCTTCCTCTTTGCCAGGGAACTGAACCTACAGTGCCACAACCCTAGGCAAGTGTTTCTCACTCTCTTTTATTTATTTGAATTTTGACTTACTCCGTTTCCCAGGCTGGCCTTAAACTTGCTTCTGTAGTCTACATAGGACTTTAATATTCAACCCTCCTGACTCTGCTGAGATCCTTGGATGTCCAAGCCTTTTATTCTTAACTGTTGACTGTTGAAGTATCCATCTAAACTTAAACAGACGTGCAACAGTTACACGTTTCCAGGAGACAGAGATGGCAGAGATAATATGACCTATGCTTACAATCTATACAGTCAAACTTTTCGGTAGTTTTCAGGTAAAGGTTTTGTGATAACTGTCTTTCAGCTCTTCTTTTGCTATTCCTTCCTAATTACAATTACCTCAAACGCTAAGCCATCAAATACATAGTTTTGCAAATGGTGACATCCCTAAAACCAAGAGAAGAGCCACCAAGGTTTCAGAGGATTCCAAACACTCAAGGCACAGGGTTTCAAGGGAGATGTAGCTCTGGGATGATAGGAAATGCAAGACAAACGCTAACATCTGCTAGGACTTGTCCTCACTTCTCAGTTGTCATTGCTGCTTTCTGATACTTGCCAAGAGATGAGGAACAAAACAAAACAAAACAAAACAAAACAAAACACAAAAACACTTAAAAGCCCACCTTATCCAGAAAGGGCTTATGGACTCAAGTCAACAGTGCAAATTGTGCAACTTTCAGAAATGCAGTGAGAGTCGGCTATTGGATGGATCACATGGCCCCCAATGAAGGAGCTAGAGAAAGTACCAAAGAAGCTAAAGGGATCTGCAACCCTATAGGTGGAACAACATTATGAACTAACCAGTACCCCGGAGCTCTTGACTCTAGCTGCATATGCATCAAAAGATGGCCTAGTCGGCCATCACTGGAAAGAGAGGCCCATTGGACACGCAAACTTTATATGCCCCAGTACAGGGGAACGCCAGGGCCATAAAAGGGGAGTGGGTGGGTAGGGGAGAAGGGGTGGGTGGCTATGGAGGACTTTTGGTATAGCATTGCAAATGTAAATGAGCGAAATACCTAATAAAAAATGGAAAAAAAAAAAAAAAAAAAAAAAAAAGAAATGCAGTGAGGATGTTCGTATGATTCTGAATTCCGTCTATGAATGGGAGCTCCTGTCCCAGCCACGCAGAGACTTCAAGAGATTAGCCAAATATGCTCTATTTATACAACATGTGGCACCTACTTGGAATAAACCCATGAGGATATTTTAATAGGTGACAAAGTTTGCATTACAAATTTGGGCTTTTAATTAATTAATTAGTTTGGGCTTAATGTAAAAGTACAAAAGCAAACTTTAATTTCTCAAGTCTAGGGACCAGACCAGCTCTTCACTTTGCAACCACGTGCAAGATAAATTCTGCTTCGCTTCTCTATCTGTCCCCATCTCATCCCAGGGGCTGAATGAAAGGCCATAACATAGCTGAGAGCACACTTTGAAAGCTCTTAAGACACCCACACAAAGGTAAGGGATTATACTGTTGTTATCATAATAGATTACAGGCTCTCTCTGGCTAAGGCCTGTCAGGAGTCAAAGAAGAGAGTCTGGGGGAAGGGAGGGAAGGAAGACAGAATTGTTATTAATTCATTTAGGCTTTGTGCCAATTGAATTCTAGCTGTAGACCATTTCCTGTAATTATGATTCAGCAGTGCCAGGAACAAATATAGCTATCAAGTTCAACACTCGCACAGAGAGCAAATTAGTTCATAAAATGTAGCGGATTTTATCTCCAAATTGAAATTTTGGCCTAAGCCAGCGACAGACAGTAAGTCATTTAAGTTTTTCTCAGTAGAGTAATTTCGGTTAGCTGATATTTTTCAAGGGGGAAAATAGCCATTAAGAGTAAGGTATAATGATTAGGAAAAACAATATATTTCTATATCGCATCCTAACAAGAGTCTTATTTATGATCTTAAGAAGGACACCTATTCTTTTTTTTTCTGTTTGTTTTGTTTTGTTTTCTTTTGTTTTGTTTTGTTTTGTTTTTCAAGACAGGGTTTCTCTGTATAGCCCTGGCTGTCCTGGAACTCACTTTGTAGACCAGGCTGGCCTCGAACTCAGAAATTCACCTGCCTCTGCCTCCCGAGTGCTGGGATTAAAGGCGTGAGCCACCACACACCTATTCTTAAAGACAATGATTCTATTTGATTTTAGAGACCAGTGGCTCCCAGTTTAATTTGTACAAGATTAATCATGTTTTACAGCCATTAATTTTATTTTTGTTTAAGATGAGGACATAGGACATGTTGCTGCTGTTGTTTGTTTGCTTGTTTGACATAGAGTCTCACTATGTAGTTCTAGCTCTCCTGTACCTCAGTATATAGCCTAAAACTCACAGAGATCTGCCTGCCTCTGCCTCCTGAATACTGGGACTAAGTCATGTACTACCACAGCCAGCAATATGGAAGATTCTTGAACTTTAGTGATTTTATTGCAGGAAGGCCTCAGAATGGCTGTTGGAGAACAGTTCTTTGCATTCAACTTAGGGTCCTCCTGTTCAAACGAAAGTGAGACAAGCAAACAAATGAGGACAGCACTGTGGACTTCCATGATGAGCACCTTTCAGAGAGCAGCTGACATTCAATTAACATTGTAGGTCAAGTCTTACAGCTAAAAGAATAGATATTCACTTTTCAAGTGTTTTCATATATTAAGAGCCTGGATTTTCTTATATGTGAAATGTCTTGATTTTTAAAATGTGCAACCTCAACATTTAAACTACACATGTTTGGGATGTTGTTGTTTGTTTGTTCGTTTGTTTTGCTTTGTTTTTGTTTGTGGCAGGGTTTCATGTTGCCAGGCAGCCCTTGAACTCACTGTAGTTTTGGATGATCCTGGACTTCTGATCCTTCTGCCTCCACCTCCTGAGAGCTAGGATTACAGGTGTTCACCATCATGCCCAGCTTTAGATAGTGTTCTGGAGTAAAGCCAGGGTCTGTGTATGCCAGATAAACACTCTGCCAACTAAACTCCATCCCCAGCCCAAGAATTACTTTGATAGCTCTGTTCGAAGCTAGAACTGTTTGCACTTTGAGAAGCATCAGTGGGTAGGCAGAGAGATGGATGGATGGGAAGATGGAGGCCAGAATGATACACTAACTCTTCAGAATTTCTGACCATTCCAAGCTTCTAAAGCAAAGGTCTTCCTAACACTTGAAGTAATTAATAATAATCACCTTTTTCTTTTGAGTGGGGAGAATTTTCTGATAAGGCGACAAACACACTTGTTCATTGTGGACACGTCCTTCCCTCAATGGTAGCATTTTATTTTCTTGCAGGTGACATTGTCTACCTATCTTTCATGGTGCAGCTCATTGCATTTTTAAAAGATTTTTTTTCCAGGAGCTAATTGAGCTTTATCTATGTGAGTGTGTTAGAATCTGTCACTGACAGCCTGCAGAAGGCCATTTCTTCAATTGCTCGGAAGAACTAAGGAGTCAGACATGACAAACTGCAGCTCGGAACACCTGGCAGCAAGCCCATTAGTGCTGCTGTGCCAAGATGCACTAATAAATTACTTAGAGAACACAGACTCACTTTATTTCTGTCATGAAACTCGCCACCCTAAAACCAAAGGAAAAAATAAAGTTGATTTTTGTTGTTGTTGTTGTTCTATCATGGTTTGTCAGGGCCTTTGAAAACAGAATGCATTATTTATTTTATTTTATTTATTTACATTTTTGCACAATGTAATTGCTGGCAAACCCACTCTGGTTTCTGAAAGCAGCTTCTCTTTGTTTCTTATAGGATTTCTAGAAACAAACCCTCGGCTTTCTTTATAGCCCTTTCTCTCTGCCAAGAAGCAACTTTTAACTCCAAGGCAACTATTGCAAATGAGAAAAACAAACAGCATTCTTTTCCAATCCTGCTTTATAAACTTGTGCCTATTGCCTTAGCTTGCTGGGTAACTTAAGAGGTAATTGACTTTTTCTGAAGGGGTGGAGCAAGAGTATCTCATTTGATCAGGATGTCCTTATCAATCATTGATTTAAGGATTAAGAATAAGATGTGAAGTGTCTGCTAGTATTCTGGGGATTTGCTCCATTTAGCTTAGATCAAATTCTTCCATGGGCAGAACAAGCCAGACAGGATTCAAGTCTTAAACTGATAAGTTTCCCTCAAATTATCCTCAGGTAATTTTCTGAATTGATTTTTCTACCATTCTCATCTCCTCTCTCCAATCCTCATTTCTGATTATGTAGCCCAGCTCTGTAGCACAAATGTTGGTATTTGTATGGGCCTTGTTGTTGATGCAGCCCTTTCCATAACAGAACCGTAGTGACCACTGGACAAAATCTTCTGTTGGGTAGTCTTGAGTTGAGCTTTTCAATGCCTAAGATTTACTGGAGAGAGATTGGACAGACAAATTAAATTACATTGCTGGTGCCAGATGTTAAGGGATAGGAAACAAGTAATTGGAAGATATCAATGTAAGTTTACCAAATTAGTCTTTAGGACCAACTATGAATATAATTGCCAGACACTTCAAAGTCCAATATAAAGAATGTTGTATGAAGTGGATGCTCACAGTCATCTAATGGATAGAACACAGGGCCCCCAATAAAGGAGCTAGAGAAAGTACCCAAGGAGCTAAAGGGTTCGGCAACCCTATAGGAGAAACAACAATATGAACTAACCAGTATGCCCCAGAGCTTGTGTTTCTACTTACATATGTAGCAGAGGATGGCCTAGTTGACCATCAATGGGAGGAGAGGCCCTTGGTCTTGCAAAGATCATATGCCCTAGTACAGGGGAATGCCGGGGCCAGGAAGGAGGAGTGGGTGGGTTGGGAAGCAGGTTGGGGGGAGGGTATAGGGGACTTTTGGAGAGGAAACTAGGAAAGGGGATAGCATTTGAAATGTAAATGAAATGAAGAAAGTATCTAATTAAAAAAAGACTCATTGCCAGGCATGGTGGCACACCCCTTTAATCCCAGCACTTGGGAGGCAGAGGCAGGCGGATTTCTGAGTTTGAGGCCAGCCTGGTCTACAGAGCAAGTTCCAGGACAGCCAGGACTATACAAAGAAACCCTGTCTCGAAAAACAAAAAACAAAACAAACAAACAAAAAAGAATCATTGATATATAGTTTAAAAAAGTGAAAGAATGAAAAAGAAAAGAACATTGTATAAATGATTTTGAGCACCTGAAAACTCACAAGAATCAGAGCATAAACCCCACCCCCACCCCCGAGAGAGAGCTTTAACATAAAGAAGATGCTCATTTTCAGGAAAGATTTCTTAAAAGCAATTGCAAACACAGCCTCGATATTATTAATATTATTTGCCCAGGCTGAAAACATCAGCAAACTGACAGAGATGGTGGGATACAGCAAAGCTCACATGGGAAACTCCAATTTGAGCCATCTTCTCCCAGCCATTCATCACTATTTGTCCCTTTAATAAAGTCCCCAAGAAAAGCACCTTGACAACAAAGAAGCAGCTGCTCAGCCATCAGCCTGAATCACAGGGACAGGAGGTGCAAATGCCACAGGGCTTCCTAGACTGACTCATCCCTATAGAATCATGAAACGGATGCTCTTAGTCTAGAACTTGACAACACAGAAATCACTATTAGTCTACTCTCTGTCTTCTCAGCTGCCTGGATTCGAGGCTGAGATGTGAAGGAAATGAGTCAACATCATTCAGTACTCTATTTTAAGAGACTCCAAGTTTGGAGTGTGTGCTCTTTTCTCTATATCTCCATCATAAACAACCTTTTTCTGATTATTTTCGCTGTATCTATGAGGGAGACACCAACCTCCTTCCTCGGCAAGATAGTTCCCAAATGTTTACAGTAAAATTAAGCCATTCACTTCCTGGTGCCTGGCTCATCTTTTGCTTTGCTTGAATGTCTCTTCCCTAGAGAATCCCCCTTAACTGTGTGGAATGCAGTGGGAACCTCAGAGTCTCCATACTCCCTTACTCACCCCAGGGTCCACAGATTCTCTCAGCACCCATAGTGTCGGTTTAGTTTCCTCTAAATATTGTTCTCTCTAAACTATACTCTTCTGCTTAATTCAACATCTCCTTTAGTAAGCACAGAATGTATGCCATCTTTGCCTTAGACTCATGCTGACCATTGAGAATACACAGTAACACATGGTGCGATCCATCTAGCAAGTGTGTGCTGAGCACACTTTCAACACACTTGAAAAGATAAACTATATTTACATATGGGGAAAAGGGGTGATGTTACTGTGAGCCCAGAATGCTGCTTTAGAGGCACAGGATAGACCTTTTTGTTCCAGAATCCTCTCAGAAAGAAGTGTCAGCTTCTTCTGAAGAAACCTGGTAACCCAGCTTCACCATGTTGTCCTCTTCCAGCTCATGCCCCAGCCCCTTCATCTCCAGAAAATGCAGTGCCCATGCCAAAGTCTGACGCTCCGTGTCCAGTTCCTCTTTCATGTCCAAGTTGATAAAAGTAAGAAGGACAAAAGACTCAAGAAAAGATTGAGTAAACTTAGTTGAGTTAGCTGAGTACAGTAGCTCATGCTTATAATCCCAGAGGTTGGGAGGTTGAGGCATAAGGATTGCTGTGAGCTCAAGGTCAGGCTAGGTTCAGGTGGAACATTCTAGACCAACATGGGTTATAGTGTGAGAGCCTGTCTTACAACAAAAACAACTAAACTGAAAGAAACAAAACTATTAGTTGGACTATGTTCACAAATTAATTTAAATAAAATGGGAGGAATAGCCAAATGTCTTTCCATCCCTTTGCTTCAGGTTAATATTCTTTTCTGTGAGAAATATGAGAAAGAAATTGTGTTCCTCTTGTATTGAAATTTACTAGCACACAATTTTAGACTTCTACAACAGGTAAATTAGAAGATGGCTCAGAATCAATCTGCTGTGAATTTCCTCTGGGTTCCTTTCCTCTTACAGACTGGGGCATCACTAGATGGAGCTTGTTATTGCGTATCCTCATTCAGGATCTGCACCATCAAGAAGCCTCAAAGCTATATTAGGGAACATGGATTTCTAAAGTACATACGCTTATATGAACAGCATGAATGTCATATGTGTCACTTTGTTCAACCACATTGTGGAATCTGGTGCTGCTTAAGCCTGGAAACCCACCATTCAATGAGTGAGCAAAGATAGCCACTGCCTGAATGGACACAGTAAGCCCTGCACTGTTGCCATTTACTTATGACTGTGTATATTATATGATGACTATAAATTTGATAGAAAAAATTAAATAATGTAACAATTTTAGCAAAAGAGAGGCTTGCAGCATCTCAAAATATCCTTTAACGACTATATGTCATCTCTGCTATCCTGTTTCTCTCTGGCACTGAGTGACCAGCACAGAGGCAGAGTATAATTGTTTACCATCTATTAATTCCACACCCCTACACTACTGCAAATAGAAAAGTATCTAGATCATTGTGCAAGGTTTTCAGAAATTATTTTATCTATGATCATCACATTATTCTTCCACTTTCAAAGGTTTAAGGATGTTCACCCACATATTTATTTGACAGTGCTATATAACAGGATGCTTAACTCAACTAGCATTTCACATAAGGTGATATTTGGGAAGTTCGTCTCTTATGTAACCTTTCTGGGGTTTATATAATCTTTCAAAAATGCATGCTGTTATAGTGAGCTTTAGTTCTTTGCTTTTAAATGTGCTATTCTTTTCCAACCTGAAAAAATATAGTGATAAGTTCAGTATTAAGCAAGATTGTGACCAATTTGGCAGCAATAATATAGACTCTGAAGCTAAAGAGACATGTTCTCTAGTGGTGGGCTGTCCTTTTGCTAATTGTGTCACCTACAGACAGTAAACAGTCTCCTGAGATTGACCTGTGATGTAGACTGCACCTCATCTACCATGTACATTACGTTAGCCTGCTATCTCATCAAGTCTTTGTGCACTAACATAATAGCCTTCAGCTGATGATGAGATTTTAAATGCATGCTCAACAGATCTACCTTTCATGATCTACCCAGTAAAGTCTATGATTACATCATTACCAATTCTTTTCGCCAAACAAAACAAGTTTAGTGATTCATGGAAGATGTGGGACCCTCTAGTAATAAATTGTTTGAGATAGACTAACAATAAAGGAATGAGCATGCTAACTTTATAGTGCTCCAAGTATGTTTTTCACACTGACAACCACAGTACCACAGTGCTGATTAGAGCTGTAGAGTGGCCAGCCTCACCTCTACCCAGCTGGCTCAATTATCAGACTTAGAACACAAAGCCTGGCCCCAGAAGTCAGCTCAAAATGGGGCCTATTCATATTACAAGGTATGAGCTGTATTTGTGTGTATAAACACACATGTACACATGTATATACAAGTGTGTTCCAGTGAGTGCACATATACACGTGCATATGGATACTAGAGATCAACTTTGTATGTGATTCCTCAAGATCTATCATATTGTTTGATATAATGTCTCTCTCTGGGATTTAGAGTTCCCCAATTCTGATATGCTAGCTGGTCAGCACGCCTCAGAATTCTGCCTAACCCCACCTCCTAGGCACTGAGATTTCAATTTTATAACAGCATGCCAGTTTTTTTTTTGTAAGTATACTAAAGGTTAGCCTCAGTTCTTCAAGCTTGCATGGAAGGCACATTCTCAAAGCAGCTGCCTCTCTAACCACATTAGCTGGCTTTTAAACAATGATGGGGTTGATTTCAGAGACAGAAAAGACAAAACATAAAAGGCAGAAGGCATCTGAGCATAGTCAAAGACACATAAAAAAGAGAGCACGCTAAAACTAAAGAATTCTGAAAAGGTATCTTCAATGTTGTTCTTCCAAGAAAAAAGACCCTGAAGCAATAGTTTGTAGAATCTGGAAAAAGGCTAACATGACATTGAGAGTGGTTTCCTTTCTCTCATCAGGTTAATGGGGATGTGTTTATAAAGGAGTAAATGATTATTTTTATCTATTTGGAAGTATTAAAACAAATAAGGTGGGAGGGCTACAGAATTAGAGAGAGCTAGTCTATGTGTTACTATTTTCATGAGAAATGGTGGTTTCTGTCAGTGAGGAAAGACGAGTTGTGAGGCCAGATTAAAGAAACATCTATAAATGAGAAGCCCAGACTTCAGTGATCAACCAGTAACAGAGTGAATATGAATGTCTGCTCTAGGGCGTGTAAGGATGATAAGCTACATGAGTAACTAAAACACAGCTTTAATCCCAACTACTCTGGAAGAAGAGTCAAGAAGCTCACATGAGCCAAGAGTTCAAGACCCACATAAACAGAAGAACATGAATCACACTCAAAACAGAAACAACAAGAACAGTGGATCACAATGGTAAGGCATCTATTTAGATCCAGGAAGCAACAGGGAGTACAGTAACAAAAGCAAATATTAGAAAAGCTAAAATAATGTGGGTTGAAACAGTGAAATATATTTATTTAAGAAGCCTTTTGGAGGTAGGGTTACCCGAAGTCAATGTCCTGCACTGCTGGGTAACATATCTTTGATCTTGTTTGTCTTCCATCAAAGGATTCTCTTCCAGTGGTCACCTTGGACAAGTAGCTGCACTATCTCCTCATTTCAACCACTAGGAAAGAAAAAGTGAGTGAAGAAACAAGTGCCTTCGATTAGAGATGGTCCCGAGAAACTGTCTCATACACTTGTGTTTGTATCTTATTAAAAATGAAGAAAGGAGTCACTGAAAACAGATATTGTTAGAAAGGCCATTTTTCCCCTCAGCTGTTAAAGATCCCAGCCCATTTGATAAGCACACAAGAATTGGTGTGATGCTGGCCACTCCTTCCATAGCCATGAAATGGGAAACAAACCCATTTCAGGAAAAACCAATGTTGAAAAGAAGGTAGCCATGGTGGCAGTCAATGATAAATACCCATGAGATGGCTGGAAACATCTTTCAAGTTTATTTTTTAAAAGGTAGCAAAGATAAAGTTGAGAAGTTTATAATCTTTTCTTAAATACTTTCATTTGTTCCGAAAGAAACCATTGAAATGCTGAGAGTTGCCTATTTATTCACTCCAGGGAGAAATTTGTTGGTATGGCAATAAAACCTCTCTGAAATTACAGTGCTATGATTGTCAAAAACGAGTAATTCATACAGTTTACAGGTAAGAACTTTCTAGGTTTGTTCAATAGTGCTGCTACTAATGCCCACAGCTAGGTCATATTTTATTTATGTCAAGTTTTGGAGCCATTTCTACATTTTGCTTCATGGATTTTGAGGCTATGAACATTAGAAATCACTTATGATGAGTCCTTTAAAATATACCTCATATGTCAGCGTTTATGCTTTGTCAAGAATATCAATTTGAGAATTAGATCAAAGACCATGGAATCAGCATAAGACACATAAGACCAGTATAATAGAGAGAGAGCCTAGAAATAGATTCCTGCTTTTACAGCCAACTAATCTTTTATAACAGTAACAAAAATACACAGCAGGAAGGAACTGGGTCTTAGGTAGGTAGCATCTAGAAAGCTAAATTATCTGTATGTACAAGAATGATTTAAAACATTACTTCATACTAAATTTTTGAATGAACACTCAAAAGAACCCAAAATGCAAAACTACTAGAAGAAAACAAGATAGAAAAAAAAATCTCTTCAGTTTTAGTTCAACAACACAGACAATAAAGGCAAAAATAAATAAATGGGCTGCATCAACCCAAACGTTTCTACACAGCAAAGTAAACAGTCAACAGAATAAAAGAAAATCTATAAAACAAGAGAAAATAGTTGTAGATCATACATTTAATACAGCTTAACATCAAAAATATGCAGAGAGCTCGAATGATTAATATCATTCATGTGTCAGAGAGATTCTATATGGCTAAGAGCATCTGATGTTCCTGCAGAGGACCCAGATTCCATTCCCAGCATCCACATGGCAGCTCACAAGTGTCTTTTTTTTTTTTTTCCATTTTTTATTAGGTATTTAGCTCATTTACATTTCCAATGCTATACCAAAAGTCCCCCTTACCCACCCACCCCCACTCCCCTACCCACCCACTCCCCCCCTTTGGCCCTGGCGTTCCCCTGTACCGGGGCACACAAAGTCTGCGTGTCCAATGGGCCTCTCTTTCCAGTGATGGCCGACTAGGCCATCTTTTGATACATATGCAGCTAGAGTCAAGAGCTCAGGGGTACTGGTTAGTTCATAATGTTGTTCCACCTATAGGGTTGAAGATCCCTTTAGCTCCTTGGGTACTTTCTCTAGCTCCTCCATTGGGAGCCCTGTGATCCATCCATTAGCTGACTGTGAGCATCCACTTCTGTGTTTGCTAGGCCCCGGCATAGTCTCACAAGAGACAGCTACATCTGGGTCCTTTCGATAAAATCTTGCTAGTATATGCAATGGTGTCAGCGTTTGGATGCTGATTATGGGGTGGATCCCTGGATATGGCAGTCTCTACATGGTCCATCCTTTCATCTCAGCTCCAAACTTTGTTTCTGTAACTCCTTCCATGGGTGTTTTGTTCCCACTTCTAAGGAGGGGCATAGTGTCCACACTTCAGTCTTCATTTTTCTTGAGTTTCATGTGTTTAGGAAATTGTATCTTATATCGTGGGTATCCTAGGTTTTGGGCTAGTATCCACTTATCAGTGAGTACATATTGTGTGAGTTCCTTTGTGATTGTGTTACCTCACTCAGGATGATGCTCTCCAGGTCCATCCATTTGGCTAGGAATTTCATAAATTCATTCTTTTTAATAGCTGAGTAGTACTCCATTGTGTAGATGTACCACATTTTCTGTATCCATTCCTCTGTTGAGGGGCATCTGGGTTCTTTCCAGTTTCTGGCTATTATAAATAAGGCTGCTATGAACATAGTGGAGCATGTGTCCTTCTTACCAGTTGGGGCTTCTTCTGGATATATGCCCAGGAGAGGTATTGCTGGATCCTCCGGTAGTACTATGTCCAATTTTCTGAGGAACCGCCAGACTGATTTCCAGAGTGGTTGTACAAGCCTGCAATCCCACCAACAATGGAGGAGTGTTCCTCTTTCTCCACATCCTCGCCAGCATCTGCTGTCACCTGAATTTTTGATCTTAGCCATTCTCACTGGTGTGAGGTGGAATCTCAGGGTTGTTTTGATTTGCATTTCCCTGATGATTAAGGATGTTGAACATTTTTTCAGGTGCTTCTCTGCCATTCGGTATTCCTCAGGTGAGAATTCTTTGTTCAGTTCTGAGCCCCATTTTTTAAGGGGGTTATTTGATTTTCTGAGGTCCACCTTCTTGAGTTCTTTATATATGTTGGATATTAGTCCCCTATCTGATTTAGGATAGGTAAAGATCCTTTCCCAGTCTGTTGGTGGTCTTTTTGTCTTATAGACAGTGTCTTTTGCCTTGCAGAAACTTTGGAGTTTCATTAGGTCCCATTTGTCAATTCTCGATCTTACAGCACAAGCCATTGCTGTTCTGTTCAGGAATTTTTCCCCTGTGCCCATATCTTCAAGGCTTTTCCCCACTTTCTCCTCTATAAGTTTCAGTGTCTCTGGTTTTATGTGAAGTTCCTTGATCCACTTAGATTTGACCTTAGTACAAGGAGATAAGTATGGATCGATTCGCATTCTTCTACATGATAACAACCAGTTGTGCCAGCACCAATTGTTGAAAATGCTGTCTTTCTTCCACTGGATGGTTTTGGCTCCCTTGTCGAAGATCAAGTGACCATAGGTGTGTGGGTTCATTTCTGGGTCTTCAATTCTATTCCATTGGTCCACTTGTCTGTCTCTATACCAGTACCATGCAGTTTTTATCACAATTGCTCTGTAGTAAAGCTTTAGGTCAGGCATGGTGATTCCACCAGAGGTTCTTTTATCCTTGAGAAGAGTTTTTGCTATCCTCGGTTTTTTGTTATTCCAGATGAATTTGCAAATTGCTCCTTCTAATTCGTTGAAGAATTGAGTTGGAATTTTAATGGGGATTGCATTGAATCTGTAGATTGCTTTTGGCAAGATAGCCATTTTTACAATGTTGGTCCTGCCAATCCATGAGCATGGGAGATCTTTCCATCTTCTGAGATCTTCTTTAATTTCTTTCTTCAGGGACTTGAAGTTTTTATCATACAGATCTTTCACTTCCTTCGTTAGAGTCACGCCGAGATATTTTATATTATTTGTGGCTATTGAGAAGGGTGTTGTTTCCCTAATTTCTTTCTCCGCCTGTTTATTCTTTGTGTAGAGAAAGGCCATTGACTTGTTTGAGTTAATTTTATATCCAGCTACTTCACCGAAGCTGTTTATCAGGTTTAGGAGTTCTCTGTTGGAATTTTTAGGGTCACTTATATATACTATCATATCATCTGCAAAAAGTGATATTTTGACTTCCTCTTTTCCAATTTGTATCCCCTTGATCTCCTTTTGTTGTCGAATTGCTCTGGCTAATACTTCAAGTACTATGTTGAAAAGGTAGGGAGAAAGTGGGCAGCCTTGTCTAGTCCCTGATTTTAGTGGGATTGCTTCCAGCTTCTCTCCATTTACTTTGATGTTGGCTACTGGTTTGCTGTAGATTGCTTTTATCATGTTTAGGTATTGGCCTTGAATTCCTGATCTTTCCAGAACTTTTATCATGAATGGGTGTTGGATCTTGTCAAATGCTTTTTCTGCATCTAACGAGATGATCATGTGGTTTTTGTCTTTGAGTTTGTTTATATAATGGATTACATTGATGGATTTTCGTATATTAAACCATCCCTGCATCCCTGGGATAAAACCTACTTGGTCAGGATGGATGATTGCTTTAATGTGTTCTTGGATTCGGTTAGCGAGAATTTTATTAAGGATTTTTGCATCGATGTTCATAAGAGAAATTGGTCTGAAGTTCTCTATCTTTGTTGGATCTTTCTGTGGTTTAGGTATCAGAGTAATAGTGGCTTCATAAAATGAGTTGGGTAGAATACCTTCTACTTCTATCTTGTGAAAAAGTTTGTGCAGAACTGGAGTTAGATCTTCTTTGAAGGTCTGATAGAACTCTGCACTAAACCCGTCTGGTCCTGGGCTTTTTTTGGCTGGGAGACTATTAATAACTGCTTCTATTTCTTTAGGGGATATGGGACTGTTTAGAAGGTCAACTTGATCCTGATTCAACTTTGGTACCTGGTATCTGTCCAGAAATTTGTCCATTTCGTCCAGGTTTTCCAGTTTTGTTGAGTATAGCCTTTTGTAGAAGGATCTGATGGTGTTTTGGATTTCTTCAGGATCTGTTGTTATGTCTCCCTTTTCATTTCTGATTTTGTTAATTAGGATTTTGTCCCTGTGCCCTTTAGTGAGTCTAGCTAAGGGTTTATCTATCTTGTTGATTTTCTCAAAGAACCAACTCCTCGTTTGGTTAATTCTTTGAATAGTTCTTCTTGTTTCCACTTGGTTGATTTCACCCCTGAGTTTGATTATTTCCTGCCGTCTACTCCTCTTGGGTGAATTTGCTTCCTTTTTTTCTAGAGCTTTTAGATGTGTTGTCAAGCTGCTAGTATGTGCTCTCTCCCGTTTTTTCTTGAAGGCACTCATAGCTATGAGTTTCCCTCTTAGAAATGCTTTCATTGTGTCCCAAAGGTTTGGGTACGTTGTGGCTTCATTTTCATTAAACTCTAAAAAGTCTTTAATTTCTTTCTTTATTCCTTCCTTGACCAAGGTATCATTGAGAAGAGTGTTGTTCAGTTTCCATGTGAATGTTGGCTTTCTGTTATTTATTTTGTTATTGAAGATCAGCCTTAGTGCATGGTGATCTGATAGGATACATGGGACAATTTCAATATTTTTGAATCTGTTGAGGCCTGATCTGTGACCTATTATGTGGTCAATTTTGGAGAAGGTACCATGAGGTGCTGAGAAGAAGGTATATCCTTTTGTTTTAGGATAAAATGTTCTGTAGATATCTGTCAGATCCATTTGTTTCATCACTTCTGTTAGTTTCAGTGTGTCCCTGTTTAGTTTCTGTTTCCATGATCTGTCCATTGGTGAAAGTGGTGTGTTGAAGTCTCCCACTATTATTGTGTGAGGCGCAATGTGTGCTTTGAGCTTTACTAAAGTTTCTTTAGTGAATGTGGCTGCTCTTGTATTTGGAGCATAGATATTCAGAATTGAGAGTTCCTCTTGGAGGATTTTACCTTTGATGAGAATGAAGTGTCCCTCCTTGTCTTTTTTGATGACTTTGGGTTGGAAGTCAATCTTATCAGATATTAGGATGGCTACTCCTGCTTGTTTCTTCATACCATTTGCTTGGAAAATTGTTTTCCAGCCTTTCATTCTGAGGTAGTGTCTATCTTTTTCTCTGAGATGAGTTTCCTGTAGGCAGTTTGTTAGTCTATGTCTTTTTATTGGCGAGTTGAGACCATTGATGTTAAGAGATATTAAGGAAAAGTAATTGTTGCTTCCTGTTATTTTAGTTGTTAAAGGTGGCATTCTGTTCTTGTGGCTGTCTTCTTTTAGGTTTGTTGAGGGATTACCTTCTTGTTTTTTCTAGGGCGTTGTTCCCGTTCTTGTATTGGTTTTTTTCTGTTATTATCCTTTGAAGGGCTGGATTCGTGGAGAGATAATGCGTGAATTTGGTTTTGTCGTGGAATACTTTGGTTTCTCCCTCTATGATAATTGAGAGTTTGGCTGGGTATAGTAGCCTGGGCTGCAGTTTGTGTTCTCTTAGTGTCTGTATAACATCTGTCCAGGCTCTTCTGGCTTTCATAGTCTCTGGTGAAAAATCTGGTGTAATTCTGATAGGCTTGCCTTTATATGTTACTTGACCTTTTTCCCTTACTGCTTTTAGTATTCTATCTTTATTTAGTGCATTTGATGTTCTGATTATTATGTGTCGGGAGGAATTTCTTTTCTGGTCCAGTCTATTTGGAGTTCTGTAGGCTTCTTGTATGTTCATATGCATCTCATTCTTTAGATTTGGGAAGTTTTCTTCAATAATTTTGTTGAAGATGTTTGCTGGACCTTTGAGTTGAAAATCTTCATTCTCATCCACTCCTATTATCCGTACGTTTGGTCTTCTTATTGTGTCCTGGATTTCCTGGATATTTTGAGTTAGGATCTTTTTGCATTTTCCATTTTCTTTGATTGTTGTGCCGATGTTCTCTATGGAATCTTCTGCACCTGAGATTCTCTCTTCCATCTCTTGTATTCTGTTGCTGATGCTCAAATCTATGGTTCCAGATTTCTTTCCTAGGGTTTCTATCTCTAGTGTTGCCTCGCTTTGAGTTTTCTTTATTGTGTCTACTTCCCTTTTTAGGTCTAGTATGGTTTTGTTCATTTCCATCACCTGTTTGTATGTTTTTTCCTCTTTTTCTGTAAGGACTTCTACCTGTTTGATTGTGTTTTCCTGTTTTTCTTTAAGGACTTGTAACTCTTTAGCAGTGTTCTCCTGTATTTCTTTAAGTGATTTATTAAAGTCCTTCTTGATGTCCTCTACCATCATCATGAGATATGCTTTTAAATCTAGGTCTAGGTTCTCAGGTGTGTTGGGGTTCCCTGGACTGGGCGAAGTGGGTGTGCTGGGTTCTGGTGATGGTGAGTGGTCTTGGTTCCTGTTAGTAAGATTCCTCCGTTTACCTTTCGCCATCTGGTAATCTCTGGAGTTAGTAGTTATAGTTGACTCTGTTTAGAGATTGTTCTTCTGGTGATTCTGTTACCGTCTATCAGCAGACCTGGGAGACAGATTCTCTCCTCTGAGTTTCAGTGCTCAGAGCACTCTCTGCTGGCAAGCTCTCTTACAGGGAAGGTGCGCAGATATCTTGTATTTGGGCCTCCTCCTGGCCGAAGAAGAAGGCCCAAAACAGGACCTTTCTCAGACACTGTGTTGCTTTGGCAGTTCCCAGGTGGTACAGACTCTCACCTAAGCAGACTAAATTCCTAAGTTCCTTGGAGTCCCGGGACCAAGATGGCGACCGCTGCTGCTGTGGCTTAGGCCGCCTCCCCAGCTGGGTGGGCACCTGTCCTCCGGTCCGGACGGTGGCTGGCTGTCCCCGGCCCACACAGGGTGCTGCCTCAGCGCCTCTGTGCTTCTGCCTGTTCCAGAAGCTGTCAGGTTCTCTGGCGCACCCTCTCACCTGTTCAGACTAATTTCCTAAGTTCGGCGGGTCTCGGACCAAGATGGCGACCGCTGCTGCTGTGGCTTAGGCCGCCTCCCCAGCCGGGCGGGCACCTGTCCTCCGGTCCGGAAGGTGGCTGGCTGTCCCCGGCCCACAAAGGGTGCTGCCTCAGCGCCTCTGTGCTTCCGCCTGTTCCAGAAGCTGTCAGGTTCTCTGGCGCACCCTCTCACCTGTTCAGACTAATTTCCTAAGTTCGGCGGGTCCCGGACCAAGATGGCGACCGCTGCTGCTGTGGCTTAGGTCGCCTCCCCAGCCGGGCGGGCACCTGTCCTCTGGTCCGGAAGGTGGCCGGCTGTCCCCGGCCCACACAGGGTGCTGCCTCAGCGCCTCTGTGCTTCCGCCTGTTCCAGAAGCTGTCAGGCTCTCTGGCGCACCCTCTCACCTGTTCAGACTAATTTCCTAAGTTCGGCGGGTCCTGGACCAAGATGGCGACCCACAAGTGTCTTTAATTCCAATTCCAGGATATTCCGTACTCTCTTCTGGCTCTGCAGGTACTAGGTGTGCTTGTGAAATACACACTTGCAGGTAGGCAAAAATCATGTACCCATAAAACAAAATAATCTTCTTTAAAAAAAAACAAAAACCAAGTCAGGTGGTAGTGGAGCACACCTTTAGTCCCAGCACTTGGGAGGCAGAAGCAGGCTGATTTCTAAGTTCGAGGCTAGCCTGGTCTACAGAGTGAATTCCAGGACAGCCAAAAAAAAAAAATGTGGAGAAAAGAGATCTTTTGCATGTATTTGGTAGTGGTATAAATGAGTATAGATGTTATAGACAGTTTTGAGACTCCTCCAAGATTTTGAAATGGAACTACCATATAATCCAACAAACCAACTACTACATATAACAAACAAGAATCAACACTCTTATGAGCATAATTTACAAGTCATACAGCCTGAAGTTTCACCAGCGGATGAATGGCTCAAGTGTATTTAAGTGTGTGTGTGTGTGTGTGTGTGTGTGTGTGTGTGTGTGTGTGTGTTATGTGTTTGTTTGGTATTTTTTAAAAAGGAAAAATATTCTGTCATTTGCTACAATGGATAGGCCCAGAAGACGCTGTGTTAAGTGAAATAATCCAGGTACAGAATATTAAATATTGCATGAAATCAAAAATATATATAATATGAAATATTCATCTTAGAGGAGAAGAATGTTAGCTAACAAGGGCTATGGTATCAGAAACCTAAGAAAGAAGATGGAGGTCAACATGTAAAAAATGGCAGATAAGAGGAATAGTTAAGATATCTATCGAAGAACATCATAGCTGAGGTCACTGATAATATATTGTATTATTAAGCAATGCTGAGTAGAGCTTAAGTGATCTCATCACAAAAGTGGTAACTGCATTAGATGTGATTCAGCATAATTTAATTATTCAACAATGTACATTTGCATTGAAACATTATGCTCCACACAACAAATGTATATATCTTTTTGGGTTGATTATTTTCAAGTAAATGTTTAAATATAAAATAAGACAGCTTTCATGGGAATATAACCTACTAAAAAAAATATTCTGTACAGTGTGAAAAGAGGAACTCATCCCAGAAACAGTAAAGACTGGGTTTGTCAATCAATGTTCTAGTTAATAATACAACATTAGATGCATTTCCACCAAGATTAGAAATCATTTTAAAAAGTACTTATTATTGTCACCACTATATATAAATTCGATGGATTAAATTGTATCAATAGAAAGAAGCAAGACATATGATCACTAGAAATGTGAAAAAATACATGATATATTTTTTTACTTACAGATAATATAATTTGTATATTTATGTAAAAATACCATTTATATCAAATTAACATCTGCTAAACTTGTAAGACTTTAGGAACACAGCCAATCCTACCCACTCACTCCAAAAAAGGAGAAACAAGAGAAAAGAAAACCAATAGTGTGTTTAGAATAAAAGTAGCAGTGGCTAAGATATATGCAGGAAAGGTTCTCATTAGTAATGGAAAGATGTTTCTATTCTAATAAAAAGAGCCTGCCATTCTGGTGAATGAAGGATGATGAGAAGAGTGAGCAGAGTATAACTAGTCCCCAACTATTGACATCATCCCTGAGCACTAGGAAAAGCCAGAGCCCATATCACACATACACTGGGGAGAGGTGGACAGAAGGGCATCAGCTGCCTGTGAGTAGATGTGAACTGTGTCCTAAAAAGCATCTCTGTTTGAGGGACAACAAGTTAAGCCATCTTGGGCTCAACCAGAAGGTCTTACAAAAATGCTACATTAGCCAAAGATGTACTGCCCTGCTACTAAGCCTTCATGGACCTGCTGATAGCTCAAAACACAGCCTCCAGGTAGGATATTTAAAGGAGCCACAAGTTCAGGATCCCTGAGTTCAAGAGGCAATAGATGCATTCCCCCATAAAGAACCCCAATTTCTTTCGAGATCAGTGAGCAAAGAAAACAAATGGTATAACATAAAGGGGGAGATATGAAGGTGACCTTCTAGTCCTTGCTAAACAAATTGGATTTAATTCAAATTCAGTGATAATTGACTAATGAGCAAAAAACTCAAGATAATTATATTATTGTCTATGTTTTTAAAAATTACTTGGTTGTTACATCAGTATATTTTTGTTAATATAACAAAATATCTATAACAGACTAACAACACATTATAAAATTTATTTAGTTTGCAGTCCTAAAAGGACAACCTTAAGGACCCGGCAGCTGTGCCCATCTGGCCTCCAAGGTGGGCAGGAAGAGTAAATTCAGGAGAGAGATGAAATTAACAAGAAACTGGAAAGCAACTGAGGGGACATACTTTTTATAACAACTAACTGTTGGGAATGAACAACCAATGTAGTTAATTAATGACCCAAGAACCTCCCAGGCAGGTCTATCTTTTAAAGACCCCAGAACATTTTAGCAGGGCCACAGTTGGGCATTTTATTCTTTGCACGTAAAACCTGTACCCAAACCAAAGCTGATGCTAGGCAAATGGCAGGCTGAACTGTGGAGAAGAAGCTGAGAGTGCATTGAAGAGAACTCCCCTTTCAGGGCCAGGAAAGGCAGGCTCATGGCTGAACCTTATGTGCCAATAGTGGAGACAATGCAGAGACAGACTCTAGCAATACGTTGGTAAATATAGGCTCAAAAGGAGCTCTTAGGTCCTACAGCACTGGAAAAGAAAAGTGGAGGGCATGGGTTTCTTAGGGAACATATACATACAATGGAAGGAAGGTCTCCATGGTTCTGGACTGTACAGTGAAGGTTTTAGCAAAGTGACTTAGACGAGAGGAGTTTATAGTAAGAGACCTTAAGGGTTCAGTTTTGAACGGAGTAAATTTAAGGAGGTTGTGAGACATCTAAGAACTGTCAAGTAGTCAGTCAGCTATAAGAGCCTAAACTCCAAGAGAGGTTTAAATTAAAGATATAAATGGAGTTGTCAATGTGTCAAATGTGCCAGCACTTTAAGTCAGGGGAAAATGACATCACACAAGAGAATAGTACCAAACCAAGTTATAGCACTGGGCCCATCTATAGTAAAGAAATAAACAACTCTTTAATTTTCATATTTTTCCAGAATATAATTAAAATGTCCACTAAATACCCACTTTAATCTCTTCCAAGTCATAGCATCTATGAAATATGCTTTATGTGGTAACTGTATTAAGACCTAACATGCAAGAAATAGGTTGTTGTTGAAAGAAAATTGTTTGCCTATATACCACCTATAATCAAATTTAATTCCCCTGTGATTGCCAGTCATATTTCAGGAAATACTAATGAATAAGAAGAAACACGGAGGAAAGTGTGAAAGACCCTAGGACAAGGCATGGATACTGGAATCTTAAGACTGAATCTGTTAAAAACTGAGCAACTAGAGGAATGAGATGGATGGGTGGATGAGTGGGTATTGCATTATACACATCTCTTTCTTGGTTGAATGACTTAGTCACGCACTCACACACAGCACACTATTGTCCCCAACTGAAGCTCACCCAAAGTCACACCCCATCTTCCTATACAACATCTACATCTAGTGATTACTCAGAGTCTGCAAGACCTGACCCCATGCCACGATCATTGCCTCTAAAGGGTTCGTCCAACATGGCAGCCACTCACCAGCAGATGTTTTTCACATCCTCTACTTGTCTTAAGATTCACTTATTTTATCTGTATAAGTGTTTCACCTACAGTTATCTCTGTGTACCATGCATGTGCCTGGTGGCTGCACAGGTCAAAAGAAAATATTGGTCCTTAGACTGAAGTAGCAGATGGTGGTAAGATACCATGCAGGTGCTGGGAATTAACCAGAGTCCTCTGGAAGAGTGGCAAGTACTCTTAACCCTGAGTTATTTCTGCAGCTCAAGAAGGTGGACTTCAGAAAATCAAATAACCCCATTAAAAATGGGGCTCAGAACTGAAAAAGAATTCTCACCTGAGGAATACCGAATGGCAGAGAAGCACCTGAAAAAATGTTCAACATCCTTAATCATCAGGGAAATGCAAATCAAAACAACCCTGAGATTCCACCTCACACCAGTGAGAATGGCTAAGATCAAAAATTCAGGTGACAGCAGATGCTGGCGAGGATGTGGAGAAAGAGGAACACTCCTCCATTGTTGGTGGGATTGCAGGCTTGTACAACCACTCTGGAAATCAGTCTGGCGGTTCCTCAGAAAATTGGACATAGTACTACCGGAGGATCCTGCAATACCTCTCCTGGGCATATATCCAGAAGAAGCCCCAACTGGTAAGAAGGACACATGCTCCACTATGTTCATAGCAGCCTTATTTATAATAGCCAGAAACTGGAAAGAACCCAGATGCCCCTCAACAGAGGAATGGATACAGAAAATGTGGTACATCTACACAATGGAGTACTACTCAGCTATTAAAAAGAATGAATTTATGAAATTCCTAGGCAAATGGATGGACCTGGAGAGCATCATCCTGAGTGAGGTAACACAATCACAAAGGAACTCACACAATATGTACTCACTGATAAGTGGATACTAGCCCAAAACCTAGGATACCCACGATATAAGATACAATTTCCTAAACACATGAAACTCAAGAAAAATGAAGACTGAAGTGTGGACACTATGCCCCTCCTTAGAAGTGGGAACAAAACACCCATGGAAGGAGTTACAGAAACAAAGTATGGAGCTGAGATGAAAGGATGGACCATGTAGAGACTGCCATATCCAGGGATCCACCCCATAATCAGCTTCCAAATGCTGACACCATTGCATACACTAGCAAGATTTTACTGAAAGGACCCAGATGTAGCTGTCTCTTGTGAGACTATGCCGGGGCCTAGCAAACACAGAAGTGGATGCTCACAGTCAGCTAATGGATGGATCACAGGGCTCCCAATGGAGGAGCTAGAGAAAGTACCCAAGGAGCTAAAGGGATCTTCAACCCTATAGGTGGAACAACATTATGAACTAACCAGTACCCCTGAGCTCTTGACTCTAGCTGCATATGTATCAAAAGATGGCCTAGTCGGCCATCACTGGAAAGAGAGGCCCATTGGACACGCAGACTTTGTGTGCCCCGGTACAGGGGAACGCCAGGGCCAAAGGGGGGGAGTGGGTGGGTAGGGGAGTGGGGGTGGGTGGGTAAGGGGGACTTTTGGTATAGCATTGGAAATGTAAATGAGCTAAATACCTAATAAAAAAAATGATAAAAAAAAAATAACTTGAATATGAGTTTTTAACATACAGGACAGATTTTTTTAAATTAACTTGTGCAATATTCTATTCTAAGTCAGATGGACAATGGGATTAGTATATATTTCTATGTAGTTACCTCTATTGAGATTTTAAAAAATGAAATAAATGATTCAGCTAGTTAATTTGTGTATAACATGGCAGTACTAAATGTTTGATAAAAGAGATCAACTTACTCCTTTGAATGCCACTAACTAAACTGTTGTGTCACCTTTCTGGAGAGGACAGTGGTCAGGAAAGCATTGAGACCAAGCTTCCCATTTAGTGATCAGGGGGGTCAGACATGAGCATCCATGCAACAGCTGAGGTTTCAAACCAGCAACAAGCAAGTCCAAGCCTTCTAACTTGTTTTTTCCTCATGTCATGTTCAAGTAGGTGTGGGCAGTGTTGGTCCTAGGGCAGGAAAGCTACAAGCTCTTCAATGTTACTATTCTAATCACAACCTTTTTGATAGCTATTTAAAATAGAGTCTAACCAGCTTAACACACTTGTGATTGCTGTCAATCTATCAGGTGTGGATCTGGAGGCACTCAATTAACAAAAGGATCCTCTCACCAAGTGTACACTAGAAATCTGTGGATCCAAACAGCAATGAAAAACACTTCCCTGTCTAGAAGAATTCACTGTCTGGTGGCATGGTATCTATCTGAGAAGAGAGAGGTTGAGGAAAAGGGAGACAGAGAGTTTCTCTTCCCCCAGAGCATTCTTTCCCTCAATTTCAACATCTTTCCAATCAGAAACACTATGACACTAAGCTGTAACATTTCTGTAATGTCTAAGCCCTGAAGTCAGAATGATAATTTGTCTGTCATCTGCCTCCCTACCAGGCCCCAGAAGGTTCATATTCCCCAAAGGCATAAAGTTTATATTTAAAATAAAACCCCCTAAAGGGTTGCTTATGATCACCCTAGTTAGAGCCCCTCTCTATATTCTTTACCCCTAAAGCCCTTATTGAACCACCAGCCTCAGGGCCTGACACAAAGCTCTGTTCACAAAGGATGTTCAAAGCCATGGAATCTCTGGCCTGTTCATAACTGTAATAGATATTGAAATGAAGCACATCCCTTCTTCTCTCCCCCCACCCAGCCCCATCCCTTTAGATCAAAGGCTGCTTCTCCTGGAATCTGATGGCATAATAATTTGCTTTTCGTTCCTATTTATTCATGCTTTTGGACACAAACTCTTCTATTTCCATCCTATTTCAATAAAAATTATTGACACAAACTTTGCAATGAATGGCTTTGATATAACTGATTGTTCTCCCGTTGAGTAATAATACTCATAAAAAGAAATGGAAAGCTCACACAGAAGCAGAGAGTGGGCAGATATTGGAATTGGAGAGGAAACCTGCTTAGCATTTATAACTTCCATAAACTTAACCTTGTATTTGTGTCAGCTACTTTATAGTTTTCCAATTTACTTTTTAATTGAGTCCCTTTTTTTTTAAACCATGTTTGGAAGATATAACTCTAAGTCGTCTTTCAAAGCCCTACCACTTTAGTTCAGTTCAATTGATCTCTCTTTGTATTTATTATTCTTGGGCCCAGCATATATCACTTTCCATTTGGCCAGCTGCAAATGCAATTTGCCATGCATCAAGCCACTTCCACAGCACAGTTCTGTTAGTTAATATTTTATTTGGAGTGATCCTTTCCTTGTCTGCTGTTAGTCCCTGATCACTGCCACTTACCATATTGTTTAAGATATAAGGAGAGAAAGAGTGCTCAAATGAACTGCTTCACTTGTCTGGCTGAAGAGCTTAACAGTGTGGAGGGAAGGAAGCTGTTGCTAGGGACACGTGATGTGAGCTCATCCAACTATCTTTCATCTCAGACCCTAGAAACCCTTTATCAATGTACACCTTGCCCATCCATGCTTTCTCCTCAGTGTGTCCCCTAGAGTCTAGTTCTGGATTCCATACTCCAGACTCTTTTCCCCTTTGCTTTCTGTCTATGGACTGATTTCAAAAAATGTAGAGGATACTTTAAACAAAGTCCATGGACATAGAAGCATACAGACAGCCCAGTGACCAGGGCAGTCACCTCCACTTAGCCATTCCTTCCTAATATAGCAATACCAACTACCTTCTCTCCATGGTCAGGCATACCCTTGTATGAAAAGATAATCAGGTCCAGCTTAAAACTAGTGATAGGCACAGGGGCAGTGTGGGCCAATCTGTCTTGGACATGACATATCAGGGTAAAAGCCATACTTACCATTTCATAAAAGGACACATACACTTAAAATGAAGGGAAATGTGACTCAGATAAGTACAGACCATGCAAGGTTGTTTAACAGTCCATATGTCAATTAGAATAAGGATCTAGCCAATCCCTGCCCTAAAGCTCTTCATTCCACACACTCATAACAGAAGAACTGCTGGCATGTGAGCCATCTTGCTGGAGCAATATATCTTTCTATTTTTCCTTTTATTTTGGATTAAGCTTTTCATTGTTAACTGTGCATGCTTCGCCAGTTCTTTCATTAAGTAGCCAAGAACCCAGAAGTCTAGCTGGTCTCAGGGATGACCAGTAAAAGTCTCGTTCATTTGCGAGGAAGGTAAGTAAAGTTTCCAATCACCCATAAAAAGGAGGAAGATCAAATGAATAGCAGAAAGACAGATAGAGCATCTTAAAGTCCAGGAAAGGGCAAGTCAAGAAACGAGATGTGGGCCAGGCAGTGGTGGTGCACACCTTTAATCCCAGCACTTGGGAGGCAGAAGCAGACAGATTTCTGAGTTCGAGGCCAGCCTGGTCTACAGAGTGAGTTCCAGGACAGCCAGGGCTACACAGAGAAACCCTGTATCAAAAAGAAAAAAGAAAAAAAAAAAACTAGATGTGGAAACAAGCAAGCAGGTGGCTTAAATTTAGACTCACAAACACTTAGAGATATACAAAAGGCAACCACTGATCCTAGATGTAATATCTGTCATTCCAAGTACACAACCCAGGAATATACCAAAGTGTAACAGGGAGTCTCCATTCCTTATTAATAATGATTTGAAAGATGCACTGGTGACCAAGGTGGACACACACCTCTATACCCTTGCTGCTTACAGGCAGGGATATTTTCCTGCAAAGAAGTGTAGATATACAAGCCATAACTTTTGTGGTTGGTATTGGTGAAACTCGGGGTCCTTATTCCTCCTCTAGAACATAATAATCCCTTTTCACAATTATTTAACCTGTGTTTCTACTGAAATAGATCTTACCACAGTGGAAGTGCCTTGGAATCAATCTAAGAACTGCATAGAGCCATACACTCAGCTCTTAATTCTAATTCTCATACTCATTCAGAATTTGCTGCTATCCCCCTATCTTTCAACTCATACTAACTTTCTGCACAAATTAAAGAGATGACTTTTGAATATATGTTTACTAGAAGGTAATCATTTACACCTATATTCATAAGCCCCACATCTGCCTGTACCTTCTTCTTGTGTGTTCATGCCACTTTCCATTTGTGCCTGAAGCAGAAGTTGTGTGATTGTATTATTTCCCCTAGCTCTTTGAGGATGGTGGTGGTGGTGGTGTGTGTGTGTGTGTGTGTGTGTTACTAGCACTGGATGCAAAGACCTGAATCTTTCATGCTGCTAGCTGTACAGTAGCCACTGGAAAGAAAAAGATGATACAGGGAGCCCCTTTCTTTTCAGGAATTCATAATAGAGTAGGGAAGGCACATGTACACAAATAAATGAGGGGAGAAACCATGGTGAGTCATATCAGTTATCCTGTTAGACTCCATACCAGAAATATTAACTAGACTAACCTTAAATAAAAAGAAAGTTCTCTGACCTTTCCATCTTATTTTCTTCCATTCCACTCTCATGCCAACCTTGCTTCCCACTGAGAGCAGGGTTGTTAGCATTCGCAGAGATGGTGGAGACAGAGCATGGAAGAGGCAGAAGAAAAAAATATTAAGCACCTGGAAGACTGATAAAAACGTTGATAGAGCACATCTATATATGAAAAGCAAGGGAACCAAGTTCTTCCTGTTGTAAAAGAAGGTCACAGACAATAGAAATAGAAATAGGAAGGCTAAAATGAATCTAGAAATGTCAGTCTGGGCTTTACTCTTCAGTGTGTGTGTGTGTGTGTGTGTGTGTGTGTGTGTGTGTCCTGGTAAATATGGAAATAATCATCAAAGAGCTGTGCATATGTATTTTTAGTGTATATGTATATATTTCTTGTCCTTCCTATCTTCTGAAAGGCTGTGGCCTCTGTCAGCCATGAACATATTAACATTCACATGATGGTTGATTTGTGCTACAGTATGGTGAGGAGGAAATGACAGAGAGAGCCAGGATAAAAACCAATCCTGTAAGGCTCAAGGTCCATGTCCTGTCAGAAAAGAAACAAGAAGACTGAGAAAGTAGTCTAAATTTTAAAAACTGAATGAGACCTGACAACTTTAAGAAACAAACAATGGTAATAGTTAGGTTCCTGAACCAAAAAGAGCAAGAAATGTGACTGGAAACATTGCTGTCTACCCCAGTTTGACTTTGCTTACTGCCCTTGTGTTGGTTTCTAATGATTCAAAATTATCAAGTGACTAGCTCAGCTGTTCTGCTCTTTCAAAAAAATTGTTACAAAGAATGTATGACTATCAAATAAAAGGACTGTGCACTCTCCCATTTGATCTTATGAAAATAGTTCCTGAGAACATTATACAAAACTTTCCTCCTAATGACAATAAAATGGGGTCATGTTGATTCTGATACCCAAATTCTAACTACATACTTTATCACAGGAACTCTCCCTTCAGTACCCTAAGGTGTGGTTTGTTCTGTGTATTCCAGTCCTTCATCAGTCCCTAAGCTACTGTCCACAGAGACTGTTTCCGCCTCACAACCACAAAGACTTTGAGCAGAGAAAATGAAGAAGCCTCTCTCTCTCTCTCTCCCTCCCTCTCTCTCTCTCTCTCTCTCTCTCTGTCTCTCTCTGTCTCTCTCTGTGTGTCTCTGTGTGTGTGTGTGTGTGTGTGTGTGTGCATGTGCGTGTGTGTGTGTCTGTGTGTGTGTGTGTGTGTGTGTGTAGGGGGAATCAAGTAAAATACAATTCTCTTGATCCTCAGAATGCCTCTGATATTCACCTTAATTATTTTTATGAAAATATAATTTTAGATAATACAAGAAGGAAAATTTATTACATTAATTCATTCTTGACACTACCTGTGACAGTCTGAGTCCATGGTTCCCAGGCTCTTCATTTAAAACATCTTCTAAAGTGTCACCTTGCATGACTTCCTGCCTCTGGAGTGCAGATTTGGTCTCATGCCACCACTGTAGGTTCTCCATGTTTCTATAACCATGAAGACTTTCCCTCCATCTGATCCTGGGCCTGGCTTTTTGATTCTCTTCTTTCACTTTTATCAGTATCTTCTAGAACTGTATGAAAACCTTGACCTTAGTTTTAACATATGGCCTTAACAGAATAATTTCAAATTTATTCAAAATTCCAAAACACTTTAAAAATGTTAGGTTGTCATGTGTAGTACATTATTACAAGTTGAACTGTACACTCCCAAAAATGTTCATGTAGAAATCTTAACATCAAATATCTTAGAATGTGAGTCATTTTGGAGATGAAGACATTTAGTATATTTAAAGCAAATAATCAAATAAGGTAATTAAGGAAGGCCTCAATTCAATATGACCAGTGTATGCAGAAAAGGAGAATTATGCAGACAGACAAATATAGAGGACAAGGGTCTGAGGACAGAAAAAGAGAGAAGACAGACTTCTTCCTTGAAGTCCTCACAGAGAATTGCCACCAGCATGATCCTCGAGTGTCAGCTTCCAGAAAATAAAAAATCAACCACTGATGTTTATGCCTACTGCTACTGTCATTTTTATAGCAGCCCTAGCAAACTAATCCAGCTTTCAAATTAGAATCATGGAAATCAAGAAAGTTTGTGTCCCCATTTGTCTCTCTTCCTCAGTGGGAAAAAAATCAACCATTGAATATATAGATATAGACATACACATAGACATACACATAGACATAGACATAGACATGGACATAGACATAGACATAGACATAGACATAGACATAGACATAGACATAGATATAGATATAGATGGCATAGATATAGATATATAAAACTGGACATAGACAGAGACATCTTTTTTGCTGGTGAATACTAATGAGGAAATGGGATTTTACGTATAAGGACACAAACAAGGATTGTTCATAGGCACAAGCATTCTAAATATAGAGTTTATATTTAGAAAAAATAATGCTTTAAATTCCTTTTGCTGACTTTACAGAGATGATAGCAGCAAGTCACATCTCCAGATACAATTGCTGGCTCCACAAAAATAGCTGTTTATATTTTCAGGATAAATACTAAGGTTTAAAAATGAAAGACAATACTCCAGTACATTCAAAGATACCTTTACAAACATAGACAACATAATGTAGGAATAGCATATCCCTGAGTCAGTCAGACATTCACTGCTGTAATAACTTGCTGGGGACTTATTGGAGGTTACAATATCAGAGATTTAAGTCCACCAGGAAGGGGAGAATGAGGAGTTCCAGAACAGCTTGTATCATCAAGGTGGGAAGTAGAGTGTATATGTGCTAGGCTTTCCCCTTTTCCCTTCCTACTTCATCTGGGCCTCCCAGGAATGAGGTGCAGCCACATTTAGAGTCAGTCTTCCCCCTTTGATTAACTAGACTCAGATATGTGTTTTGCTAATGTTTTAGGTACTTTCAATCTAATCAAGTTAGCAATCAGGATCAACAGAGAGGAATTCAAATATCTATCTAAACAAAGAAATAGTTTGTTTGAAACATCAAAATTCTCTCTCTTCACCCTTCAGACAAGGATGTTTATTTAAGAAATTTCATGTGGCAGTGCACCAAGGGACACTATTTATGCTATGATGTGTCATGTGTATACAGACCACTGTGGAGAAGAAATAAATGGATTGAAATGGAAAATAAGAGTCTATATTGTTCTTTACTAAGAGCATCACCTTATCTGAGTCCATCTTTCCTGAAACTCATCCATTTTTCCTTCTGTTCCTCTTCTCTACATAGTCGTCTGTGTCTTTTTCCTTTACCAGCATTTCTTGTCTCTTACTCCCTCCACTGCTGAGTCACCGTGCTCTATGTCATAATTTCAAAGTAACTGAAAAACCACTAACACACTGACCAGTATGTTCAAGGTGAGATAGCTAGACAAAGAAAGGCATAAAAGATCATTTTAGGGTATTCACAAATAAAAAAGACATAACTTTTACTATTTATTTATTTATTTATTTAGATGTATATTAAGAAAACAAAGGTGCTGTCTCATGTCTTCAAATCCTAACATACATGGATAGATACAGGAAGAATGCTAAGGTGCAACATGGCATTTCACGTATTTTGAATCAAACTGAATTCAGTTTTGTAAGGCTAACTTTTATTGACATGTTCAACCACTGAAATATTGTAGGTCTCCTTGTTACAAACTGTCAAAGCAACACATACCTCTTCTGTGGCATTTATTTCAGTTATAATCTATTTTTTCAACAAAAAAGAATAAGGCAAGCAAAATGTAACAATAGGCCAAAATACTTGCCCCCAAGTCTGACAACCTAAGCTTGATATTGGAACTCACATAAAAGAAGGAGAGAGCCAACCGTTTCAAATTGTCTTCTGATACATATGCGTGCACATGCACATGCACTCGCTCACGTGCACACACACACACACACACACACACACATTATAGCACATGAACCCACATACATACATACATACATACATACATACATACTATTGTGATGCACCCCTACACATGCACACACACATAAGCACATACACAAAATAAAGAAAAAATGCAATAAAAGAATTTTGCTAAATAACAGAAGAGTAGTTTGGCAATACACATAGAAGTGTAGACTCTTCAGTACTGGACTATCAGCTCAAAAGACAGTTCCATGGCAGTGTATTTTCTTGCAAGGTCCCTCACACAGCTACAGTCAGCCATATTAGCCATATGTACGTGCAGCATCTTGAAGACTTCCTCATTCATTGCTGCCAATGGATGTGGAGAAGTAGGAAAGAACTCTTTGCCTCTGCAATCTGTGGAATTGCACAAGGCCTCATACTTAGAGGAGACCTATGCTTGGCCAATGTTCTGTTGTCATATGAGGGAAGTGACTACATTACAAGATCCTGCAGTTGGTTGGGGTTGATTTCATGCCATGACTTTCAGTGATTAATTTGGCAAAAGACATGGAGTGTAGATAGTTCTTTGACATACAGACTTCACTTACAGGAGTGAGATTACTGGATATTTACTAAGGAGAGATAGATATTTATATAGTTCTTTTTAAGTTTTCAGAAATTTCCATACTGGTTTCAATAATGGATATATTAATTTGCATATCCAACAACAGTACACAGAGCTTCCTTGCATCCCCGACTACCTTCTCAAGAGTGACCATCTGTCATCCTCCTAACAGATAGGAGCCAACATCTCATTGTGTCTTTAATTTGTGTTTTCCTAATGATTAGTGGTCATGAACATTTTTTCATATACCTTTTTTTGCCATTTATGTCTTCTATTGAGAAATGACTATGCAGGCAGGTCATTTGCCCATTTTAATGGGATCATTTGTTTTCTTGCTATTAAGGCGTTTTAGTTTCCCATGAATTCTGGATATTAACACTTTGTCATATATTTGGGATATAATATTTTTAACTATTCTGTCGGTTTATTCACTCTGTTGTTTTCTTTGCTATGGGAAGTTTCAAATTTGATGCAATCCCATTTGTACATTGTGCCCCACTCCATGCCTTTGGGTTAACATTCAAATATTTATCCCCAACCCAATGACATAGCTTCCCTAGCACCTTTATAGTTTAGCGTCTTGAACTTTTGCTAAGTTAAAATTGCCAAAAAGAAAAAAAGCCACATACTATATAATATTATTTATATATTCAATACATAATGGCTAAATCTATAAAGACAGAAATGATATTGGTAGCCAGTAATTGTTTGGGGATACAATAAGGTGATTGCTTTAATGGTTATGTGGTTTCCATTGAGGATGATAAAAATGTTTTAAAATAAATGGGTGGTAGGTATACATTGTAAATGTACTAATTAACATAGAGTTCTTTATTCAAAATTGTGAATTTTATAGTGCACCAGTTTAATTTTCAAATTCTATGTTTTTTAAATAAATAATATTTACTAAATAGTCTCTATATCAATCATTTATATACTGGTTTTTATAACTTTGTGAAAACTGATGATAAATATTTGAGGTAAAGATGGGTAATCCTTTACCCACGTCAGCAACCCAATGAGCTGTAATATGTGACTCTTAAATCTATTTACGTTACCAAAACCTACCAGTATTGGAGCATCCTTCAAATGGTAGCCACTGCATATCCATACATATGAATGTGAGTTCACAAAACCCTCCCCAACTTTCAGGCAACTCTCAACCATGAATCTCAAATACTGTTTCTATGAATGGCACAAACATGAGTAATAAGCAAATTACACAAGGTCAAAGACTGCACAATTCCACTCCTATGAAGTATCTAAAAGGCTCAGACTCATAGGTGCAGTGTGCAGAAGGGAATTTCCAAGGGTGGGGAACACAAGGGTTCAGGGAATCTGAAGCTCCATTCGTGAAATAAGTCAATTCTGAAGATTTGCCATACAACAATGAAGCTATGTTTAGCCATATGCTCTGCATTTGTGATTATTAGGAGTGGTATATCTCACGTTATGTGTCCCCACCACAAACATACAAGAATCAATAAAGAAACTTTTGGAAGGGATAGGTAAGTTTACTGTCTTGATTGCAGTAATATTTCATGAATATATAGGAGTGCCAGCATTCATTAAGTTACATGCATTGAATGTGTATGTTTCTGTATAACCACTTATATCTTAATAAGCCTTACAAAAACATCTACGTTAAAACCACCCACCCAAGCCACGTATCACTTCCTTCACAAACAATGAACAAAGACTTCAAAAGTCAAACTGTTTTCATATTCCTATATTTGGACCCACAAAGAGATCTTTATGCATAACTCTAAAGAAGTGTGTGCAGGTTAAGAACTCTAAACTTAGAAAAGTCATCTTCCTTATGGAAAAGAATTTTATTTAAAAAGTGGCCTATACATGGGATGGAAGAATTAAGATCAGAATAATGGTCATGCTACAAAAATAATCTACAGATTCAGTAGAATCCCAGTGCTATTCTTTACAAAAACAGGGTAAAAAAATCTTAAAACACATGTTGAAGTTCAAAAGACCCCAGATAGCCAAAGCAATCCTGAGCAAAAAGTCCAATAACAGAGTTATTACTATACCTGATTTCAAGTTGTAGTACAGAGCCACAGTAATAAAAACAGCATGTTACTGGCACAAAAACAGATACTGAGATCAATAGAACAGAAGACCCAGAAAGAAATGCACTCAGCTACAGCCACCTGAGTTTTTGACAAAGATGCCAAAACTATACACAGGAGAAAAGAGAATCTTTAATAAATGGTGCTGGGGAAACTGTACTCCATATAGACACATGAAACCATATCCCTACCACTCACAGTATAAAGATCAGCTACAAATGAATAAATCACCTTCATGTAAGACCTGTAACACTGCAGCTGATAGGGAAAGGAGTAGGAAAAGAACTTCAAGTCCAAGACACACACACTCACTTTCAGAACAGGCTCAAGTTGCTCAGGGGATAGCACAAACAATCGAGATTTAACGGAATTAAAAGGTTTCCGTGCAACAATTGACACAGAGAATTGAGTGTACACAGTCGACAGAAAGGGAGAAATCTTTGTTAGTTGTACATCTGACAGGGGAGTAACATGAAAAACAAAGAATTCAATAAACTAAACATCAAAACTAGACTAATAAAATGAGCAGACAGTTCTCAAAGGATGAAGTACAAAGAACCAACAAAGAGTGTTAAAGACTATTGTTCATCAGAGACATGCAAAACAAAACCACATTGAGATTCCATAATACCATGGTCATAAGGGTAGTCATCAAGAAATGGACCAATACTGCTCAATAAATGTGCTTACTACCAATCTTACTACCAACCTGAGTTCAATTCCTATAGCCTATATGATAGAAGAGAAGAGTCTCTGACAAGTTGTCCTCTGCCCTCAATTTATGCATCAAGGCATGTGTGCAGAAATTCACACACACACATGCACACAACATGCACAAGTAATTTATTTAAGTTTATAAGTAAATAAATAATAAATGCTGGGAGACAAAAGAGAATCCTTTCTATATCCTGCTTGTGAAAATAAACTACCTAATCACTATGGAAGTCAGTATGGGGGTTCTCAAAAAAAGTTATAGTTATTTGCCTATGGGTGGAGCCTTCATGAGATTTCTCCACTCTATATCACCATGTCTATTGGTGTTGTTCCTCTCCAGATCTTCTTTATGCAACCATACTATTAAAGGATCTTGGGTAAAACTTCCCTGTCATTTCTAAAGGACACAATTTTACAGAAACCTTCCTGGTCCTCTGTATCTCACAGCCTTTCTGCCCCTACTTCCTCTATGTACTCTCAGCCCTGAGTAAAGAAGTAGATGTACCCGTTATCACTTGTTCTCTGTATCTTCATTGTGGCTTTCCATAATGATCCCCTTCTATTGCAAAGAAAAGTTCACAGGTAGAGAACTATAAACAACTAAAAAATACTTAGAGCAGGAGAGATAGCCATCCACAGGAATGAGCACTGTAACTGGTTATTCAATACCAACTGGTTAGCCCTGAAATGACACACATCAGTAAGAATAATGAAATGAGCCAGTCGTATTTATATATTTAGACAACCCATACACACACAACCAAACTAAAAGGACAAATGAAGAAAAATAATCCATTTCTAAATGGAGCAAGGGGAGTACATGGGAGAGATAGGAACAAAGGAAAGGAAAGGGAGAAGTGATGTAATTATATGTAATTTAAATTTTGATGTAAAAAAACTTGAAAAATAGAATTACATATGCCCAAATAAACCTCCTGTTAGCATTTACCTGAAGCGCATTCACTCACTCATGTGTCGCAGAGATCCTTGCACAGCACTGTTTATTGCAGTACCTTTCACAACAGTTAGGTAGTGGATGCTCAACAGCAGAGAGTTAGACAAAGGCGATGAGATTGATACATACAATGGGGAATTTGCAACCATAAATGAGAATGAAGCTATTGCATTAATAGAAAAATGGATACAAGTAGAAAGAATCATGCTAAATGAATTAAATGAGGCTCTGAAAAACAAATATCAAGGTTTCTCTTAATTTAGGGTCATATACTTTTTAATTGTGTGTGTGTGTGTGTGTGTGTGTGTGTGTGTGTGTGTGTGTGTGTGTGTGATGGGACTAATGGGAATTAATGGGAATGGGGAGAAGGAAAATAACAATGGATAATGAGGTGTTCTAGTTTGCTCTCTATTCACTACGCCACAATAATCACAGTGACCTGAAGCAACTTGGGGATTTTAAAAGGGTTATTTCGTTTTGCAGGTTATATAGTCTACTGCAAAGGGAAGGAACCTAGAGGCAGACATTAAAACAGAGGTCATAAGAAAGAAACACTGCTTCCTGGTTTGCTTCTCATAGGTTGCTTGCATTTTTATGCAATTCTGGACCGCCTACCTAGGGCTGGCACCACCCACAGTGGGCTGGATCCTCCCACGTTAATTGTTATTCAAGAAAATGTTCCCATCGACTTGCCTAGAGGCTAATTTGATGGAGATATCTTCTCAGTTAAAGTTCCCTCTTCCCCTAGCTTGTGGCATGCTGACAAAAACTAACCAGCACATGAGATATGGAGAAGTGTACTTCAACTATGTTAAATGCATGCCTGAAAATACCATTATGTAAATCCACAGAGTAAAAAATTGTAAAGCGTTAAAATAATCCCAAAGCTGTTTCTCATTTGCTTTCCCTTTGACATTGCCACACAGTTCTTCCAGGACTGGAGCTGCCATCCTTTCCAAGCAAGTCAAAGCAATTAAAGCTGAAAGAAGAGGTGAGCATTCACAAGCAGGCTTAGGACCAATTTACCCTCTACCTCTGCCTGTGCCCTTAAGTCCTGCCTCAATGGCAGGCTTCACTCCATACAGAAGTTAAAATCAAGATCCTCCTCTGAATTTACCATGTATCTGTTTAGTAGCTTGACTCATTGAATGCCTGAGAGTTTGACTTCGAGAATGCCTGTGTCTTGCCCTAGAACATCACATAAGGTCACTGATACTTGAATGTTTCACCTAGTCAAGGACTGGTGGCTCGCACCTTTAATCCCAGCACTCGGGAGGCAGAGGCAGGAGGATTTCTGAGTTCGAGGCCAGCCTGGTCTACAGAGTGAGTTCCAGGACAGCCAGGGCTATACAGAGAAACCCTGTCTTGAAAAAACACAAAAACAAAACAAAACAAAACAAAACAAAACAAAAAAGATGTCTTCATTTTCTACCTCTTACTTTTCCCATTTTGCATTCATTGTTTGTCCAATAACAAAACTAGTATGCAGTTTCATGTCAGAAGACTTTCAGAATCCAAACATTTAAAAAAAAAAAGTCCCAAATTACACATATTTTTTGCATCTCCCTCTTTGCAACTGAAATCCCAATAATAAATTCTCTAAACAGGGAATTTTTATGATTGGAGTTTATGGAGTTTGTGTTGAGTATAGAAAAGAATTTCAGAACACATACCTCTTTATGAAACTGTATACCTACCCATAATTTTTCTTAGCAAGTCCTAACTTGCATGTTGCATCCATCTTTTTAATTATTTAGTGAGGTAGATACCACCCTATAATCTTACATATAGGCATTCTTTGGATTCTTCTTAATAGCCTGAATCAAAAGTTTAATCCTATAGATCACTGGCTATTTTCCACTGTGCAAACAGCTGCTGGTGTGTGTTCTTTTAGTGAACAGTGGAAGTGAAAAGCTCTGAATGCTTGCTCTCTCTTATGTTCCGCACTTGCTGTCTGGTGTTAGCATTGGGTATTTGGCTTGTATTTCATGTTCTTGTCCTTTTTAGAAACAGATTCTCCCACACCACTTTCTTCACACTGTGGGGAATATAGTCCTTCTTTGGGCAGCATAACGAAATTGGCAAAACTCCAAAGGATGCTCTAAAGGTTGCTACCAACTGTCCATACTCAAAAGAAGCAAATTGTTTCTACATGACTATGGAATCCAGGCACCAGGTAGTACCAAGGTTCTCCCAAAGCTGAGGAGGACTCTGGGCTTGTTGTAAGGGAAACCCATGGTACCTAATGTTCACAGAACAGAGTACTAAAGGGGGAAGTTGCAGAGACACCGAACCCTAGAGAGCCACATAGGGTCTCAGTGACTCTTCCACTGAGTCCATGCAGGCAAAGAAAATGCCAGAATCTGGGGGGGGGGGGGGAATCCGATAAAAGAATCCATGCACTCACCCAGAACTGGAATTCATTTTTGTCTCCATTGATAAAAGTGGAAGAGCCTCATCACTCACATGCTTTGGGCAGCATAATGAAAATGGCAAAACTCCAAAGGATGCTCTAGAGGTTGCTACCAACTGTCCATACTCAAAAGAAGCAAATTGTTTCTACATGACTATGTGTACACTATAGCAAAGCACAATAAAGTCATCCAAGCATATCCACCAACCAACCAAGTCGATTCATAGTAACTAGCATCCCATGTAAACTGATTCAATGTGGAAAGAAGGACTATATGCCCCACAGTGAGAAGAAAGTGGCATGGGAGAATCGGTTTCTAAAAAGGACAAGAATGAAATACAAGCCAAATATACCCAATGCTAACACCAAATGTGGAACGTAAGAGAGAGCAAGCATTCAGAGCTTCACACTTCCACTGTTCACTAAAAGAACACACACCAACAGCTGTTTGCACAACTCTCTGTGCAGCTCATCCTCTCCTGGGGAGACGGAAAGAACCTGGATGAGCAGGGACCTGCTTACGTCACGTCACTTAGCCCTTGGGTTTCCTTTTGGATGGCCAGGTTATCTGTACCAAAGCAGCTGCTTCCCACACTCAGAGTGCAAGAGCTCACACCTCCCCCAGCTCTGGGGAAGGACAATGACATTTTGAAAGTACTGTAGCAGCTACTCACTGTTCCTGAAGCTTCCACCCTTCTGCCCTGAACCCTGAACTCTTTTTTCTTTGCTAGCAGTTTTCCTAACATCATTCAAACCAGATGGATTTTTCATCAATTATGTGACATATCACATTGCCCTCATATGTCATAAATTTCATGGATTTCTCAATATCTTGTCATGATGAACCCAAATTTAGCAATATTATCAGACAGTGGCTCTGCATATCAAGACACTTAATGTCTGTGCCAATAACCAAGATTTATCATTTCTTGAATTTAACAGCCAGTGCCATTGGTTCTTTTAAATTGTTTCAGCGTGGGCTAAGCTTTCAGAAATAAAGAAATTAAACTTTTACTGCTCTCTCTCTTATCTCTCTCTCTCTCTCTCTCTCTCTCTCTCTCTCTCTCTCTCTCTCTCTCTTTCTCTCTCTCTCTCATTACTTCCATGGCCAAAATATTGTATCTTATATCCAGTAATTTGTTATTTGGAAAAGATACATTCTTGGGCTTTACTCTGAGCCACAGTGAAATCTCTAGAAGGGTTCTTAGTTAGAGAAATAAATTAACAAAGACATTGATCCAAAAATCAAGTGAATAACAGCAACAGCAACAAAAATTACCCCAGGTCAGTGAAAGATGAAATGCAAAGGTCTGGTCCCTGTGAAGACACCACTCATTCTAGAAAGAAGACATTAGGAAACCGATGCTTGCATTGACAGCTATGGTAGCCACTGAAAAAGTCATTGCAATCTGAGCAACACCTGCAGAACAAAGGGCTGCAGTGTAGAAAAGGAGGGAGAGAGGGAAGGGGGCTTGGATTAAAAGGCTGACTATGAAAGAAACAGGAACAACAAAGGCTTGAAGAGTCATAGGAAAGTTACAGCCTCTGAAAGAGAAGGAGGGAGCCAATCAATGGATTGGGTAGAGCTATCTTTTGTGCCTCAGAAAACCGCAGGGCCAATAAAGTCAATTACAAGGACAGCTTCTATAGAATCCCCTACAGACCTGACATGTACCTGAGTAAGAGAGTGGTCTTGGTCTATCACTCTTACAATTGGTGTGTTAGGGAATACCTAATTAAGAATGCCATAAAATGGCTAACGGCCATAAAGAGGCAATTAAGGAACAAATATGGATTTTTAGCAGGGGTCCAGTACAGACAAAAGCAATCCTAACCCATGGTAAATCACATTAGGAGCACACAGCCAGTATTCATGCCTGTTTCTGCATACATGCACTCATGGGCACAAACACACACACATACACATACATACATCAACATACACATAATATACATACAAAAATACCCCTCCCAGTGCCTCAGACACCTCCCAAATTAAATTAGTTGTCTGCTAAGACTAATATTCCATCTAGAATTGTCTAAAATCTTATGATGGAAAGAAAGTCAGAATTACAGACTCCTTATTTTGAAAGTCACATGTGTCAAAGACTTTTGAAAGTCATCCCAGAAAATAATAAAGTTATATAGCCTCTTACTCTGACTTGACTGCATGAATTAAAGAATATATAGAGGTCAGAATTCAGTGAGGTCAGGAGAAAGAAAAAGGGCAGTAAAAATAAAAAAACAAAGATTATTTCTTGCACTTTCATTAGACAGTAAGTTTCAGATGATAGAGACTGTTTGGCTGAGCACAGAGTACCACTGGTGTGTACTCTGTGAGTATTAAAAATAGACTTAAAAATGTAATGCTGTAGAGAAACAAAAAGCCATCAAAAGACTCATCTCAAAGGTAAAGGTGAAATTTGTTTGGTTGCATGTAACTAATAAACTAAGGCTGGCTTAAGCAAGGCAGAATTTGATTTCCTAGTCCTATTCAAATGTCAGAAGTTAAAGGACAAAGGAACTGGAATGGATTCCAACACTTGCTTTGCTCTTCCTGTATCTAGCCTTGATCCTCAAGGTCCAATACAATAGTTACTGGAGCTCAAGTTACCACATTTTCATTACAATAGAAGTAAAAGATCAGAAGGGGATATCATTTTTTTGAGATGTTCCCCACAACAGTTTCGATTACACTAATTAATCCAAACTGCTTGTATGATCAGATTCACTTATAAAAAGAGACTAGAAAGTTTAGCCTGTTAGCCGGAAAATATTATTTCCAATTTGAAATCAATGTAATAAATATATCAATAATGGATATTAGGTACTTTTTCCATACCTTGACAACCAGTTAAAATCTTCACTAAATTAGATGCCTTCAATCCCAGCACATGAGAACTGGGGTCAAGAGGATCTCGGAAACTCTGAAGCCAGCTTGGCTACATAGTATATTCTAGGCTGGTCGAACTACATAGTAAGACTTCATTTTAAAAAAAAAAGCAATCTTTAGAATGTAGAGAGAAAAATAAAAATCACACCATAGCATTATCTTAAATGTTTACTAGCATAACATAATCAATGAAGTGGTTTACTTCTCAATTATGAAAGGATACCAGAAAAGGAAATGGTGGTGCTTTGAGTTTATTTGTGTCCTATTTACTCCATTAAAAAAATGTAAACGAAGCTTGCCTGAGTTCAGGAAACTATCGCATCTCGGCCTTTTGGCTAAGATCAAGTGGAGCTCAGGAAACTGATGCCTTCACAGTCTTGCTCCCCTAAATCCAGAGGTCTGGAGGTTGTGTTGATCCTGGAGCCAAACCTTCTATTATCGAACATGCACAAGAATCTCCTCCCACTTTAAACACTTTAAGTTGTGCCCACAACTGCCCACTGCCTCTGGTTGTGGGTATGGGCATGGGAAAGAGAGTTCCACGCCACAGCAAGATAGAAGCCTTTCAAGCCGTATTTATCTTTGACTAGTAGTGCACTGATCCAATGGTCATAACAAAAAAAGTGAAGATGGATTCCAAATAGTGTTTGCTTAATTATCATTTTCTCTTCTCAGGACTTTAGCTGATGGTATCTAATTAATCATTTCTTAGAAAATAAAATAATTACAAAGAAAAAAACCATTACAGTCATCTGTTACGTCTGAAAATTTAATTAATATCTGAGGGTTACTTTGAATGTGAAATCATGAATCAAGGAGAAGTGACTGGATATTTTTTTGTAAAGCCAATAAGAGACATTGTCTTTGAATCTTTGCCTTGTGACAGGGAAAGATTTTAAAATGAAGCACCTCAAATTCGTCTCCATCTTCAACTTTATTATAAGGGAAAAATGGAAACCCCACCTGGTTCAGCGTGAAACAATCAAATTTCAAGAGTTGTTTTTATTGTAAAGATTGTTAAGTGGTAGAGAATTTACTAAGCTCTCAAATCAGATGAAACATCAAATCTTGAGGCCCCGGGTGCCCTGTGCCCAGGCGAGAGCATCAGGAATAAGTGCACCAGGAGCTTCCTTATCTGGGAACTGAGGTAGGGAAGGTGGAAGCTGTCTCCTTCCCTAGTCACTGCTGCAGAGCAGTTTGGAGATGATGCGCAACACAACAGCCTGGGGGGGGGGGGTGGAAGACACAGGGTCAGTAGAGTAGAAGTCATCAGAGGAAACACTAGCCTGGGGGCACCTTGGGGAATGGGGGCTCCCTAAATACATATATAGGCTAGCCTTTTAGTTTCAATTTTGGAGGCAGGTGGCAAAATAATAGACCAGAGACCATCAGGTATTATGAACCAGTGTTTTCACATGGTTATGTTGGTCTGGGCATTCCAATTGCATGTCAGATCCAGGCTCACCTCTAGGCACTAAAAGGCCAGCTCTGTGTTGACCCTGTCCCCATCCTTGCTATCTAACATCATGCATTTTTGGAGGAACATCTAGCACCTGGTTTGCTACTTGGTGCAAATAGAGAGTGTTAGAAGGAGCATTTAGTAAAAACAAATCCTACTGCTTTGCAGACCATTGACAGTAGCTATGATAAGTGAAAGTCAGACATGATGCAAGCATCCATCCATGAGAATAACCACAAACCTTGAAGAATCTCAAAAACAAACAAAACAAACAAACAAAAACCATAGTAAATGGGGACAGTAGGATAGCTCAGTGAATAAAGGCAATTGCCCCAAAAGTGTGGTAACCTGTGTTGAGTCTCCAGAACATATATGAAGGTGAAAGAGAACCAATTTCACAAAATTATCCTCTGACCTCTGACCTCTGACCTTTGTCCGCTGGACTGTGGCACCAGCACAGACATCGTCGCCATCATCATCATCATCATCAAATTTTAGTAAAATGGATTATTTTGGTTCAGTGAGATGACTCAAGGTAGAGGGACTTGCCACCAAACCTAATGACCTGAATTCACTGCCAGGACTTACAGAGTGGAAGGGGAGGGCCAAGTCCAGTAAGTTGCCTGCTGACCTTTGCACATGTGTGGTGGCACATGTGTGCCCACACAAAAATAAGACAATGAAAAATATAAACAAATTTAAGTATTTCTTAAGTAGTAAGCAATTTCTAATTCAAACTTGTTCTTAGCCAACATGAGGAGACATAAACTCATACATCCAGAGGTAGAGACAGAGGCTGACGTAGCCAAAGGAGACAGATGCGCTACGGACCCACCCTCCCATGGACCAGGTCCTAATGCATATGAGAATGTCTCTAACTTTACATGCCGCACCCTTCTTCACATCTTATTGAATTCTCCTCCAAAAGGGCCCAAGTGCTAAGAGATCCCTTTAATAATCACACTGGAAACATCAGATGGGAAACAGCTATTAGGTTTTTGTTTTGTTTTGTTTTGTTTTGTTTTGTTTTTGTTTTTGTTTTGTTTGTTTGTTTTATTTTTATTTTTTTTATAAATAGCATCCAGAGACTACCTTACCTGGAGATCAATCTCATAATCAGCCACCAAACCCAGACACTATTGCATATGCCAGAAAGATTTTGCTGAAGGGACCCTGTTATAGCTATCTCGTATGAGGCTATGCCAGTGCCTGGCAAATACAGAAGTGGATGCTCACAGTCATCTATTGGATGGAACGCAGGGCCCCCAATGGAGAAGCTAGAGAAAGTACCCAAGGAGCTGAAGGGGTCTGCAACCCTATAAGTAGAACAATAATATGAACTAACCAGTACCCCCGGAGCTCGTATCTCTAGCTGCATATGTAGCAGAAGATGGCCTAGTCGGCCATCACTGGAAAGAGAGGCCCCTTGGTATTGCAAACTTTATATGCCTCAGTACAGGGGAATGCCAGGGTCAAGAAGTGGGAGTGGGAAACAGCTCTTTGTATTTAACTGTTCCTATTCTAATATTCACTCTGAATGAAACAGAAATATAAAGCAATACAATGAAAGGAACCGCAGAGAATCAAATGTTTGCCAGTACTTTAATCCTTTCCTCTGACTGCTCCTTACTGACCTCTGGACAGGTAAATTAGATTGGGATGTGTCCCATCTAAATCAGTGTCACTTTAATTCTTACCTGTGAGTGTGTGTAAATAAGATTATAAAATTATCCAGGGGGAAAAACACTGAACAAAAAAGGGAGACTTATTGGTGACACCAATCACAATGCTCAGAATAATAGCCTGTTTAATGATTTTTCAGAAAAAGCAGATTGCCTCAAATAAACTTGTATGTTTGAAGTTTTTCACTACATATCATATCCTTCTCCCAATTTTAGAGTAGACTCTCTCAATGTTAGTAAATGTGAGAGTAGACTCTCTCAATTTTAGTATATTTTCTTATTTAAACACCTGTGATGCTAGAATAGAAAAAGAATTTGGTTTTGCTGCCTGTTCTATAATTCATTTATAGGTCTGTTATTGAGCCACCGGCTTTCCCATTCATCCAGTCCTCGTGTTCCTGTTTTACTTGTCTTAAATGTCTCTTCACAAAGAGACAGAATAAAATGGTATGGAGGGTAAAGGATCAAATGATGCAGAGTAGCAGGAATGTATACAGACACAACTAGAGCTGTGTATAAATATGAAACTATAGTTGCTAATGCCTTACCGTACTCTGGATTCCTGCTAAATGAATCATTTTTTGCCACAAATAAAAGCATTGTGAAGAATTGTCAGATGACAAGTAAGTTAACTTTCTTCCCTGTGGTCATTACTGTGCTGTGTACACTGTAACATTGTACTCTTTACCTGCAATGTTCACAATACAGTATATTTAAGGTGGATAATTCCATGGCATGTAGCACATGCAATATGTAGCATTCTAAATCATTATATCACCCCAGAAGGGGACTTGGTATTCATTAAACAGCCACCCCTCCTCTTCCCCCTTCCTACTCTGTAGAACTACCAGTGTGTTTCACGGATGGAATCATCTCCTTGGGACACCAGAATAGTAGCTTGTATCTGGCTGTTTCCATTTACCCTATGTCTCCAAGGTACATCAGTATAGCCAGTAGTACTTCAATGGCTGAGCAAGGCTCCACTGCCATATTTTGCCATTCCTTGGCTGCTGAGCAGTTTTGTAAGGTTGGGATATTGTGAATGATTCTAGTATGAGTGCTCATGAGGCTAGTATTTGAGGAAACACCAAACCATTTCTCAAAGCTGCCAAACCATCTTACACTCCCACAGGCAGCATGCAAAGGTTTCATTTTTTCATATCCTCTGTGGTGGTTTGAATAAGAATGGGTCTGTGGGCCGGGCAGTGGTGGCACACGCCTTTAATCCCAGCACTTGGGAGGCAGAGTCAAGTGGTTTTCTGAGTTCAAGGCCAGCCTGGTCTACAAAAAGTGAGTTCCAGGAAAGACGGGACTATACAGAAAAACCCTGTCTCGAAAAAACAAAAAACAAAACAAAACAAAACAAAACAAAAGAATGGGTCTGTGGGCTCATCGATTTGTATCTTGGCCATCAGTGGGTAATGCTCTTGGATAGGGATTAGAATGTGTGCCCTTGTTGGAGTACAGGTGTCACTAGGAGTGGGCTTTGAGGTTTCAAATGCTCAAGCCAGGCCTAGTTTCTCTTTCTCTCTTCCTGCTGCCTGAAGATCCAGATGTAAAACTCTCTGTTCCTCCAGTGCCATATCTACTTGCATGCCACCATGCTTCCCACCATGTTGATAATGGATGAAATCTCTGAACCTATAAGCCAGCCCCAATTCAATGCTTTCATTTATAAGAACTGATGTGGCCATAGTATCTTTTCACAGCAATATAACACTGACTAAGATAGAAGGTACCAGGGACTGGTGTACTACTGTGACAGATTTGACAATGTTGCTTATTGATGGAATGTAGACTTTGGGGCTTTGGATTAGGAAAATAATTGAAAGCTTTAAGCCAGGCTTAATGGGTCATAACCGTAGGAGCAGGGAAGCCGGTGGTCCTAAGAGCAATGTAGATTATAATTGACTGGCTCAAGAGGTTTCAGAGGAGAAGAATATTTATAAGTGACCCAGAGACCATTCTCATGATATTTGGCAAAGAATGGGCCTGCTTTCTGCCCTTGTCCCAAAAGTCTGCCTGAGGAACTTTTGAATTGATATTGGCAAAAGAGATTTCAAAACAATCTAGTATTGACTGTGTCCTGTGGCTATTAGTGTCCAGTGTTATGCAGATCTATACCAAAAAGGAACAAGCTAAGCAGGGAAAAATACAAAATGCAGAGTTTGAGGAGAAAGGGAGCATTGGGAAGTATAATAGAGCCAGGTCAAGTGCACAGGAAGATAAAAAGTTGAACAGAAAGCCTGTTCCTAAATGGAATAGGAGTGGTTACCTTAGGGGAAGATCCTACTCAGCCAAGCTTCCAACTCATGAAAAGGAATTAAAGAAAACCTTAGGGCCAGGCTTGGAGGCGGGTAGAATTTTTTAATCCCATCACTCTGGAGGCTGAGGCAGGCAGACCTCTGAGTTCAAGGCCAGTCTGGTCCACAGAGCAAGTTCCAGGACGGCCAAGCTTAGGCACTGAAGAAAACTCTTGAAAACAGAAAGCTGGTGAGCATGTATTTGAACAAGAGACCCATGTTCCAGCCCCAGCAAGCAGTAGAATTTGGCAGCTTCAGGCATTTGGGTCTAGTTTTGGGATCAAAAGTACAAGAAAGGAGTTATGGAATCCACCTCATCTACTAAGAAAAGCTTCTGAGGCCAGGTGTGTGTCAGGGATGTCCCTGCATGGAGACCAAGAGAAACCTTTTGTGAAGTTATGTAGGTGAAGCCTGAATTGCCTTGAAGGTGTCCAGATGTTGCAGATGCCCGAGTTGTGAGGTACCTGCCAAGGAGAGCTGCTAACAAGGAGTGGAACCAGCCCGAGTGTGTTACAGTCAACCGAGCTGGCTGAAAGCAGTTGGAGATCTGAAGACCACTTTGACATCAGGCATGAAGATGCAGTTTGGAGTTTGACCAGCTGGTTTCCAATCTTGCAGTATTTCCCTCATTATCCTCCCCTTTAGAATGATAAAGTATATTATATTCTATGTCGTTATATGTTGGAAGTGTGTGATCAGCCTTTTGGGTTTGAATTTACGAAGATTTACAGTTAAGAACCTGCCATAAATTTCTGAAGAGACTTTGAACTTTGGATTTTTAAACAGCCCTGAGACAGTGATCAACTATGGGAACTTCAGAAGTTGGACTGAATGTTTTTTGCATTATGGTATGGCTACAGGTATATGGGGGCCAGGGAGTGGAATGTGGTGATTTGAGTAGGAATGCCCCCCTTGGACTCGATATTTGAATGCTTTGTCATCAGGGAGTGATGCTACTTGATAGAGATTCAGGGGTGTGACCTTGTTGGAGTAGGCATGGTCTTGGTATAGTACATGTGTCACTAAGGGGGTTAGAGGTTTCAGATGCTCAAGCCACTCCCAATGTCTCTCTTCCTGCTAGATGGAGAACTCTGAGCTTCTCCAGCACCATGTCTGCCTGCATGCCACCATACTTCCTGCCATGCTGATGATAATGGACTCAACCACTGAATCTCTAAGCAAGCCCCAACAAAATGCTTTCTTCGTAAGAGTTGCCATGGTCATGGTGTCTCTTCACAGCAATAAAACACTAAGGCACTGTGCCTCCCTGCTCCAAACAAAATACCAAGTCTATACCAACATGTCAGCTTTTTGTACATGGATTCTGGCCAACAAAGACATATCCTTGTTCTTGAAAGAATTTACTAGCAGAATCATTTCCCCAGTCCTTCACTTTTTTAATCCTTAAATTTGGATATTTCCATTATTGTTACTGAATTATACATATTAATCATTTTTTATTGATCATTTCATTTGTTTACCTTCTAATGGTATCCACCTTCCCAGTTTCCCCCTCCACAACCCCCCCATCCCAATGCCCCTCTTCTCTCTCCCCTTTGCCTCTGTGAGGGTGCTCCACCACCCACATACCCACTCCCACCTCACTACTCTATCATCCCCCTATACTGGGGCATTAAGCCTCTACAAAACCAAGGGCTTCCCCTCCCATTGATGTCAGATAAGACCATCCTCTTCTGCATATGTGTCTGGAGGCATGGATCCCTCCATGTATTCTCTGTGGTTGGTCATTTACTCCCTGGGAGCTCTGGGTGGTCTAATTAGTTAATATTGTCTTCCTATAGGGTGGTAATCCTCTTCAGACCCTTCAGTCCTTCCCCTAACACTTCCATTAGGGTCCCCAGGCTCAGTAATGATAGTTGGCTGTATCTGCATCTGTATTAGTCAGGTACTGGAAGAATCTCTCAGGGAACAGCTATACCAGGCTCCTGTCAGCAAGTTCTTCTTGGCATCAGCAATGGGGGGCGGGGGACGTTGATGGATCCTCAGGTGGGGCAGTCTTCCGATGGCCTTTCTTTCAGTCCCAGTTCCATTTTTTGTCCTTGTTTTTCCTTTGGACAGGAACAATTCTGGATTAAAATTTTTGAGATGATTGGGTGGTCCCATCTCTCAACTGGGGGCTGTGCCTATCTACTGGAGGTGGTCACTGCAGGTTCTATCTCCCCTTTGTTGCATATTTTGGCTAAAGTCATACCTGGTGGGTCCTGGGAGCTTCCCACTTCCCTGGCATTTGGGACTTTCTAGTGGCTACCCCCAGTTCTCCAACCCCCACTTCTACGTATTTCTATTTAATTTCCTAACCCTCTGTACTTCTCTCCTGTCCCTTCCCATTCTGGATTCCCCCCCCCCCTTTTTATCCACTGGCTCGGTCATTAAAGGCTAGACCCACAACCAAAAATGTTAATAATTTTAAACCAAGATATTTGTTACTATGTTTTCACGGTGTTATTGTTTGTATATATCCACCCACAAAGACCCACAGAGTAAAGGCTTGATCCTCAGGTATGGCACTATTGACAAGCTGTCAGACCTTGAAGAAGTGGTCCAAATGAAAGGTGGAAGAGCTATTTAGTGTGTTCCAAGGAGGGGATCATAGAACCCTGATCTCCTTCGCTTTTCTCCTTTGTTTCACAGTCATGGTAAAGTGTATTATGGACCTACCATGATATGCTGCCTTGTCTTAAACCCAGAAGCCATGGGATCATCCAGCTATGGACTGAAACGTACAAAACAGTAAGTCAAATAAACCCTTCCGTATTTTAAGTTGACCATCTCAGGTATTTTATCAGAGTTACAGAAAGCTGACTAGCATAAAGCAGTGACAAAATTTTGTAAAATAAGTTACACAAAATAGACAAAGTAAACCAAAAATGCCCACCACCCACTTTCCTGCTCCCTTTGGTTTTAACATTTGAATTAAAAAAAAAAAAACAGGAACATAGAAGTAAGGTATTTCTAATAAATATAAAGGCTTTTATTCTCAGATTGGCAAATGAGAAAAGTCATCTATTCGTGTTTATATTTACCCCCCAAAATATATATTGATCACTCTTCTAAGCATTTGGATAATTCAAAATATTGATGGCAATACTTTGAGTCTTCATATAGTCTACTCAGAAGATCATTAAAAAGTAATTTCATAGAGAGGAAGCGTGTAAAGTTATGGTTGGAAACTTACTTCACTTTGTTCTGAGTTCAGAAGAAAACCAAATTATCAAACTGGGTAGTGATCAATTACCTGACATTTTTATAATCTTCCTTTGTGAAATATACTGTGTTAAAAAACAAACTATCTCAAACTGTGCTCAGGGATGTAGCATCCAGACTCACCCACTCGCACAGTGCCTTTGAGTTGACAGATGTTAACAAGGGCCGCTCAGGTGTATGTTTTCTTTAGATTTCAAGGATGGCTCAAGGAGAAACTTGCAGAAACTTGGGATAGCAAACAAATTTCAATGTAGATGAATATATATGAAACCAAATTGGAATTTTTAGATGAATAGTCTATGGAAGAAGCCAATAAAATGCAGGATGAACTCAAAACAGGCAAAAGCTGTGCATTTTATTTCCTAGTATCTGAGTCTAAAAAAAAAATTATCTACTACCTAAGTGTATCAGTGGAAAAGCCTTGATAAGCAAGGGATAGATTATAAACATTTCAACAGCAGTGTCGAGTAAATGGTTTTGAGGAGAGACTTTGAATCCGACAAATCCAAAACTAAGAACTACTTCTTACATTGTTTTTTGACCCACAAAATAATCAAATATGGATCTCATTTATTTACTTGTGCTTTGCACAATGACTACATTATAGTGATGATTCTAATAATTGTTTTAGGATATCATGTAAATAGCAAGTAAAGAAAAATAAATAGATTGAGGGGTCCCAATCACAGTCAAAGAAAGCCTGAAGTCACCAGAGGCTGCAAACCACAGGCAGATTACCTATACAATATCCCAAAAAGCATGTCCTCCCAATGGCTTCATTTTTACCATCAGACTTCTAGAGATGAAATTTCTACTATATTTGGTAGATTATTACAGTAAACCTAGAAATCCAGTATAACTATTTAATCAGTTTATGTTTTGAATTTTCAGAATTTGTTTATAGTAAAAAAAATTAGAATAATACATTTCAACCTAGGCCATAAAGATAGCCACTGACACAAGTAGACAGTCTAAGATAGAATAAAACCTCTTTAATCAAGTTGGCTTAGCCCTATAAATAATAACCTTTTTATTCCTTCTTTAGCCAAAAGACTGAAGGAAAGTACAGACACAGTCTGAACACTCAGCTTCTAAAAGTTTTTATGGAAAGATAAACATCATGAGGACAGCAGGGTGTGGTGTGCACACTCACTTCCATATCTCCAGGACCAACCACACAGAAGGTAATTATGAAGTATTTCATTAACAAATTCATGAATGTGTTCATTTTAGAACATGTGTAATACATTCTCCATTTCATCAAGGACTTCAAATAGATGGTACAGGGGAAAGATGATCAGTATGCCTCCAGAGATGTACAGTGTAAATAGAAATATACCAGGCATAGTAATAGTAGACAGCAAAGATGAAGTTGTTGGGGGTAATAAGATGCTCAGTCAGTAACTGATTAACAAACCAAGCATGAGAACCTGAGTCAGACATGTGTTTGTTTAACCAGAACTAGAGAGAAAGAGACAGAAGGATCACTGGTGCTCACTGGCCATTCAGCTTGGGTCAGACATCAAAATCCAGACCAGTGATAATGCTAACTCAGAAAACAAGGATTGCATTCCAGAAGTCCACAGCCAGTCAAAATGGAAAGAATAAATGCTACATCAGCAATTCCTATACCTAAAGTCCTGCGAATATCACAGGAGAGGGCTAGAAAGACTTAATCTCCACAACGTGAAGATGTATGCTGTGAGATAGTGTCTTCTAGATATGAAAGGAAGGTTGTACCCATGAAATGTGAACATTATGGTCATCTAAACAAACCTGAGCAATGAGAACACCAGTTGGCATGCCAACATGGTTGTTGAGGGGGAGTGTCTCATAAGGTGTCACTCCTAGATGAAGAGCTACAGGCAATTAATGGCTTCTGAGAGAGGAAGAATCACCATTTACAGGAAAAATTCCCTTATAGGTCATCCAATACCAAGTGGTCGGCCCTACTCTTATTTATAGATGAATTAATAGTATGTATAGATATATCATATGTATGTATCATATATGTCATATTATATACACACACACATATATATACATACATGGTGGGTGTGTATGTGTGTGTGTGTAAAAGGAGGTCATGGATTTGATAGGGAGTAGCAGGGTGCATGGAGGAATTGCAGTGGAAAGAAGAAAAAGTGGAAACACTGTAAATACAATACTCATGCATGATATCTCTTTGTAATTAAATTTTCTGAAATGGCTACTTGTATAAAAATTAAAATTAGAAATAACGAAGTGATTGTTGCTTAAAGAACAAAATTGAAAATTGGTCTCTGGCCTTCATGTGCAAAAGCACAAACGCCCCCACATATACATATTAAATATTTACATGGGAATATACACACATCAGAGGGAAAAGAATAAATAACAGCGAAAAAAGCACCTAAAAAGTCTTTTATGTAATGAATTCAGCAGAGCAATCTTGCTTTATAGACTGAAGAAATCAGAAAAAGAACAATAATGTATTTTCTATCCTGCTTTTTGTTTGGTATGTTTCATTTTGGTGTGTGTGTGTGTGTGTGTGTGTGTGTGTGTGTGTGTGTGTGTGTGCATGTGTGTCATGTGTATGTGATATACGAACACACTGAGGTGTGTGTACATGTGCACAGACTGCAGAGATCAGAGGAAGACATTGAGCATCCCATTCCATCACTGTCCAACTTACTCTTCTGAAGCAAGGACTGTCACTGAGCCATCTTTCTAACCCCTGTATTGGATATCTTGAAGTTAATTTCTTTATAAGATTAATGAAAAGAGAATTTCCTGTTGTGTTATATTAAAATATCTGATTCCTAGCAAAACGCACCCTTTTTGTGTGTTTGGGTGTGTATGTATATACATTTAGCACAGGAGACTCTATATTTCCCTGGTCTAAAGAACCTTTTATAGGAGACATGTCTAAAACAATAGGCTACCACTAACACTACCCAACAGTCTATAATTTAAAATTATAATGAGAGGAGGAAAGCAATGGTGTCATATAGGATGGTGACGGAAAATCCAGTTAAAGATACTCAGTGAAATAATAGACATAATCCAGTAGGATCCAGTGATGACTGAGGTTTCTGTAGTCTAGAGATCTCTTAATAAATAATTTCTTCTAATGAAATTGTATACCAAGGAGGGATAGAATTAGCCTTGAGAGTAGTGTCTTTAGTTATAAAATATGTTAGAGAAGGTAAAATTTCCAAAGCCTCACAATGTGATATGAACTAAAGAAAAATTACACAATTTTTTATAACCAAGTAGATTCTATTAATCTAAAATTGCCATACCTATTAATATCATATGAATGGAAACCCAAATATACAAAACAAAACTTCTCATAGCACAAAAGCACTGCTCAGGTTACAATACAGCACATCGAACTCATGAAAGGAGAAAGCATACTGTTATAACACATCCATTTTCCAATTCTGTGAATTGATTATAAAGAAAGAAACATGTGTTTAAGAAATTGTATCTTATATCTTGGGTATCCTAGGTTTTGGGCTAATATCCACTTATCAGTGAGTACATATTGTGTGAGTTCCTTTGTGAATGTGTTACCTCACTCAGGATGATGCCCTCCAGGTCCATCCATTTGGCTAGGAATTTCATAAATTCATTCTTTTTAATAGCTGAGTAGTACTCCATTGTGTAGATGTACCACATTTTCTGTATCCATTCCTCTGTTGAGGGGCATCTGGGTTCTTTCCAGCTTCTGGCTATTATAAATAAGGCTGCTATGAACATAGTGGAGCATGTGTCCTTCTTACCAGTTGGGGCATCTTCTGGATATATGCCCAGGAGAGGTATTGCTGGATCCTCCGGTAGTACTATGTCCAATTTTCTGAGGAACCGCCAGACTGATTTCCAGAGTGGTTGTACAAGCCTGCAATCCCACCAACAATGGAGGAGTGTTCCTCTTTCTCCACATCCACGCCAGCATCGGCTGTCACCTGAATTTTTGATCTTAGCCATTCTGACTGGTGTGAGGTGGAATCTCAGGGTTGTTTTGATTTGCATTTCCCTGATGATTAAGGATGTTGAACATTTTTCAGGTGCTTCTCTGCCATTCGGTATTCCTCAGGTGAGAATTCTTTGTTCAGTTCTGAGCCCCATTTTTTAATGGGGTTATTTGATTTTCTGAAGTCCACCTTCTTGAGTTCTTTATATATGTTGGATATTAGTACCCTATCTGATTTAGGATAGGTAAAGATCCTTTCCCAATCTGTTGGTGGTCTTTTTGTCTTATTAACAGTGTCTTTTGCCTTGCAGAAACTTTGGAGTTTCATTAGGTCCCATTTGTCAATTCTCGATCTTACAGACTGAAGTGTGGACACTATGCCCCTCCTTAGAAGTGGGAACAAAACACCCTTGGAAGGAGTTACAGAGACAAAGTTTGGAGCTGAGATGAAAGGATGGACCATGTAGAGACTGCCATATCCAGGGATCCACCCCATAATCAGCATCCAAACGCTGACACCATTGCATACACTAGCAAGATTTTATCGAAAGGACCCAGATGTAGCTGTCTCTTGTGAGACTATGCCGGGGCCTAGCAAACACAGAAGTGGATGCTCATAGTCAGCTAATGGATGGATCACAGGGCTCCCAATGGAGGAGCTAGAGAAAGTACCCAAGGAGCTAAAGGGATCTGCAACCCTATAGGTGGATCAACATTATGAACTAACCAGTACCCCGGAGCTCTTGACTCTAGCTGCATATGTATCAAAAGATGGCCTAGTCGGCCATCACTGGAAAGAGAGGCCCATTGGACACGCAAACTTTATATGCCCCAGTACAGGGGAACGCCAGGGCCAAAAAGGGGGAGTGGGTGGGTAGGGGAGTGGGGGTGGGTGGGTATGGGGGACTTTTGGTATAGCATTGGAAATGTAAATGAGCTAAATACCTAATAAAAAATTAAAAAAAAAAGAAAGAAAGAAACAATTCAATAAGAGTGCCCTGCTTTTGTGAATGTGCTCATTTTGAACGTTGCATCTGCTAATAAAGTTCTAAGATCAGCCCAAATACTCAGCCATGGGATTAAGATTTCATAAATTATAATGTACCAATACCAGACAATGGTATGTATTACAGCAATGCGTAGAAGGCCTTGTCAAAGCACAATGGCATCGCTATCTTGGTCGGCTCAGCTTCTCTTTATCCCCTTCTGCTCAGAGCACCAGCCTCCCCTCAACTCCAGGTGGATCCGAGACAAATCTCCTCTAGTAATCCGAATCTGGGTTGGAGGCCCAAGGGAACAGGAGGCATTTAAATCTCCTTATCAGGAAGAGCAACGTAGCGATTCAGTTAAAGAGCGTTTATTACTAAGACCTCTGCCACCATCTTAGCTCTTCCTCCTCCTTAGTCATACTGTCCCTCCTTAAACTCCTTGAGCTATGGCTGCATGGCTCCATCAGTATCTTTTATTTAAGCTAGTGTCTGTTGCATGCAGGAAAAAAAAAAACCCTAGTCAATCCAAATAGCAACAAAAGGAAAAGACTGTTCAGAGTAGGGGGATACCCCATCCTACCTGCCCAAACAACACATTCAAGCACAACATTACAAACAGACATTTGCTCCTAGTACCGACTAGCTCATTCTTGTGTAGTTAGAATCATGATATACATACCCTCTTTCAGTCAATTTTTCTTCCTTACATTACACCTTTAGAAGTGTTTTGTGCTTTGACAAGGCCTTCTACACATCGCTGTAAATTACATAAATGTTAATAAGGGTCTGTGGCTATGTTAGTCATTAACTGCCTGCCACAGAAGTGCGAGGACGTGACTCTGGATCCCCAGAACCTACATAGAAAGCCAGCTGCGAACTGATGGTGAGCACCTAAAACCCAGGAACTAGTGAAGCTGGGGAACCAAGAGCATCCCTGAGGCTTGCTGGCCAGACAGTTTTTCTAAGTCAGTGAGCTCCAGGCTCAGAAAATTTTAATGTCAAAATTCGAAGTGGATAGCTATTGTAGCAGTGACACAATGCCATCTGCTGGACTCCACATGTTCATACAGCCCACACACACACACACACACACACACACACACACACACACACACACACACAAGAAAACACCCACAAATATATGCATACACACATACATACAAACAAAATTATAAACAAAATAAATGTTGGAGTGTCTGCTCAGCAATTAAGAGCACTTGCTGCCTTTATAAAGGACTCAAGTTCAGTTCCCAGCACTCACATGGTGCCTCGAAAATCCCTGTCACTGCTGTTCCAGAGTGTCTACTGCCCTTCTCTGATCTCTGAGGTCATTTGCATGCATACACTACACAGTCATACACTCAAGCACACACACACACACACACACACACACACACATGATAGATAGATGATAGATAGATAGATGGGTGATAGATAGATAGATAGATAGATAGATAGATAGATAGATAGATAGATAGATAGGTTATTGTATAAAGTAATAATTTTTAATTATACTAAAACTATGAAATTTTACAATAAAATTATAATTATATATTTTATATGTAAAATAAAAAACATAATATACAGTATATTTACCATAATTCTTCAAGTTTTGTCCTTTACATGTGTTTTTATAATCTACTTAGACCTTCTGCAATGTGTTCAAGCTTTCTGGGATAGCCCCTCCTTTTTCTTTATTTCTGTTTGGAACAATCTTTAGGATAAAAGGATGTGTGCATATGTGTGGTTTTTTAAAACTGTTCTCTCCTTCCACCACGTGAATTCCAAGAATTGAACTTAAGTCATCAGGCTTAGCAGCAAGTGCCAGGTTCTACGGAGCTGTATAGCCACCTCAAGATAATTTTAATCTTCTCTTTCTTTCTTTCTTTCTTTTTTTTTTGTAAATTTTATTAGTTGTCTGGGAACACAGAATGTGTTTTTATTATATTTATCCTCCCAGCTCTTCCCCAACTCACCCTCTTACCTACCCACCCAACTTCATGTTGTTTTTTGTTTGTTCGTTTTTCTGTTTTGAGGGACGTGGTTATTCTTCAAGACCAATTTTTGCTGGCCAAATATTCTTGGCTATGTGGTTTTCCACTACAGACCTTGATTTATCTTTATTTAATCTTTTCCCTTAATCTTCAACATCTCTTGTTGAAGATTTGCACCATGCAAATGTTTTGTGCATGTCTATAGTATGTGATGTGGTATATCTGAGTGTGTATGTGCTCATTCATGTGAATACAGGTATCTGCCAGCCATGACACACACGTAGAAGGCAGAGAACAACTTCAGGACAACATCTCAAGGCCCAGCCACAATGACAAACATCCTCTGGTAACGTTCTACCTCCTAACACTTCTACAGTCCTCCCAAACAGTACAACCATCAGGAAACCATGTGTCCAAAACACATGATCCACAGAGGAACATTCCACACTCAGACCACAACAGAGCTTAGCTTTCTACCCACTCAGTATCAGTTGTCTAAAGGATGAGTTTGGCTTCACAGTAGGGCAGATCCTCCAGTTTCTGTCTTACTGCCTTAAGTGTAAAAGTCAGGTCGGGAAGTCTCACTCTAACTTGATTCCATACTATTCCCTAACCAAGAAGAGTGAAGTGAAAAAGGAATAGAGAAAGGGGTGTAAAGTACTGGGAACATGCCTTTGCAGAAATTAGAAGACAGGGAAAAGAATCTCCTGTAAGGATTGCAAGGATTAAATGAGACATCTAGGGTCTTCAAAAAAGCATCCCTTACTTTCTCTGTATCTAAAAGACCCATTTTCCAGATTTTCCTCCAAATAGTCCAATCAAGCCTCCTTTGTCTCCTTAACAGAAAGTCCATGAAACCTGTGCACTGTTTCCTCCTCCTGAAATATCACTTAGAAATCCTACCCACTCCTAAAACCTCCACTGCTGCTCATGGGCTTTGGATGCAATCACCTGTTTAGTTATTTACCTGCCAGTAGGCATTTGGCCTCCGTGATTCCCATGAATGTTTGGATTGCAAAATGTCTAGGTAGACTTGTTATCTTTCCCAAAGCCAGCTTTCTCACTCACAGCCGGAAGTCTGCTTCCCCTTTCCCACACTCTGTCCTCACTACCACACTCCTAAATCTGATAAAATTGACAACCATGGTATCTTTCAGCTTGGTCTCTAAGCTTCTTCAACGTCACAACTCCTATCTTGGTATAAACCATCTTCATCTGCTCAAATCTAGTTCTCTGAAAAAGACCTTCAACTACCGCATTCAATCCAAATCCCCTTATAGAAGATACGTTTTGTCCTGTGTTGTTGCAGGGTTTTATGTGGGGGTGAGGCTGCAAGAGCTGTCACTTTCCCTAGCATCAGTTTTCTCTTTTGTTAGCACCACTTCAATTTTGCTGAATGAATACAATGCCAATGTTTACTTTCATTTTTAAAAGTTCTCTTTAATTGGCATTCTATGTATAATATATATGGCAGGTCCCCATTGACTAGAATATTTGATTAATCAAAACTGTATGTTGCTTAATCACAGAGAAGAGAAAAATTAGAGGATATGTTGAGGATCAGGGACTCAAAGAACGGTAAAGGATTTCATTACAAAAATAAAAGCCCATCAAACTAGATCAATGATTCTTTGGTTTTGCCTTTCTGGTCACTGGTAATGTTTTAATATCCTCAGGGCTCAATCGTGTAGCTCCTGTAGGTTTTGTTTTAAGTGAGCATGGTTCCTTTCAGTAGTGTTGCTTCTGTAGCAATATCTAAGTCAGCAAAATTCTCCATATGCTTATGCTATACAAATTTGTGCTTTCATCTTTGCAACTCCCTCTAAAAGACATTCTTTATCAAAGTCATCGTTGCCTTAGATGTGTTCAGACCCACCTAAATATAAAGCATTCACTTCAGTCCGCCACATGCTGTCCCCTCTGCCTTATGTACTGGAGAGAAGCCCTTTGGTTTGAAAGCTTTGCTAGTGTTTGAGAAAGTAAATCACTTTCAAGTTCAGGGTAAATGATTTCAAAGCAGTTTTAAAAGGAATCTTAATAACAACAGCCTCCTTTCCTCCACCCTCTCTCTGTTCAAGTCTGATTTTAAGCTCTTTAAATTTGATATCAAGCTTTAGATTTCCAAACCATGGAGATCTGAAACGAACTTTGGAGTTAACCACATTCCCATCTCCTCATTTTATAGTCTGGGAGAGAGAAAGCTCAGAAAAAGCATTTGTTAAAAGTCTTTATAAGGCTGCTATACCTGAGAGTTCTTCCTCTAACGGTTTGGGATGTTGAACAGGAAGGAATCCATTTCCCTTCTGCGTCTGTCTGTCTTCTTGACTCCTCAGGCCTCTGATTCCAATTTCAACATCACTCCTTACGTCCCATAAAAAGGGAGTCCACTCTCTTGTCTGCTTTTCATAACTGGTGGAGTCCTTTTTAAGCCCTTTCTACAGGGAACATTGGTGATGGAAAGGATATGATCTAAATTGAGGTTGAGCAATGTTGCCCTTGGAGATTGATGCCTCTCCAAGGAATAGCCAGGTGTTAAAAGATCCCAAGACCCTCAGTTCTGGGGTGGCAGCTGAATATCCAGAATGAAAGAGAGTTGATCTGGCTGCTCTGAGAACTTGGGGTGTGAGGACAGCGGAAGGTTAGCAGAAGCAGCACAAGTCAAGAATGAATGGAATGATTATAGCTTCTTTATTCCTTTCTGCACCACCACCACCACCCCAATACATGCATGCATGCTCGTTCACAGAAACAGCATCAGCCACTGTCTGCTCTTGCCAGTTGTCATCTATCATTTTTTTCTATACTTCCGAAAACAGAAATTATGTGGGGAAGCAAAGCAATAGACAGAGGAAGGTGCTGGGAGGAAAGTATAGTATATCTCAATCCTACCATTCAAAATGCTCTGTAGCCCAGATTAGAAATGTTCCTCTCTCCAGAATTTCTGTCTTTATCTTGTAATCTAAGGAATAAGGAACACTTGTGGGATGGATGAAAGTTCATGGCCTTTACTTCAAGCAAGCAAGAAGTCCATTTCTTGACCCTCTTTATTGTCACTAGCAAGGGAAAGAAAACTGCGTGTCTCATCTGATCTCTTTTGGTGGAGAATCTTCCTAAAGCAACAATGCTGTATTTTAATCTCAACTCTCCAACCCCTATAGAGTAGTGAATGGACAATGAATAGTTACAGTATCAACTGAAAACTGGGTTGTAAATGAGAGTGGCATAGGTCCACAGCAATCTTTCATTGAAGCTAGTGGTATGTATTGCAAGATGATACTTATTCTAAAGAATAAAATGATCATGACAAAAAGTCCTTGACATAGTCAATATTTATCTTTCAAGGTCTAGAAGTTGAAATGTAGAATTGAGTGCTCACCTATATTCTCCATATACAAAATCACTAAAACTTCAAGTCAGGTTGGTGTCCTGGTGCATAAAAATTGACTATGGGGATGTTTCTTTTTGCAAAGAAACATTCTAAAGGCAAAAGGCATGTAGAAAGTGGTTATTCTATTTCTATGGATTGAGTTCAATTATAGCTAAAGCAAACAATTGCCATAGAGCTTAGCAGCAGCCAATGAAAAGAATGGGTTTCTTGTGTGAATTGACTGCAAAGTGCCATTGATCCTACATCGTGTGAATGGCAGCACGGCTGTCTTCTGTGCCATTCCCCACCACAAACCAATAGTTTCTTGTTGTCATTGCTGTTATCACTGTAGTCATTGTTAGAGGAAAGACTCCATACTGTTTGAAAGGCATCCCCTCCAGGTTTTCTCATTCAGACAAGAAACCAGGGAAACAAAAATGGTTCAGAATGGAATGTCTGAAAACCCCAAGATCCGATTGGCGAGGTCACATAATATAACAAGAAGAATTAAAAGAAAAAATAATCAATGTGAAACCAAGACCAGAACTGTGCATTTGTAAGTACTGGTACACAAGCAAAAGGAAGGTTTTGCTACTGGCATTAGAATTGCTGGTTCACGGCTATAGAACAGAGCAGGTCAGCATCTCCTCAGTTTTGATATTTGTCAGCTTTCTAGAATTGATCCATTCCTTTACCATTGTATTAGAACAGAACTGTAGCTATGGCTGCCCTGGATAAAACACTGGTTTTGAATTTCCCTCTAGCCTGTGTCTGCTAGAGTAGGCAGCCAGGTAGACATGAGCAGAAGGGAAGAAGTTTCTGTGTGGAGCCAAAAGTAAGGAGAACATACCCACTCCTCACCCAAACTCCAACTTGCTCTACTTCTTCAGTAGTTAGACCCAGCTGATTTGGCAAAGATCTAGGCAGTAAGTAACCCGGAAAAGCAGAGTTATATTTTGGTAGCTGTGCTTACAGATGGTTAAAAAGTCCAACCTTTAATCCCAGCACTTGGGAGGCAGAGGCAGGTGGATTTCTGACTTCAAGGCCAGCCTGGTCTACAAAGTGAGTTCCAGGACAGTCAGGCCTACACAGAGAAACCCTGTCTCAAAAAATCCAAGAAAACAAAACAATCAAACAAACAAAAAAGTCCCTCTGTGGATAAATATCCTGGAAGCTCTAGTTAGGCTTCCTCTACTATATCAGAAATCAAAGCAATGACAATGGGGCGTTTTCCCAGTTACCACTTGTGCACTAATGAACATTATGATAAGCAGAGAGAAGAAAGAAAGAGAGGAGGGAAGGCAATGAGGGGAGGGGGAGAGGGGAGGGGGAAGGGAAGGGAAGGGAAGGAAAGGAAAGGAAAGGAAAGGAAAGGAAAGGAAAGGAAAGGAAAGGAAAGGAAAGGAAAGGAAAGGAAAGGAAAGGAAAGGAAAGGAAAGGAAAATGTCAGGGTCTTTCCTGTCCTGTATCATGAAAAGTAAGAAGGAAATATGTCCTGGTCATTAAAGCATTATTGTCCTTTCATTAGCAGGGTGGTTTTTGCACACCTCCACTGGAGTTTCACTTATGTACTCATGTTAAGAAATAATAAAGTTGGCAGACTGGCACATAAGCAAAAGTGGGTATAAAACATAACTGCAAGTTGAGGAACCTAATAATGACATCATAAGCTAGCAGGGACCCTATCAAACTCCTTAAATGCACACTACTAGAGCTTGGCATGGAGGCAATGTCTATAAGCATGAAAAGCCAGAGGCAAAAGTCAAAGAACCATTGTTCAAGTTCAGCATGGTCTACATGGCAAGTTCCTGCCAATCAGGGCAACATAATGAAACTGTCTCAAAATAAACAAACAAACAAAAAAATCACAATGAATAATCCAACAATGAAGTACCCACACTGGGTTGGCCCACTCCTTATATCTGAAGTTTTCCTTTACTTTCCTAAGTAAACCTTTGTTTTAACTACCTTCTGGCTGAATTCTTTCTACTGAGAAGACAAGAAATGGAAGAGAACTCCATCATTTCACTTCAACACAGCTCCTTCTGGACAAATAAGCCCTGCCTGCTGCTTGTCATTACAGCCTCTTATTAGTAAAAGTTGTTAATAAAAGGATTTAGAAGATGGGAAAAGTCCAGGGTAAGCTTGTTAATTGGAAAGATATTCATGTCATGTTATGATCCCAACATAAACAGCACAGTGGATTTAAGGATGCACAGGGGGCTGAGAACTTAGGAGTCAAGGCGTCCTCTGGAAGGCACTTGGTAAGAAAGGTTTGGAAGAAATACCTAAGAAGCCACTGAGCTGTGTATTAAATGAACGTGTCTCACTTGAGCTGTCTTGCTTCTGTTACTGCGCTTCAGTCAGTAAAGCACTCTCTCTTGTTTAGCAAGACTAAGGAGAACACAAAGGAAGAGATCAGCTACAAATATGCAAGTGACTCCTGTTTGATCAATGAAATTGAAGATGAACTAAATCTTGTAAGTCAGATGTCTCTACCATTTTTATAGAGTGGCTTTCATAGTAAAAGACTTTATATAGGCAATATGTCCTAGGGTGTTGACTATATGTACTAATTTGACTTTGGTTCCACACAAGTGCATTAATTTAGTGTCCATGTAGCTTCTTCAGCTACAATTAGTGTTAGTAATGACTGTGGCTTTTTTAGTGGCCAAGATTGATGAGATCTGTAATTGTGGTGCCAATTGGGGTACAATTCTGTTTGGCCAGGCTTGTTCACAGGAATCCTAGGTATGGTATGTCCAACTGCAAGTGTGATACACCCATCTGTTTCTATAGCATATTCAAGAGTAAAACATTTTGGTGAGTCCACATGGTTAGTGGATCACTGTCTGCTCAGAAGCAGGGTAGAAGACCTGCCAGAGTCTGAAGGCTTTATGAGCAGGGCTAGAAAGTTTTTGGTCACTTAGCTTCTTCTTCTGTTGATGTTATAAAACACACTGACAAGAGCAAGAAGGGTTTCATTTAGCTCACAGTTCATGGTACTTCTATCATGGTGAAGAAGTAAAGGCAGAAAGGGCTGGAAGTACCTGGTTGTGTGCCAAGAAGATAGCAAAGAATGTATGCCAACTACTCTGCTCCCTTTCTCTGCCTATTAAGCCCAGAATCCCAATAAATGCATGGTACCACCCACAGTGGGTGGGAATCCCCAACTCAATTAACACAGGCAAGATAATCTCCCATAGGCATACCCAAAGGGCTATGTTTCAGGTGACTCTAGATTCTGCCAAGTTCACAATTAACACTATCAAAGATGTCTACCCAGCTGTTTCCTAGGATTGAGAATGGGCAGGACCAAGTGTTCCCATGTGCCAATCTCCTGAGAACAAACAACTTAACTGCTTCTATGGCCATAGGAGAATGAGTAGAGCTCAAAGAATTGCTTTGCTCATTCCCTTGCAGGTTTGGAGGTAGGCCAGCAAGCTTCTTCTGTTTATCTAAGCCTCTGGGTGCCAAACCACTCAAGCCTACTTACCTGTCTATTTTTTGATACATGAACAGGTCCACTTATCTACTTCTAGAACATCAGTAGAGTAGGCAGAACTACTTTTTGGGCTAAGAAGTGGGTTTGTTGAATCACCTGGATATTTTTAAGACAGTGGGGGTGAAAGGGCTAGCCAGTCTCCTATTTGGCTCATGGGACAATGTCACCCAATGTGCTAAGTCATTCCAGCTGTTTCCTCTCATGATCTCATATGGGTGTGGTACCTAGATGGCTCCATGCAATGAAAGCCTGGATAAAGAAGGGTAAAACACAGTATGAGTTCTTTCTCCAGGGCATTTATAAGTGTGGAAACATGACAGCTCCCAAAATGGGGATTCAGGCTTGTACAGGCCTTGGGGTTCTTTTGCAATAAATATCTCAGGTGACTTGAGTGTGAGTACAGCATACCAGTAGCCTCATGGTTATTCTTTCTCTACTGAATAAAGTCCTAATTAGATTAGGGTTGATCTTCAGGGATGGGACAATAGATGCTGTGTGTTTAGCTATGGTGTATCTCCCTGTCTGCCATATCTCAGAGGTATCCCCATTACACTCTGACACTTTGTTTCCATTGCTCAGATGCAATAGCTTTTTCTTTCAGTATTTCTGTATGCTGGGTGGTGTGAAATGCATTTCTGGTCAGCCTTCTTGCTAAGGTTCTCCTTCATTTCTTCACAACAAGTTTGACAACTATTCATGATTGGTAGCACTTCTTCCAGCAATTTAAAAACATTGCCCTGATCTCTCCTGCCTATAACATCCCATTGATAGTCTAAAAGGGATTTCCTATATATGGTAATCCTCTTTTTTCTTGATGCATTCAAAAGTTCCAGGTTCTTACTTTTGGTAATCTGATTTAAATGTTTGTCAGTGTCAGTGATATCTTTGAGTGGAACAAACTTGGAACCAATTTAGATCTCATGTACCTGAATTCTCATGTTTCTCCCATGATTTGTGAAATTTTCTGGCATTGTTTCCTTAAATAAAGTTTCTGCTCTTTTGATTCTCCTTTTGCTACTTTTACATTGCATGCATTAACTCTCATTGAGTTCATTAAATGATTTTTATATCTATTTTTCAATTATTTTGTTCATATATTATTTCAAGATTTCATTTAGTGTTTATCAATGTCTTCTTATCCCATGCTGAGCTTCCTTAAAACAACTGTTCTGAGCTCTTTGTCCAGCTATTCATACATTCCTAAATCTTTGCAGTCAGTTAATAGAAAATTATTCTCAAGGTAGACTGTCCTCAGACCTTCTCCACTCTTGCTGTTTCCCAAGCCCCAAGCCCTCAGGCTTGTCCTTATCACTACAATATAACATTAGATGCAGTCTCCTTTGCCCACTGTTCACATCTCCTGTGGATCCCAAAGACTGTTCCCCACCACTGCCCCAGACCTCACTTCTCACACTCATTACTGCACCCCAGCATCTAAACAGGCATTCTCTATGAACACACCAGCTGAGAAGGTCAGTAAAATATGAAACACACAGCCATTCCAGCTATCACAAGCTCTGAAAATCCAGAAAGAAAACAGAAACAAAAGAACAAAGCACCCACCCAACAAAGATAAACCTAGAAATTGGCACCTAAACCAATAATCAACCTAAATACAGATGCCTAGAATATAAGAACACAATCAGTAGTGGCCAGAACAATATGTTATCACTAAAACCCAGCCATCTCATCACAAAAGGACCTGAATATTCCAAAATAACTGAAACATAAGAAAAAGACTGTAAACCCAACTATATGAAGAGAAAATTAATAAATCCCTTAAAGAATACCAAGAATAAAGAAACAAACATTGAAAGAAACAAAATAAACTTTTCAAGCCCTAAACATGAAAATAGATAAAACACAGGGGGGGGAGGGGGTGACTGAGAGAATTGTGGAAATGAAAAGTTTAGGAATCTGAACAGGAACCACAGAGGCAAGCTTCCCCAACAAAATATAAGAGATGGAAGAGAGAATTCCAGGCATTGAAACTATAATAGAAAAAAATATATACATGAGTGAAGATTTTTTTTAAAATTCCTGACACAAAACATCCAGGAAACCTGCAACATTATGAAAAGATCAAACCTAAGAATAATAGGAATAAAAGAAGGAAAAGAAATCCAGCTCAAAGGCTCAAAAAATATTTTAACAAAATCATAGAAGAGTTCCTTTGTGATTGTGTTACCTCACTCAGGATGATGCCCTCCAGGTCCATCCATTTGCCTAGGAATTTCATAAATTCATTCTTTTTAATAGCTGAGTAGTACTCCATTGTGTAAATGTACCACATTTTCTGTATTCATTCCTCTGTTGAGGGGCATCTGGGTTCTTTCCAGCTTCTGACTATTATAAATAAGGCTGCTATGAACACAGTGGAGGATGTGTCCTTCGTACCAGTTGGGACATCTTCTGGATATATGCCCAGGAGAGGTATTGCTGGATCCTCCAGTAGTACTATGTCCAATTTTCTAAGGAACCGCCAGACTGATTTCCAGAGTGGTTGTACAAGCTTGCAATCCCACCAACAATGGAGGAGTGTTGCTCTTTCTCCACATCCTTGCCAGCATCTGCTGTCACCTGAATTTTTGATCTTAGCCATTCTGACTGGTGTGAGGTGGAATCTCAGGGTTGTTTTGATTTGCATTTCCCTGATGATTAAGGATGTTGAACATTTTTTTCAGGTGCTTCTCAGCCATTTGGTATTCCTCAGGTGAGAATTCTTTGTTTAGTTCTGAGCCCCATTTTTAATGGGGTTATCTGATTTTCTGGAGTCCACCTTCTTCAGTTCTTTATATATATTAGATATTAGTCCCCTATCTGATTTAGGATAGGTAAAGATCCTTTCCCAGTCTGTTGGTGGCCTTTTTGTCTTATTGGCGGTGTCCTTTGCTTTACAGAAGCTTTGCAATTTTATGAGGTCCACACAATTGTGGTACCCCATTCCCAAAGACAACATACACATAGCTTATTGACCATATAGAGGGAAGACAGGTACCTGCATGGAACAGAGGAGTATATTCTAGTCTCTTTGGTATAAAAAGATACTCTGCAGGTTACAGAAAGACAAACCTGAACACCAATCCAGTCACACATCCTTTGACCATCTGTCCTGCCTGCAAGATGTGTTCTGGAAATGGTGGTGCAGAACTTGTGGAAGTGGCCAAACAGTGTCTGGTTTAACTTAATACCCACTCCACAAGAACGGCCTCATGCCTGACATTGCATAAATAGCAGGGAAGTGAAGATTGGATAGCTCAGAGAACCTAGGATAGAATTAAACTCAACTAAACTGAGAGGGAGCTGAGCAAGCCATGAGAAGCAAGACAGTAGGCAATACTACTTCTTAGCCACTGCAACAATTCCTGCCTCTAGGTTCCTGGCCCTGACTTGTCCTGACTTCCTTTGATGATGAGGTGTAAGCTGAAATAAACCCTTCTCTACCTCCCCCCACAAAGAAAAAAAATACTTTCACTTTAGTGACATCACTCTTCCTTGTATCCTCTGCTCCCCAGATCTCCCAGCCACTCAGTTTTGTTGGTCTCTTCAGTGTTATAGTAGGCAAGAAGTAGGTTGGCCTGTGGGGAATGTCCTGCACAGTCAAGGAACCTGGGATCTTACTCACCATCTTCTTGCTCTTTTATGTCAAGAATAATGAGCTGAGGGATTCTGTCTCCATACTGAGCTGTTTCACTTTAGGTGGACATGAGACAGCTAAAGTGAAATTGGTAAAAAGCATCTATTCTCCAGGGACTAGAAAACATCTCCATGAATAAAACACTGTTGTTCAAGCACATAAACCAGAGTTCACAGCCCCAGCACTCGTGTAAAAGCTAGGTATGTATTCACGCCCATCTATAACTCACTGAGCAGCCTGAGCAAGAAGATCCCAGAGGCTCACTGGACAGCCTAACTAGCTCAAATGGTGGGCTTTGTTTTAGTAAGAGATCATGTCTCAAAACATGAGATGGAGAGGAATAGAGAAAGATGCCTGATACTTACCTCTGAACACACGTGTGTCCACTAGCATATACAGCACATACAGGCATACAATACACACATCAACTTCCCAAATTTTGGTTCTAATAGTATCCTGGACCTTCTCCCTGGGACTGCAAAACTCCTACAAAGGCATACTTTCCCATGGGTCATTATCAAGATCAAGATGTCATAGGAAAGGATGGTAAAATATTAAAATATGAATAAATTATTTTTTAAAATGGCTTTCATTCTACCATCTTGCTAATGACAAAATCTCTAGCCTCATATTCAAACCATCATATTCTCAGGTATTTCGGTAAAAACATTCTTTTCTTGAGTACTCAATGACTTACCTCCCCTTACTTCTTTGAGTGTCCAGAAGCTCTAATACCACCACCACTTGGAAAAGTTGCTCAGTTGAAACAACAGCTTGAAGCCACAGTAACTCCTGCAAAATATGTCTTCATTTTATTTTATTATTTTATTTAAATTTAATTTTTTAATTAATTTATTTATTTTATGTATATGAGTACACTGTAGCTGTCTTCAAACACGCCAGAAGAGGGCATCTAATCATACTACAGACAGTTGTGAGCCACCATGTGGTTGCTAGGATTTGAACTCAGGAACTCTGAAAGAGCAGTCAGTGCTCTTAACCAGTGAGCCATCTCTCCAACCCTGTCTTTATTTTTACAAGGGAATTTTTTTTTGTTTTCTCTTTCTCTCCTTTCCTTCTAGCACATTGTATCACATCTCCTTGTATTTACTTTACTGAGACATTATTAAATATCATTTTTGCTAAAGTGATAAATGAATCTAAATTCAATTTGGTATACATTAAAATATGCTATCTACAAAATCAAGCCCACGTTCCTGAACATCTTGTTTCTCTATTCTTTTTATCTATCTATCTATCTATCTATCTATCTATCTATCTATCTATCTTTATTTATTTATTATTTTGGTTTGGTTTTGGTTTTGGTTTTTCCAGACAGGGTTTCTCTGTATAGCCCTGGCTGTCTTGGAACTCACTAAGTAAACCAGGCTGGCCTTCAACTCAGAAATCTACCTGCCTCTGCCTCCCAAGTCCTGGGATTAAAGGCATGAGCCACCACTGCCTGGCGTTTCTCTATTCTATTGTAGTGATAATACCTGTGATGGGAGCCATACTATATAATCCTCAGCAAGCATGCTGTTATTTCTCATTTCTAAGTCTTCTTTACACATTCATTTTCTCTGTCTTAAATGTTCTTTCCCATTTAATTGGCCTGAGAATACCCTTTTCATTCCCCCAAATCGCAGCTAGGAACCTTCTCTGTAAGAGGCTCTACACCTCAGTAAGAAAGCACTCGTCTACTGGACCCTGGTACACTGCAGCCATTTTAAACTCTGACATGTATTCTGGAATTTTTCTTGTCTTTTTATATCCATAAACCATCATAGCATGTATTTACCTAAGAGATTTTCGCAAATGAATAAGTGAGTGAGTGGATGAATGAATGAACACCTCCATTTCTTTTGGAACTGAGTAAAATTCAAAGTCATTTAGGCCTTTTTCTTGAGACCTAGAGAGTTGACAACTTTGCATCATCATTATTAAAGTCACGTAGGTTATCTGACTCCATGCAGAGAAAATTAAAATAACAGAAGCAAAGATTTTATCCATTAGGAAATGTGTGTAGTGCTGACACTCTGATATTTATCTTGCTCACTCCTAATTTCTTCAGATCCCTCACATCAGAGTAGTTAAGATCTTCCCTTTTCTTATCTCTGAATAAATTAAATTTCTGATTAGCACCAAAGGAAACTTTTGCACAAAGGAGTCTTTTTAAATGAGAATATTCTTGCAGGGCTGATTTCAGAGGTGGGTCCTCAACTGCACCAGGACACTGTGTTGCCAACCTTTAAATTCAGTAAAGCTCACCCTCTTACAGAGTCATAATGTCGGGGGTTGTGGGCATCCTATTGAATGCCTCCTTTCTCCTGTTCAAGTCTACAAGGATAAATAGGAAAGCAATTGATTTTAATCATTTAAATTATCATTACACAGTCATAGCTGAGCATGCTGGCCCTCACAAACTACTCTGTCTCTATACTTCTGTGGTCAAATAATTTGTGGTGGATCAAGCAATAATTAAAATATTTAGAACAGACAATGGTGAGCTGGTATGGTCATATTAAATATAATGTTTTTCTAAGTCTGCAGAATAAAGGGGCAACTCACAACTATGGAAAAAGAGAAGATAATTTTTAAAAAGTTACCTTTATAAAAATAAAATTTCAAAGTTCAGGTAATTTGAATGAGAATGGTACATATAGGCTCACACTTTGAGTGCTGGGTTCCTAGTTGGCAGACTGTTTAGGAAATAGTAGGAGGTATGGTCCTATGGGAAGAGGTGTGTCACTGGAGGTGGGTTTGGAGGTTTCAAAAACTCACACCACGTCCAGTCTCATTCTCTCTGCCTCCTGCCTTCAGCCAAGGATGTAAACTCTCAGCTACTACTCCACTGTCATACCTTCCTCCTGCCATGCTCCCTGCCATAATGATTATAGAATAGCCCCTTAAAATTGTAAGCAAGCCCCTAATTTACTGCTTTCTTCCATAAATTGTTTTGGTTATGGTGTTTCTTCACAACAGTAGAACAGTAAACAAGATACAAGTGATATTTTGGTAAATAATTCTGCATTAGTCTTCAAGCTCCAAACAAATAATCCCTTCCTAGGTCCAGAGATTTATCAGCTCTCAAGCATCAAATACAAAGGGTCTTTTCTTGGTAGTGATACTTACATCTTGGAGCTAAACAATTGCTGTATAATTGAACTTGAGGCCTGTTCAATTACAGAGAATTAATGTCTGGTACTATGAACCAGGACAACTACCATTAGCTGGAGAGATCATAGATCCAAGAGAAGAACTGGCTAGTGCCATTTTATTCTTTCTAACTGTATTCTAAGCAGTTATTCTTATACCAACAGATAGATATATCCCTTACATCTCACCCAAAAAAGCTCATTTGTGCAAGAGATGGAGGCTAGAACAGAGGTTTAAACTCATAGAAAAATGCATCTAAGAAGCATGGGATGTCCAGTCCAAATTGGTACATCTACAACACAACCCTTACACTTAAGACTTGTCAGATCACCTAAATACTGCATGATGGTGTCTTCTAGACAGAAAAGCCATGAAATCTAACAGTATAGTTACCTACACAAGACCTAGATAATGACAGCACCAGTGGACATAGGCCTCATGATACAACCAGAAGCATTCTCATCTACATAAATCTGATTATTAAAGACATAATGAAGGAATAGTCCCTATGAACTAAAGTTCCTACTAGATTCCAAGAATGAAAACTAGTAGTTTAAAACAGTCACACTTATAGATGGGATGAAAAAAATTGTTTAGAAAATCTATTTATAGCTCATCTTTTCTGTAAGCCTAATAGTGGCTAAGTAATTCAGTCTATGTCTATGGTTCCCACGCTAAATAATGCTATTCATATGTAAAGGGAAGCATTTAAAATGAATGAACAACCTAGATAGAAATAGGTCACTTTAATGTTTTGGCATCATCAGACAGGACCAGGTCCTCCCCAACAGTTATACTATCCAACCCCTTATGTTTAAACTAAAACCAAGGTTTGTCAGTCTCAGCAGTGTGAGAACTTTGGACTGACTAATAACTTGTTGCCAGAGCTTCCCTATGTAACTTAGTAGCATCTCAGGGAAGAGTGATTATCATAGCAGAAGAATTCAGGGTCAGTCTAATTTTAAAGGGCAAAATAGGAGGAAAGGTCAGAGAATAGTTGATTGCCAACTACTAGACAGGAAAATATATGCTTAACAAAGGTCATGGGATACTAAGATAATCGGTCCAACATTATTCCTGGTATTTGTGAAGGTATTTTTAAATAATACTGACATCTACTCAGACTGAGTAGAGAAAATTATCCTCATAATACACAGCCTGGACTAATCATATGAAGACCTGACAAGAGAAAAGACTGAGTCATGTTTTGGCTGAGGCATTGGCCTATTCTGACTTTAGTCTCAAACTTACACTAATGACTCAACAAAAACTCAGCCTTGATAATTAATTGCATAACCAACAATTACATAATTGTTGTAATCTCAAAACACATACACAATAATAAGAGATGTTTCTGATTAGTCACCTATGTACAGTAAGTACCCACAAACTCTTGTGTAAGGTCACTTCACTCTACTTGATTCACATTTTGATCAGCATAAATCTTACCAGAATGGAGAAAAAAAATGTGTCAGGATTGAGATGTCCAGATTCCAAGATATTTTGGTGCCCAGAAAATTGTAGAATCTCCAGTCAAAACTGACATTCACATTAGCCAATTATCTGTCTCTATCTAGAGACAACAGGTTTTGTGTTAGGCATCATTTCCCAGACTCTGAGTAGAGACCAGACACTCTGGGACAGAGGCATCTGTCTGCCTAGTGCCTCCACCATCCAAGCCTGTGTGGCATCATTGTCACCCTCAAGCCCCTTCAGCTGCAGCTGCCCCAGTGACCATACATAAAGAACTACTCAGGGGCTCTATCTATATATCAACTAACTTGAGAAATTTTATAAAGTTTACTGATCTATCTATCATTTAGATTAAGAAGTAGTACAGGAAAAATTACTCTTTGTAACATCTGAAGTAGGAAAATAGCATTGTTTCTATGACAACCTTGGACTTTTAGTAAACTTCATTCTGTAAGCCACCCTCCCAGCAGAAGTTTGAAGGAGAAATAAATTGTATTCACTTTTTCATTTTTAATACTTTTAAAAAGATCAATTTTAAAGACATCATTTCTCTCTCCCCCTTGTTCCCTTTAATCTTCCCCGGGCACCACTCTTGTTCTACTGAAAATTAATGGCTTCTGTTTTCTTTAATCATAGATATATAAATACAAACTGCTCAGTCCATATAATGTTATCTGTATGTACATGATTTTAGTGCTGGCCTCTTGGAATTGTATAACAAGGATCATAGTAGAAAAGAGACCAGACACCCTATAGGAACAAGAGGAACAGAAAGTTTGCTGTGAGGTTTCATCTCCTCAAAGTTCTAGAGAAACTTCACTCACAACGTCTCATCAATACGGCTACCTAAACAATACCTGAAAAGGATGACACCAACAGACATGCTCACATGGAAAGATAAAAGTTCTCACGGCCTCAACCCTAAACAAAACACTGCATGCACCTAAGGAAGTCTAAGAGAAGAAGAAAAGTTCTTCCCCATGGTGGAGCTACCAAATGTGCATTGTCTTTGGAAAAATTAAAGAACATCATTTTATAGTCTCATTCTTCACAGGTCAATAAGAAAGTATAATTATAGTTTTGAACTTCATAGTATGTATGCACCTGAGAGCACAGAGATGTGTTCAAGCAGATGGTATCAAGCATAACCATTCTGAAGAATTAGAAGAAAACTGCAGAAACTACTTGTACAACAACATATTTATGCAAAACAAGTAGAATATGTCAGATCAAAGATCACAAATGACGTTCCTATGTTTCAAAAATAGATATATAAATCATGCCAGATTGAAACATCCACTGAATTGTATCACTCACAGCACTCTGGACAACCCCAGATCAGTTTGAAAACTAGGATTCACAAACTAGGTTAAATCCCAGATGCCGTAAAGCTGACAGCTCCAAAGTCCAAAGCATCCTGTCAGTATGAAACATATTTTTAAAGTATATGTGTGGGGAGAGGTATAATTTTTAAATAGTCTTATCCTGAATTGTGACTTTAAAAACCAGCAACTCCAGCATAGCTATTGCATTTCTTCATGTAAAAAGAACAAAATTCGGTTTTGATTCATAACAGTGCTAAGAATAATGCAGTATCATCCATTTAAAATGCAATAGGCAAAAGGTAAATATATGAATGAGACATGCAGATCATGGTATTATCAGTAGACATAATCGAGCATAGTCCAATTGCATCTTACCTGAAGTACCACACTGTTCTTAGGACCAGATACTAACACTACTTGAGCAAGAACTGATTAGCTGCTGGCCAAGCCAGCCGCAGGAAGGAGAAATCTTCTCCTCGGTCCTTGCTTCAATAAACTCAACAGCTGGATAGAAAGGGAAATGGAGTAGCTGAGATGAGAGTCCTCCACCTATCCTTCATCCAGGGTGGTCACTGTAGGCACTAAGAGGGAAATATATCCAGAATCTTGACTTTTGTAGTACAGCTCCACATATCTGAACTTACTCTGCACTGAGGTAGTTTGTACAATAGAAGAGAGATGATGTCTCAAGAAGAAACTAGAGGCCAGATGCTGAGTCACCAAAAATGTGATGCTGATATTACTGTGGAAAAACTGAGTTAATAATTGTCATAGATGTAGCTTTCCTTACAGTTACCAGAATGGCTTTGAGAATTGATAGACTTCCCAATTTCTGAATCCAATGTTTCATTTTGAGCTACGTTGTTAAGTAACTACTTACTAGATGTCACCCGTGCCCCGCCCCCCCAACCCCCAAATATGGTCAACATTATAAAAAACAAAGACTGGAAGATCAAGACTCAATGGTATTTCTGACCCTAGGAAAAGTTGATAGCTTGATTTTTTAATACATAACTATTAACCTGGCTCTGAGTCCTAACCCTTATAAGATTATCAGAAAAAGGGATATCAAGAAGAAAAACATCACTATGCCCTTCTGTTCAATAAAAATTCCAAGCAAGATTGTCAATCACCTGAACAGGGCAACAGACCTCAAGAAAAGATGTTTGTTCTAGAAAGCCCTCAAAAAGCAGCATAAAAGTCTGTCTACGATGGAGATTGAGACAGGGTCTTTTCGGCCACTGTTGGCATTCACCCATTGGGAGCATACATTATAATAAATATTGCCTATTTCACATGCCATGTTCTCTGTTTCTCACCAAAATATCTCCAATAGATATTTCAAGAACCAAGGCAATAAGCCAAGTCCAGATTGAAAGCCCAGTGGCATGTTAACATTTTTGTTTTTTCATCTTAATCCTGGTAAGATGTGAACTCACTTTCTTAGGTTAAGACCAAAGAATTTCCTGCTTCTTTTTTTTTAAATATTTTTATTAGGTATTTTTCTCATTTACATTTCCAATGCTATCCCAAAAGTCCCCCATACCCCCCTCACTCCCCTACCCACCCACTCCCACTTTTTGGCCCTGGCGTTCCCCTGTACTGGGGCATATAAAGTTTGCAAGTCCAATGGGCCTCTCTTTGCAGTGATGGCCGACTAGGCCATCTTTTGATACATATGCAGCTAGAGCCAAGAGATCCGGGGTACTGGTTAGTTCATAATGTTGTTCCACCTACAGGGCTGCAGATCCCTTTAGCTCCTTGGGTACTTTCTCTAGCTCCTCCATTGGGGGCCCTGTGATCCATCCAATAGCTGACTGTGAGCATCCACTTCTGTGTTTGCTAGGCCCCGGCATAGTCTCACAAGAGACAGCTATATCTGGGTCCTTTCAGCAAAATCTTGTTAGTGTATGCAATGGTGTCAGCGTTTGGAGGCTGATTATGGGATGGATCCCTGGATATGGCAGTCTCTAGATGGTCCATCCTATCATCTCAGCTCCAAACTTTGTCTCTGTAACTCCTTCCATGGGTCTTTTGTTCCCACTTCTAAGGAGGGGCAAAGTGTCCACACTTAGGTCTTTGTTCTTCTTGAGTTTCATGCGTTTAGCAAATTGTATCTTATATCTTGGGTATCCTAAGTTTCTGGGCTAATATCCACTTATCAGTGAGTACATATTGTGTGAGTTCCTTTGTGATTGGGTTACCTCACTCAGGATGATGCCCTCCAGGTCCATCCATTTGAAAAAAAAATTTCCTGCTTCTTTAATGGTACAGGCTATCCCTTCCTTTCCTAATTCCAGAACTGTATGCCTCGGATAACTCATTCCGGCTGGTTTGCACTCCCATCACTTATTGCACCTGAGCTTACTAGCTCAGCTATATTTTTGGCACACCAGCTACTTTTGTGCAATATTTTCTGAGTATGTATCACTCTGTTGCTTCCTTTGCTACTTTCATTGCTAATAAAAAACTCAACTGGTGAGATGCATGTGGTTATTTTCCTTAACTACTTTCCCGTTGTGTGCTGTGGTTATTTTCCATATAGACCACATATTAATTTGGTGGAATCCAATCTTTATTCTCCTTTGCATATACTCAAGGACAATTTAGTGGAAGAGTCATCCCTACCTTCTGAAATGTTATACCTTTATTACATGTTCCTGTTATTAGGTTGTAGTGGTTTCCATATAAGATTGAGGAAGAAGTACCAGACCTTAAGTAATGGGACTCTTTGTTGTATATTTGATTGGTTTTTGGGTTGTTTTGTTTTGCTTTGTTCAAAACAAGGAATTACTATGAAACCCTGATTGGCCTGGAACTTACCATGGAGACCAGGTTGGACTTACACAGAATTTGACCCACCACACTCAGCCTAGACCTCTTTTGTTCTGAGGACTGATTTTACTTGATTTATCAACCTGAAGAGAAAATTACAAACTCCCCAATGGCCACTTGCCTCTAATATATTGTAGCCTGGATTTTCAGCTTATTTTTCTCAACCTCCAACTCCATCTGCAGATTGATATTTCCAGTTTCTTTCAGGAAGGAAGTTCTGCTGCACCTGAAAGGGGACTCATGCTTGCACTACGGACCAGAAACATACTTGAAATAGTGTATGAAGAATGTGGCTTCCTAGACCGACCTAGATATTTTATGAAGCAGAAAAGGTATATACAGCTCTCAGGTTTTCAAGTAAAAGAAGACCCCTTAATTACTCCGGCCCAAGAAGAAGGGATATCTTCTCGATAAACCCCTTGTGTTCAGTGGTCAAATGGGTAGCTACCCTCTAATCTCTATTGATTTACCTCTCAGATGTATCCTTCATAATTGATCCCCAACCCTTAGAAAGAAATTGGCTTGTCCTAAAACAAGATTTATGCAGGCAAGATAAATTTCAGCCATGACCATGGCTCTCATAAAATGGAAGCCAGTTGGAAGAAGTTGTCTTTGATATTTGAGAGAAGTTCCTTTGATAGAGCCTCTTCCTGATAAATCTAAGAGAACTATACCTTTGACAATATCACCACCTACTGGAAAAATAAGTCCTGTTCCCTACATCCAGGATCTTACTAATGCTCCTAATCCACCTACTCAGATCTATTCCTTGCATGCTCTTAGGGATGTGGATTCATTATAGCAGAATCCATTACAGTAGAATACCCTTTTATCTATGTAAGGCTTTGAGCAATTGAAGCATGATTTGGGTAGTTTCTCTGATTATTCTGATAAGTATATAGAATTTAACAACTTTACCAAAATATAAATTATTTTAGAAAAATGTTGATGCTACTATGGGATAGAGTATTGCTGATCCTGAAAGAACTAGAATGAATCAAAGGGCTAGATGATGGACAAATTACCTACAAACAATAGATCCTAAATACTCTATAGGTCCTGAAGCAGTCTTGACAGATTCCCTGTGATAAACTGTAACACCTAGAGTGATGGGTGCTAACATGCTGTTATTGGTGTGCTAGAGAGACTAAATAGTAGTAAATTAAAATGAGTAAACCATGCCAAACTAGCAACTCTTTACCATGGGCTCAATGAATATTCTACTGCCATTTTTTGGCTATTTTTTAATTAGATATTTTCTTTATTTACATTTCAAATGTTCTCTCCCCTTTCCTCATTTCCTCACCGAAACCCCCCTATCCCATTCCCCCTCCCCCTGCTCACCAACCCACCCACTCCTTTTTCACTGTCCTGGCATTCCCCTACACTGGACATCAAGCCTTCACAGGACCAAGGGCTTCTCCACACATTGATGTCCAACAAGACCATCCTCTGCTACATATTCAGCTAGAGCCATGCATCCCTCTGTGTGTACTTTTTGTTTGGTGGTTTACTCTGTGAGCGCTCTGATGGTACTGGTTGGTTAATATTGTTGTTCCTCCTATTGGGCTGCAAACCCCTTCAGCTCCTTGGGAACTTTTCTCTAGCTCATCCATTAGGGACTCTGCTCAGTCCAATGGTTGGCTGAGAGCACCTACCTCTGTATTTGCTAAGCACTGGAAGAGCCTCTCAGAAGACAGCTATATCGGGCTCCTGTCAGCAAGCACTTGTTGGCATCCACAATGAAGCCCAAGAAGGAAGACCAAAGTGTGGACACTTTGGTCCTTCTTAGAAAAGGGAACAAAATATCCATGGGAGGAGATACAGAGACAAAGTGTGGAACAGAGACTGAAAGAAAGACCATCTAGAGACTGCCCCACCTGGGGATCCATCCCATATACAGTTACCAAACCCACACACTATTGTGGATGTCTACTGCCTTTTTAGAGCATTGTCAGAACACTATACAAAAGCACAACCTACCTAACTAATCACTTAATTTTAGAGGAAATTTAAAAAAAAATTTAACACAGTTAAAATTCCTGGTGATGGACACAGCAAATCATGTGTTCTACCACTAGAATGGAAAGGGAAGAGAAGGGAAGGAGTACGAAAGGGAAAGGGAAGGGAGAGGGAAGAAGGTCAAGTAGAGAGATGTTTGCAAAATGTATGCAAAAACTCCCACTCCCATATGGGATGACATAAGATCCCCCACTGGGAATATCCCAGAGGAAATAATCAGAAGATGGATGCTATTTCTGTCAATAGACAGAAAACTAGAAAAACGTTGGCTCAAATACTAGATGGTCTCCTAAGATTCTTTGCAGCAAATATTAAAAAAAAAATGGCACCAGTGATCTTACTGCTCCAAAGAATGAAAGACTCTTGGACAAGAGACCCAAATGTTACACCTTGAATAAGTTCACAGCTGGCCACTGACTGAAGCCTCAATAGAATGTCTCCTTGAGAAAATATAGATTTCAGAGATGGGATTCTTTTTTTTTCAGTTTTTCTCTTTTTTTAATTAGGTATTTATTTCATTTACATGTCCAATGCTATCCCAAAAGTCCCCAACCACCCACTCCCACTTCTTGGTCCTGGCGTTCCCATGTACTGAGGCAGATAAAGTTTGCACGACCATGAGCCTCTCTTTCAACTGATGGCCGACTAGGCCATCTTCTGATACATATGCAGCTAGAGAAATGAGCTCTGGGGGGTACTGGGTAGATCATATTGTGGTTCCATCTATAGGGTTGCAGATCCCTTTAGTTCCTTGGGTACTTACTCTAGCTGCTCCATTGGGGGCCCTGTGATCCATCCAATAGCTGACTGTGAGCATTCACTTCTGTGTTTGCTATGCCCTGGCAGAGTCTCACAAGAGACAGCTATATCTGGGTCCTTTCGATAAAATCTTGCTAGTGTATGCAATGGTGTCAGCTTTTGGAGGCTGATTATGGGATAGATCCCCGGATATGACATCTTTAGATGGTCTATCCTTTCGTCACAGGTCCAAATTTTGTCTCTGTAACTCCTTCCATGGGTGTTTTTTTCCCAATTCTAAGAAGGAGCAAAGTGTCCACACTTTGGTCTTCGTTCTTCTTGAGTTTTATGTGTTTAGCAAATTGTATCTTATATCTTGGGTATCCTAAGTTTCTGGGCTAATATCCACTTATCAGTGAGTACATATTGTGTGAGTTCCTTTGTGATTGGGTTACCTCATTCAGGATGATGCCCTCCAGGTCCATCCATTTGCCTAGGAATTTCATAAATTCTTTGTTTTAAATAGCTGAGTAGTATTCCATTGTGTAAATGTACCACATTTTCTGTATCCATTCCTCTGTTGAGGGGCATCTGGGTTCTTTCCTGCTTCTAGCTATTATAAATAAGGCTGCTATGAACATAGTGGAGCATGTGTCTTTCCTACTAGTTAGAAAATCTTCTGGATATATGCCCAGGAGAGGTATTGCAGGATCCTCCGGTAGTACTATGTCCAATTTTCTGAGGCACCGCCAGAATGATTTCCAGAGTGATTGTACAAGCATGCAATGCCACCAACAATGGAAGAGTGTTCCTCTTTCTCCACATCCTCACCAGCATCTGCTGTCACCTGAGTTTTTGATCTTAGCCATTCTGACTGGTATGAGGTGGAATCTCAGGGTTGTTTTGATTTGCATTTCCCTGATGATTAAGGATGTTGAACACTTTTTCAGGTGCTTCTCAGCCATTTGGTATTCCTCAGGTGAGAATTCTTTGTTTAACTCTGAGCCCCATTTTTTAATGGGGTTATCTGATTTTCTGGAGTCCACCTTCTTGATTTTTTTCTATATATTGAATATTAGTCCCCTATCTGATTTAGGATAGGTAAAGATACTTTCATAATCTGTTGGTGGCCTTTTGGTCTTATTAACTGTGTCTTTTGTCTTGCAGAAGCTTTGCAATTTTATGAGGTCCCATTTGTCAATTCTCGATCTTAGAGCACAATCCATTGCTGTTCTATTTGGGAATTTTTTCCCCAGTACCCATATCTTCGAGGCTTTTCCCTACTTTCTCCTCTATAAGTTTAAGTGTCTCTGGATTTATGTGGAGTTCCTTAATCCACTTAGATTTGACCTTAGTACAAGGAGATTGGAATGGATCAATTGGCATTCTTCTGTATGATAACTACCAGTTGTTCCAGCACCATTTGTTGAAAATGCTGTCTTTTTTCCACTGAGTGATTTTAGCTCCTTTGTCAAAGATCAAGTGACCATAGGTGTGTGGGTTGATTTCTGGATCTTCAATTCTATTCCATTGGTCTACTTGTCTGTCACTATACCAGTAGCATGCAGATTTTATTACAATTGTTCTGTAGTACAGCTTTAGGTCAGGCATGGTGATTCCACCAGAGGTTCTTTTATCCTTGAGAAGAGTTTTTGCTATCCGAGGTTTTTTGTTATTCCAGATGAATTTGCAGATTGCTCTTTCGATTTTGTTGAAGAATTGAGTTGAAATTTTGATGGGGATTGCATTGAATCTGTAGATTGCTTTTGGCAAGATAGCCATTTTTACTATATTGATCCTGCCAATACATGAGCATGGGAGATATTTCCATCTTCTGAGATCTTCTTTAATTTCTTTCTTCAGAGACTTGAAGTTCTTATCATACAGATCTTTTACTTCCTTAGTTAGAGTCATGCCAAGGTATTTTTATATTATTTGTGACTATTGAGAAGAGTGTTGTTTCCCTAATTTCTTTCTCAGACTGTTTATCCTTCGTGTAGAGAAAGGCCATTGACTTGTTTGACTTAATTTTATATCCAGCTACTTCACTGAAGCTGTTTATCAGGCTTAGGAGTTCTCTGGTGGAATTTTTAGGGTCACTTATATATACTATCATATCAGCTGCAAAAAGTGATATTTTGACTTCTTCCTTTCCAATTTGTATCCCCTTGAACTCCTTTTGTTGTCCAATTGCTCTGGCTAGGACTTCAAGTACAATGTTGAATAGGTAGGGAGAAAGTAGGTAGTCTTGTCTAGTCCCTGATTTTAGTGGGGTTGCTTCCAACTTCTCACCATTTACTTTGATATTCGCTACTGGTTTGCTGTAGATTGCTTTTATCATGTTTAGGTATGGGCCTTGAATTCCTGATCTTTCCAAGGCTTTTATCATGAATGGGTGTTGGATTTTGTCAAAAGCTTTCTCCACATCTAATGAGATGATCATGTGGTTTTTGTCTTTGAGATTGTTTATATACTGGATTACTTTGATGGATATCCGTATATTGAACCATCCCTGCATCCCTGGGATGAAACCTACTTGGTCAGGATGGATGATTGTTTTGATGGGTTCTTGGATTCGGTTAGGGAGAACTTTATTGAGTATTTTTGCATCGATATTCATAAGGGAAATTGCTCTGAAGTTCTCTATCTTTGTTGGGTCTTTTTGTGGTTTAGGTATCAGAGTAATTGTGGTTTCATAGAATGAGTTGAGTAGAGTACTTTCTGCTTCTATTTTGTGGAATAGTTTGTGCAGAACTGGGATTAGATCTTCTTTGAAGGTCTGATAGAACTCTGCACTAAACCCATCTGGTTCTGGGCTTTCTTTGGTTGGGAGACTATTAATGACTGCTTCTATTTCTTAAGGGGATATAGGACTGTTTAGATCATTAATCTGATCTTGACTTAACTTTGGTACCTGGTATCTGTCTAGAAACTTCTCCATTTCATCCAGGTTCTTCAGTTTTGTTGAGTATAACCTTTTGTAGAAGGATCTGGTGGTGTTTTGGATTTCTTCAGGATCTGTTGTTATGTCCCCCTTTTCATTTCTGATTTTGTTAATTACAATGCTTCCCCTGTGCTCTCTAGTGAGTCTGGCTAAGGGTTTATCTATCTTGTTAATTTTCTCAAAGAACCAGCTCCTCGTTTGGTTGATTCTTTGAATAGTTCTTGTTTCCACTTGGTTGATTTCACCCCTGAGTTTGATTATTTCCTGCCATTAGATCAGATTCTAAACATTTTGCATGATTAAGAATGCTCATTCAATTCACTCATCCTCCAACCCTATAAGGCTGTGGGCACCAACCAATGACACTACCATAATCAAATCTTCTACTCTGTTGTTATGTTATCTATGGAATAATTAACATTTTACTCATGTTTACATCGTAATTCCTAAATATCTATTTTCATTATTAAATAAATTTATTGGTAAAAATTAGAGTTCAAACTACCCTCAGTAGGTAATCTAAATAATCTCATGATGACTTCTCCTGAAGAGAAAGATAATTCACTCTGGTTAAACCTATTAATTCCCATGTGTGCATACTGACATGCCAGTTAGGACAATTATAGACACTGTGGCTATAATCACAATGGAGTACTACTCAGCTATTTAAAACAAAGAATTTATGAAATTCTTAGGCAAATGGTTGTATCTGGAGGATATCATCCTGAGTGAAGTAACCCAATCACAAAAGAACTCACATGATATGCACTCACTGATAAGTGGATATTAGCCCAGAAACTTAGAATACCCAAGATACAATTTGCAAAACTCATGAAATTCAAGAAGACCAAAGTGTGGATACTTCGTTCCTTCTTAGAATGGGGAACAGAATACCCATGGAAGGAGTTACAGAAACAAAGTTTGGAGCTAAGACTGAAGGAAGACCTATGCAGTGACTGCCCTACGTGGGGATCCATCCCATAAACAACCACTAAACCCAGACACTATTGTATATACCAACATGATTTTGCTGACAAGACACTGATATAGCTGTCTCCTGTGAGGCTATGCCAGTGTCTGGCAAATACAGAAGTGGATGCTCACAGTCATCTATTGGTTGGAACATAGGGTCCCCAGTGAAGGAGCTAGAGAAAATACCCAAGGAACTGAAGGGGTCTGCAACCCTATAGGAGAAACAACAATGTGAACTAGATAGTACCCCCAGAGCTCATGTCTCTGGTTGCATATGTAGCAGAGGATGGCCTAGTCAGCCATCAATGGGAGGAGAGGACTTTGGTCTTGGGAAGATTCTATGTCCCAGTATAGGGGAGTGCCAGGGCCAGGAAGTGGGGGAGATAGGGAGGGGGACATAGGGGATTTTCAGAGAGTAAACTAGAAAAGGGGATAGCATTTGAAATGTAAATGAAGGGCACCTTGGGAGAGGAGTTTGCAGACACCCCCAAGGTCCTCACAGGACTCTCCATGGGATCTTAGGACCTCTGGTGAGTGGAAAACAATTTCTGCTCAATTCCAATCTTGCGGGACCTGAGACAGCATTAATTAGGGAAGCAGTAAACACTTCATGACCAGGGTCACAAGTCCCTTCCAGTTGGCGCCAGCACCGGGACACCTTGGGCATGGGGTCTGTGGAAACCCACAAGGTACCCATAGGACTCTCCACGGGATCTTTGGACCTCTGGTGAATGGAACACAACTTCTGCCAGGAGGCAGGTTCGAACACCAGATATCTGAGCACCTTAGCTAGAAGAGGAGAGCTTGCCTGCAGAGAGTACTCTGACCACTGAAACTCAGGAGAGAGCTCGTCTCCCAGGTCTGCTGATAGAGGCTAACATAATCACAGGAGGAACAAGCTCTACACAGAGACAACTATAACAACTAACTCCAGAGATTAAGAGATGGCAAAAGGCAAATGTAAGAATCTTACTAACAGAAACCAAGACCACTCACCATCACCAGAATGCAGCATTCCTACCCCACCCAGTCCTGAGCACCCCAACACACCCGAAAAGATAGACCTGGATTTAAAAACATATCTCATGATGATGGAAGAGGACATAAAGAAGGACTTTAATAACTCACTTAAAGAAATAGAGGAGAACACTCCTAAACAGGTAGAAGACATTAAAGAGGAAGCACAAAAATCCCTTAAAGATTGCAGGAAAACACAACCAAACAAGTGATGGAATTGAGCAAAACCATCCAAGACCTAAAAAGGGAAGTAGACACAATAAAGAAAATCCAAAGCGAGCCAACGCTGGAGATAGAAACCCTAGGAAAGACATCTGGAACCATAGATGCGAGCATCAGCAACAGAATACAAGAGATGGAAGAGAGAATCTCAGGTGCAGAAGATTCCATAGAGAACATTGGCACAACAATCAAAGAAAATACAAAATGCAAAAAGATCCTAACTCAAAACATCCAGGAAATGCAGGACACAATGAGAAGATCAAACCTACGGATAATAGGAGTAGATGAGAATGAAGATTTTCCACTTAAAGGGCAAGCAAATATCTTCAACAAAATTATAGAAGAAAACTTCCCAAACCTAAAGCAAGATATGCCCGTGAACATACAAGAAGCCTACAGAACTCAAAATAGACTGGACCAGAAGAGAAATTCCTTCCGACACATAATAGTCAGAACAACAAATGCACTAAATAAAGAGAGAATATTAAAAGCAGTAAGGGAAAAAGGTCAAGTAACATATAAAGGTAGGCCTATCAGAATTACACCAGAATTTTTTACCAGAGACTATGAAAGCCAGCAGAACCTGGACAGATGTTATACAGACACTAAGAGAACACAAATGACAGCCCAGGCTACTATACCCAGCCAAATTTTCAATTACCATAGATGGAGAAACCAAAGTATTCCACGACAAAACCAAATTCACGCATTATCTTTCCACAAATCCAGCCCTTCAAAGGATAATAACAGAAAAAAAAACAATACGAGGACTGAAATCATGCCCTGGAGAAAGCAAGAAAGTAATCCCTCAACAAATCTAAAAGAAGACTGCCACAAGAACAGAATGCCAACTCTAACAACAAAAATAATAGGAAGCAACAATTACTTTTCCTTAATATCTCTTAATATCAATGAAATCAATTCCCCAATAAAAAGGCATAGACTAACAGACTGCCTAAAAAAACATGACCCAACATTTTGCTGCTTAAAGGAAACCCATCTCAGGGGAAAAGACAGATACTACCTCAGAGTGAAAGGCTGGAAAACAATTTTCCAAGCAAATGGTCTGAAGAAACAAGCTGGAGTAGCAATTCTAATACCGAATAAAATCAACTTCCAACCCAAAGTTATCAAAAAAAGACAAGGAGGGACACTTCATACTCATCAAAACTAAAATCCTCCAAGAGGAACTCTCAATTCTGAATATCTATGCTCCAAACGCAAGGTCAGCCACATTCACTAAAGACACTTTAGTAAAGCTCAAAGCACATATTGCACCTCACACAATAATAGTAGGAGACTTCAACACACCGCTTTCATCAATGGACAGATCATGGAAACAGAAACTAAACAGGGACACAGTGAAACTAACAGAAGTTGTGAAACAAATACATCTGACAGATATCTATAGAACATTTTATCCTAAAACAAAAGGATATATCTTCTTCTCAGCACCTCATGGTACCTTCTTCAAAATTGACCATATAATTGGTCACAAAACAGGCCTCAACAGATACAAAAATATTGAAATTGTCCCATGCATCCTATCAGATCACCATGGACTAAGGCTGAACTTCAATAACAACATAAATAATAGCCAACATTCACATGGAAACTGAACAGCACTCTTCTCAATGATACCTTAGTCAAGCAAGGAATAAAGAAAGAAATTAAAGACTTTTTAGAGTTTAATGAAAATGAAGCCACAACATACCCAAACCTATGGGACACAATGAAAGCATTTCTAAGAGGGAAACTCATAACTTTGAGCGCCTCCAAAAAGGAACTAGAGAGAACACACACTAGCAGCTAGACAACACATCTAAATGCTCTAGAAAAAAAGGAAGCAAATTCACCCAAGAGGAGTAGACGGCAGGAAATAATCAAACTCAGGGGTGAAATCAACCAAGTGGAAACAAGAAGAACTATTCAAAGAATTAACCAAACGAGGAGTTGGTTCTTTGAGAAAATCAACAAGACAGATAAACCCTTAGCTAGACTCACTAGAGGGCACAGGGACAGCATAATAATTAACAAAATCAGAAATGAAAAGGGAGACATAACAACAGATCCTGAAGAAGTCCAAAACACCATCAGATCCTTCTTCAAAAGGCTATACTCAACAAAACTGGAAAACCTGAATGAAATGGACTAATTTCTAGACAGATACCAGGTACCAAAGTTAAATCAGGATCAAGTTAATGATCTACACAGTCCCATATTTCCTAAAGAAATAGAAGTAGTCATTAGTAGTCTCCCAGCCAAAACAAGCCCAGGACCAGATGGGTTTAGTGCAGAGTTCTATCAGACCTTCAAAGAAGATTTAATCCCAGTTCTGCACAAACTATTCCACAAAATAGAAGAAGGTACTCTACCCAACTCATTCTATGAAGCCAAAATTACTCTGATACCTAAACCACAGAAAGATCCAAATAAGATAGAGAACTTCAGAGCAATTTCCCTTATGAATATCGATGCAAAAATACTCAATAAAATTCTTGCTAACCGAATTCAAGAACACATTAAAACAATCATTCATCCTGACCAAGTAGGTTTTATTCCAGGGATGCAGGGATGGTTTAATATACAGAAATCCATCAACATAATCCAGTATATAAACAAACTCAAAGACAAAAACCACATGATCATCTCTTTAGATGCAGAGAAAGCTTTTGACAAGATCCAACACCCAGTCATGATAAAAGTCTTGGAAAGATCAGGAATTCAAGGCCCATACCTAAACATGATAAAAGCAATCTACAGCAAACCAGTAGCCAACATCAAAGTAAATGGTGAGAAACTGGAAGCAATCCCAGTAAAATCAGGGACTAGACAAGGCTGCCCACTTTCTCCCTACCTCTTCAACATAGTACTTGATGTCCTAGCCAGAGCAATTGAACAACAAAAGGAGATCAAGTGGATACAAATTGGAAAGGAAGAAGTCAAAATATCACTTTTTGCAGATGATATGATAGTATATATAAGTGACCCTAAAAATTCCACCAGAGAACTCCTAAACCTGATAAACTGCTTCAGTGAAGTAGCTGGATATAAAATTAACTCAAATAAGTCAATGGCCTTTCTCTACACAAGGAATAAACAGGCTGAGAAAGAATTAGAGAAACAACACCCTTCTCAATAGTCACAAATAATATAAAATATCTTGGCATGACACTAACTAAGGAAGTGAAAGATCTGTATGATAAGAACTTCAAGTCTCTGAAGAAAGAAATTAAAGAAGATCTCAGAAGATGGAAAGATCTCCCATGCTCATGGATTGGCAGAATCAACATTGTAAAAATGGCTATCTTGCCAAAAGCAATCTACAGATTCAATGAAATCCCCATCAAAATTTCAACTCAATTCTTCAACGAAATCGAAAGAGCAATCTGCAAATTCATCTGGAATAACAAAAAACCTAGGATAGCAAAAACTCTTCTCAAGGATAAAAGAACCTCTGGTAGAATCACCATGCCTGACCTAAAGCTTTACTACAGAGCAATTGTGATAAAAACTGCAGAAACAGACCACCAACAGATTGGGAAAGGATCTTTACCTATCCCAAATCGGATAGGGGACTAATATCCAATATATATAAAGAACTCATAAAGGTGGACTCCAGAAAATCAAATAACCCCATTAAAAAAATGGGGCTCAGAGCTGAACAAAGAATTCTCTCCTAGGAACACATAATGCCAGAGAAGCACCTGAAAAAATGTTCAACATCCTTAATCATCAGGGAAATGCAAATCAAAACAACCCTGAGATTCCACCTCACACCAGTCAGAATGGCTAAGATCAAAATCTCAGGTGACAGCAGATGCTGGTGAGGATGTGGAGAAAGAGGAACACTCCTCCATTGTTGGTGGGATTGCAAGCTTGTACAACCACTCTGGAAATCAGTCTGGTGGTTCCTTAGAAAATTGGACATAGTACTACCAGAGGATCCCGCAATACCTCTCCTGGGCATATATCCAGAAGATGTCCCAAGCGGTAAGAAGGACACATGCTCCACTATGTTCATAGCAGCCTTATTTATAATAGCCAGAAGCAGGAAGGAACCCAGATGCCCCTCAACAATGGAATGGATACAGAAAATGTGGTACATTTACACAATGGAATACTACTCAGCTATTAAAAAGGATGAAATTCCTAGGCAAATGGATGGACCTGGAGGGCATCATCCTGAATGAGGTAACCCAATCACAAAGGAACTCACACAATATGTATTCACTGATAAGTGGATATTAGCCCAGCAACTTAGGATACCCAAGATATAAGATACAATTTGCTAAACGCATAAAACTCAAGAAGAACGAAGACCAAAGTGTGGACACTTTGCCCCTTCTTAGAATTGGGAACAAAACACCCATGGAAGGAGTTACAGAGACAAAATTTGGACCTGTGACGAAAGGATCGACCATCTAGTGATTGCCATATCCAGGGATCCATCCCATAATCAGCTTCCAAACACTGACACCATTGCATACACTAGCAAGATTTTGCTGAAACGACCCAGATATAGCTGTCTCTTGTAAGACTATGCCGCGGCCTAGCAAACACAGAAGTGGATGTTCACAGTAAACTATTGTATGGATCACAGGGCCCCCAATGGAGGAGCTAGAGAAAGTACCCAAGGAGCTAATTGGAACTGCAACCCTATAGGTGGAACAACAATATGAACTAAAGAGTACCCTGGAGCTCTTATCTCTAGCTGCATATGTATCAAAAAATGGCCTAGTTGGCCATCACTGGAAAGACAGGCCCATTGGACACACAAACTTTATATGCCCCAGTACAGGGGAATGCCAGGGCCAAAAAGGGGGAGTGGGTGGGTAGGGGAGTGGGGGGTGGGTATGGGGGACTTTTGGGATAGCATTGGAAATGTAAATGAGGAAAATACCTAATAAAAAATTTAAAGAAGAAGAAGAAGAAGAAGAAGAAGAAGAAGAAGAAGAAGAAGAAGAAGAAGAAGAAGAAGAAGAAGAAGAAGAAGCCATCATCATTGAGGTGACATCTTCTGGGAAGTGTTCTCTGAAAGCACAAAGAGGCTGTGTTCCAGAGATAGCCAAAGTTGTACCTTGTGCTGTGGATGGACTTGGTAATGTGTAAGAGTCACCCAGGTGGTACTGGTTTTGAAGGCATGAAAGGGTCTTGCAGAGCAGCTGAGGCTCGGCACTGTGAGAGGCCATGGAAGGCCATTGGTGAAGGTGCAGCCTCAGTTGCAATTGATGTCCAGGACTGAAGGGATCATGCAAAGGAGTTGAGGCTTAGCACCATGAAGAGAGCCTATGAGAAGTTATTATTAAAGCCAAGTTACTGTGGAAGACAGCAGCATTTTGGAGATGCCAGTACCATGAGATGACTACCAAGAACAGCAACAGCAGTGGAATACAGGCAGCTGGAGCCTACAAGACAACATGTGTGCTACAAAGGGTGTGACTGGAGAAGTGATGGACTCCTCCCTTGGAGGAGCCCAGAAGATCATGAGTTGGATCCCAGACATTGGATAGTTGGAAATTGATATTTGCTTTTGATTGTGACTGTGCCCTGATATTTTTCCCTCTTGAAGGAAGAAAATATTTTAGTGGATCCCACAGTTAATAGACTTTTAATTGTAAAAAGTCTTTGGATTTTAAAAGTTATTGGATTTTTTAAAAGGATTGAACTTTTAATATTTAAAGATTGTGGGACTTTAAAAGTTGTTTAGATCTTGGGGATGAGTAAGAAACTAAGGGTTGAGGCTTACTAGTGATGTGTGTGTCAAGTTGACAAGGGGTCAATTGTACTGGCTAGTTTTGTGTCAACTTGACACAGCTGGAGTTATCACAGAGAAAGGAACTTCAGTTGGGAGAATGCTTCATGAGATCCAGCTGTAAGACATTTTCTCAGTTAGTGATCAAAGGGAGAGGTCCCCTTGTGGGTGGTGCCATCTCTGAGCTGGTAGTCTCTTCTATAAGAGAGCAGGCTGAGCAAGCCAGGGGAAGCAAGCCAGTAAGTAACATCTCTCCAAGGCCTCTGCATCAGCTCCTGCTTCCTGACCTGCTTGAGTTCCAGTCCTGACTTCCTTCAGTGATGAACAGAAATGTGGAAATGTAAGCTGAATAAACCTTTTCCTCTCCAACTGCTTCTTGGTCATGATGTTTGTGCAGCAATAGAAACCCTGAATAAGACAATGGGTATGTCAGAGCTCCTCGAAGTCAAGCTGCCTCTTGGACCCTGAGATCCTGGTGTGACCAAGCTTCTGGGATCCTGTGATCCTGTGATCCTGGACGTGTTAGAGCACCTGAGAGTGGAGCTTCTTCTGGGTGTTGTGGGACTGGCTGTGGAGTTTGTGCCCAAGGTCTGCTCAGGGCACCAGCCCAGACCAGAAGGAACCTGTGCCCCTGGTTGGGTAGAGTTCCTGGCTTGCTGGACCCAGTTACTTCCAGTGCTGAGCCAGATGTTGTGTCCTCCTCACATTTAATCCTATGATCCCTGTCTCCAGTTCTTGATATGGCTTTTCTTTCAGCCTTTAAAACCCCCAGATAAAAGTCACTCTCTTCAGGAGCTTGCACCTATGCTCCAGATAGTAAACAAGACAGGTTATGAACAACTATTTTTACAGGTTATAAGGTTATGAATAACTATTTTGTTTATTGATTACTTTATTTATTTACATTTCAAATGTTGTCCCCCTTCTCCATTTCCCCTCCATCAATCTCCCATCCTACCCTCCCCCCTTTGCCTCTATGATGGTACTCCCTCACCAACTCACCCATTCCCACCTTACTGCTCTAGCATCCCCTTAGGCTGGGGTATCAAGCCTCCACAGGGCCAAGGGTGTCCCCCCCCTCTTATGTCAGATAAAGCAATCATCTACTACATATGTAGCTGGAGCCATGGGTCCCTCCATATGTGGTCTGGGTGATCTGGTTAGTTAATACTGTTGTTCTTCCTATGGGGTTGCAATCCCCTTCAGCTCCTTCAGTTCTTCCCCTAACTCTTCCATTGGGATCCCAGGCTCAGTCTGATGGTTGGTTGTATCTGCATCTGTACTGGTCAGGTGCTTGCAAAGCTTCTCAGGGGACAGCTATACCAGGATCCTATCAGCAAGCCCTTCTCGGAATGAGCATTAGTGTTGGGATTTGATGTCTGCAGATGGGATGGATCCCTAGGTGGGGAAGTTTCTGGATGGCCTTTCCTTCAGTCTCTGTTCCATTTTTTGTCCCTGTATTTCCTTTAGATAGGAACAGTTCTGGGTTAATTTTTTGAGATGGGTGGGTGGCCCCATCCCTCAACTGGGAGCTGTGCTTATCTACTGAAGATGGTGTCTACGAGTTCTATCACCCCTTTGTTGAGTATTTTGGCTAATGTCATCCCCATTGGGTCCTGAGAACCTCTTCTTTCCCCAGCATCTGGAACTGAAAAAAAGAAATTGAATAAGACATCAGAAGATGTAAAGATCTCCCATGCTTATGGATCAGCAGGATTAGCGGTAAAAATGGCCATCTTACCAAAAAGCAATCTACATGTTCAATGCAGTCTCCATCAAAATCCTAACTCGATTTTTCACAGAGATAGGAAGAGCAATTCTCAAATTCATCTGGAATAACAAAAAAACCCAGAATAATGAAAACTATTCTCAACAATATGAGAACTTCTGGGGGAATCACCATCCCTGACCTAAAGATTTACTACAGAGAAATAGTGATAAAAGCAAAGCAAAACAAAAAACACCTGCATAGTATTGGTACGGAGACAGAAAGGTAGATCAATGGAATAGAATTGAAGACACAGAAATGAACCCACATACCTATGGTCACCTGAACTTTGACAAAGAAGCCAAAACCATCCAGTGGAAAAGAGACAGCAGATTCAACAAATGGTACTGATTCAAGTGGCTGGCAGCATGTAGAAAAATGCAAATTGATCCAGTCTTATCTGCTTGTACAAAGCTCAAGTTCAAGTAGATCAAGGACCTCCACATAAAACCAGATACACTGAATCTAATAGAAGAGAAAGAGGGAAAGGGAAAACACCAATGGCTCAGGCTCTGAGATCAACTATTAACAAATGGGACCACCCAAAATTGAAAAGCTTCTGTAAGGCAGAGGACATTTTCAGTAGGACAAAATGGCAACCTACAGATTGTGAGGAGATTAACATGAACCCTACATCCGTTTGAGGGCAAATATCCAATAAATACAAAGAGCTCAAGAAGCTAGACTTCAGAGAACCAAATAACCATATTAAAATGGGGTACAGAGCCAAACAAAGAATTCTCAACTGAGGAATCTCGAATGGCAGAGAAGTGTCTAAAGAAATGTTCAACATCCTTAGTCATGAAACAAAACAATCCTGAAATTTCACCTCACACCAGTCAGAATGGCTAAGATCAAAAACGCAGGTGACAGCAGATGCTGGCAAAGATATGGAGAAAGAGAACACTCCTCCATTGCTGGTGGGATTGTAAGCTGGTACAACCACTCTGGAAAGAACCACTCTTGTGGTTCTTGAGAAAACTGGAAATAGTGCTACCTGAGGATCCAGCTATACAACTCCTGTGGATATCCCCAAAAGATGTTCCAACATATAGCAAGGACACATACTCCACTATGTTCATAGCAGCCTTATTTATAAAAACCAAAAGCTGCAAAGGACCCAGATGTCTCTTAACAAAGGAACAGATACAGAAAATGTGGTACATTTACACAATGGAGTAATACTCAGCTATTAAAAACAATAACTTCATGAAATTCTCAGGCAAATGTAGCTAGAAAATAATCCTGAGTGAGGTTACCCAGACACAAATAACATACATGATAAGTACTCACTAATAAGTGGATATTAACCCAAAAATCTCAGAATACCCATGATATAACTCTCAGAACATATGAAACTTAAGAAGGAAAACCAAAGTGTGGATGCTTCAATCCTACTTAGAAGGAGGATCAAAATAATCACAGGAGGTAGAGGGAGAAAGAAACCTGGGAGGGAAAGAGGAATGGGAGGGGGAAAAGGTGGGATCAGGTATGAGAAGAGACAGGAAAGAAGTACAGAGGGTCAGGAAACTGAACAGAAATATGAACAGCTATTATGCTCAAAATCTCTAGTATTCTATCATGTGCATCCCCTCTTCAAAGAGATGATTGGGATCAATTATAACAGTACATTAATCAGGCCAAAGTTAGTTCAAATGGTGTGTTAATCCAACTAACAATCAGTAGAGACACAGATGGAGCTTTTCTTTTTTTTTAATTAATATTTTTATTACATATTTTCCTCAATTACATTTCCAATGCTATCCCAAAAGTCCCCCATACCCTCCCCCCACTTCCCTACCCACTCATTCCCATTTTTTTTTTTTTTTGGCCCTGGCGTTCCCCTGTACTGGGGCATATACAGTTTGCATGTCCAATGGGCCTCTCTTTCCAGTGCTTTTCAAAGGAGGAAACAAATACAGCACTACAGAGACATGCTCTTCCTCTCTCCTCCCAAAAGTTGGAGAAAATAATCATAGAAATCATGTTGAGCATTTTCAAATTTGGAATGGGTATATGTGATGACTCCAAAAACAGTCCATTTAAACCAGACAATTTCTTTATGATAGAAAAGACCAAGCATATTTCTTAAGTGTGTTCTAATGGTATTTGATATCTAGGACTCTATTCTTCATCCAAGTGGATAATGAGAACAGAAATATACATTGAGCAGCTCCAAATGGTGTAGTCACACATAAGGGAGGTAGAGTATTCTAAACAGACAATTTAGCTTAGCTCACAATTACATTGAACATCAAAGAATTAAAATTTCCCCAAGAACGTCATGGAGAAAGTGAAATGGATGAAGCCTTGGTTCCAGACAGAGGAAAAACTTCCCTCTAGGGAAGATATTTTATATAGTCTTGAGGATTTATTGAACCACTTTTAGAGATTCTTCAATGTGTCAGTCAGTGGTAGGCAGGACCATGTCATGTCTAAGGCTGATTGTGCATACCTCTTACTTCTAATATTTAGGTCTAAACTTCATGTAAGCAAACCAAAGATGAATGAATTGATATATCACTGTACCCCTCATGTACTCTCTTCAAAATGAAGCCAGTCACATTCAACAATTATTTCTCTGCTTCTATTACTTATCTCTTTAACTGGTGTGTTGTGCATAGGAAAGCCAAGTCTTATTTGTTCGGGCTATCAAAGTCCAAGCTTTTGCCCTAAAAAATCTAAAATCTCTGGCAACAATGGTACCCAATGGCTCTGTAATACTAACCTTTAGTTTTAGTTATCCCCGGGATGGCTTGTCAGATTTAAGATTTCCTTGTAGGTAGAGACAAAGAAAAACTCTACACCATTCTATGAGTTTTCCTTACTTTACAATATAGTTGACCCCAAAGTGTTTGCAATTGGTTTAATTTTCTAGATATCATATTTATTTCATCTACTATGACTAGAGGATGTCATTTGGCACATTAAGACTCTTACTAAATGTCCTCAAAAGATTTTAAATGGCATTGCTTAGGGAAGATTCTTTTCTCATTCTGAGATCTGAATGATAAGAAAACCAATTATAAAACATCATTGGCTTTAGAGATCCTCACAGTCAACCAGGTCACTTATGCTAATACCATGATTAAATGTTATTTAGATACTCCTGATAATTCAGCTAATGTCTCATCTGTTATATACAATCTACAAAATCGGATGCAGGCTATCAGACATTGTGACCTCTTTTAGTAACAACTTTGGAATTATAGCTTCAGAGTCTACATGCTTAACTACTATTTTATTTCCTCTCATTATTAGCTAGCCCCACAACATATCCATAGATCAGGGCCTCCATGGTCATCCTCTTAAGGATGTTTTTGCAGTAATTAGCTATATTGATCCAATATCCCCTTCCTAAAATTATTTGAGTATCACCCAACTCTTGAATATTGTTATGCATCTAGTTAGATGTTAGCAGGCTTGGAGGACACTGGGGATGGGCCCTGCCTTCATTGTCAATATCTTTAAAGCAAAATATTGGAATGGGAAGTCTTTAATCACACTTGAATGGTGTGATCTAACTCATAGTTCTCTCCCAGAAGACATGACACTTTTCTAAAAGACATTAATGAATATCTAAATCTAGCCACAGAAGCCCTAACCATTATTACATTATCATTGCTCCCTCCTATGAGAGGGAATCCAAACAGGCCTGTCAATTATATTTTCAGAACAAAATCCCTCAGAACATGATGCTTGCTCTAGACAGTCTTTTAAAGTTATTTGAAAGCCTGTCTAATGTAGTTTATAAGTGGTCTCTTTGACCTTTATCCATTTTCTTTTGATGGTGTACTTTACTCTCTAATAAACTCTGCATTCTATATGACACTCTGTGTCCCTATAAATCATTTTAATGGTGATCACAGAGTTCAAGGAGATCTTAGGAGTCCAAACCAAGATACCACTGGCAATAGGTTATGTTGTTAAGTTCCATGAATGGTAAGGAAATCTTGGCTTAATCACATACAAGGGATTCTGTCTTATTACTTTTCATTAGAAGAAAAGTTCAGACATCTAGTCATTCCAAATAGATACTGATGACATACCAAAGAAATGATTCTACCCAAGTCCAATTTGACAGGCCAATAAGTTTATTGAGTCAGTTGTAGAAGTATGAATGAATGATTACTTAAAGGAACATGGATAATTGAAATGCACATACATCATTGGACAATCTCTCCTCAATGTAAGGTGATAGCCTCATAAAAACAGAGTAGGTGCAATACCTCCATTCAATCAAATCCCACCTCCTGTATACTCTAGTACCAACTAAGACATTCAGGAGTCCAGTGACTCCTCATTACCAAACACCAGGCTATCTCAGATTTATATTGCTTATCCTATTGCCATTTGAAAAAGAGGTCTACATATTCTCTAAGTCATCTCAACAATCTCTACTCTATCCACCCTGGTGGAGGAAGTCTCTTCAGAATTAGGCACATCCTCTCCCACTAAAGCAGGAAAAGGCAGCCCTCTGCTACAAATGTGCTAGAGGCCTCGGTCCAGCTCATGTATGTTCTTTGTTTGGTGGCTCAGTCTCTAAGAGCACCCAAAGTTCCAGGTTAGTTGCCTCTGATGGTCTTTCTGTGGAGTTCCTATCTCCTTCAGGGTCTTCAATTCTCCCCCAAATTTTTCCATAAAGGTCTGAAACCACCTTCTAATGTTTGGCAGTGGGTGTATGCATCTGTTTCAGTCACATCTGCTTCTTCTGGGTAGAGACTCTTAGAGAGCAGTTACTCTGGGTTCCTGTCTGTAAGTTTAACAGAGTATCAATAATGCCAGGGATTGGTGCTTGCCTATGAGATAGGTCTCAAGTTGGCCCAGTTATTGGTTGGCCATTCCTTCAGTCTCTGCTCCATCTTTGCCCCTGCACTTCTTGTAGACAAGACATATTTTGAGTCAACACATTTGTGGGTGGTTGGTGTCCTTATCCCTCCACTGGGGGTCTTGCCTGACTATAGACTTCAGGTTACATATCTTAATAAAAAAAACAGGAATCAAGGTGGGGCAGGGGGAGATGGCTCAGCAGTTAAAAGCACACATCACATTCACAAAAGACTCAGGTTCAGCTCCCTGAACTCACACTGAAGCTCGTAGTGACCTATACCTCCAGTTCTGGGGGATCCGATGCCCTCCTCTAACTTCTGTGGGTGCCTGCATTCATTTACTACATAAGCACACACTCAAGCACACAAACACTTTAAATTACAATGATTATTTTTTTAAGTTTGTTTTTTTTAAGTTTGGGGAAAAGCAAAAGAGCATCTTGAAGCTTGAAGTCCACTCTGAGCCTCCTCATCCTACTATACTTCATTCCAACAGCAATGGCGGATAACATTCTTAAAAAGAAAATCTAAGACACAGTAATCTTTATAGAGCATAAAATGGAGAACAATATAAAATAAGCAAGTCTGAAGTCTTTCAGGGGCCAACAAGAGTTAGAACAACTCTCCCATTCCACCACATCCCAAAAAAGACCTGAGCTGTTCTCTAAAAATCAGCAGCCAAGGTGGAAATTATTTGCCCCAAAAAAAAAAAAAAAAAAAAAGAGGCTAAAATGTTTTGCTAGGCCGTTACAGGTGAGTTTGGCCAAGTTCTGTATAACACACCTGAATAACCAAGAAATGTAGAGGACACTAAGGTGAATATAGCTTTCTGTTTATGACCAGAATCAACAGCCTTCCTTAGTTACTGTTGAGAGTTAATGCCACAGATCTGAGGCAGCAAGCTGAGAAAACAATATTTTCTATGAACTCTTAAGTGGCATTCTTCCCTTGCTTTAACTCTTTTTTTGAGTCTTAGCTAAGTGGGAAAGTGCCTTGTTCACCATGTGACATCTATCCCAGAGCCTGCTGAGACAGATGGGGGACAAACAAGAGAAATTCAACCACTCTGCTAACATATATAAAACTCAGTCCCTGGTAAGAAGAACTGGCACTATGCCTTTGCTTCTATCTTCAGATACATTTTAAGACTATTTCTTGCAATCCCAGCCTCCATGTCTATCAACTATTGTTGTGAAGTACACAGGGAGCCCTTTTTTTTGACACCCTTGGCCTTCTGTCACTCTGGTGCTTGAGGTGGCTGGCCAATCAGCCCATACTAACTGAAGATCTGTAGCTAGAGCTGCTGTCCAGTAGGACCCCAACAGTTCTGAGATGCATTTCCAGACTGCCATTGCCCATCATAGTGTGCACGAGTCAGCCTTTTCAGCCCTTTGTGATGAGTCTTAATTTCCCATTTGCAACTGATGGACCCTAGCCATGGCAACCCTCTGGTGAGTCTTAAGGCACTGTAAAAATGATAGCTGCCCACATGAGGAAGGTAAGAGATTACTCCTTCTCTCTTCTGAAAACCTCCTTGCTCCGAGCATGTAGTGAGAGCCAGAGTAGCATCTAGTCTTGACACATATCACCAACAGTCATCTCTCTTCTTTTCACATATCCCACATGCAACCCAATCTTGACAGATCTCCTGGCTGCCAAAGATCACCCGTCAGGAACACTGTAAGCTTAAACTAACTAGAGAGGAAGACACTCTATTATCATGAAAGAACAGACATCGAAACACTATTTCATATATACTGTCCCTTTTCACTTCTCACTTACCAAAACTCCTGTCGCTGGGTCTGCCCACTTCTTAAATGCACTGGCTCTGTCACGGACACTTCTCAAAGTCTCCTTGTGAATTGGTTCTTTGTACCTTTTTCCCCTTTCAAGAAGACTCTGGCAGAGTAGGAATGTCCTTTTCTGGGTTCCTTTCACCAGTCAGGGTTAATTCCTCTCTCGTATGCCTGTAGGACAAACGGCAGGCCCCAAAAGGTTGCCTCCACATAAACTTCCAGCCGCACAGCCCCGAAAGCAACTTCTTCATGAGGACCTAATTGCATACTAAAGGATGCAGACAATGCCAGCCCATCAGGAACTGCCTCTTGGAAGAGATGCTTACTTGGAACCAATGGGATGAGGGTGGAAGTTAAAAAGGGCGTGCCCGAGGATTAGTAAAGGAGCTTGAGGCGTTTTGCAAGAGCTTGCTATGACGTTCTCACCTGCTCCTGGAGTCTGACCCATTGATTCTGAGCCACCTCAACCCCAATCCCCAAGGGCAAGTATGGTCCGGTTGGCAGGAGGTCCAGCGAAAACCAGCATCCTCCCGATCTTTTCTCTCTTCCCTCTAGGTGCTGACAATCAATACGTCAGAGTAGTCTCCCTAGGGATGTTCCCAGGCAACCTCAGTGTTTTCTCATTAAAGCAAGATATTCAGTCCAAATACTTAACTTTGTATTGCAGCATGACCTGGTCTTTTATACAAACTGGGCAGTAAGGAATTTTGGCCTTAAAATGGCTCTTTTAATCACAATGCTCCACTCCCACCCAATGCTTACTGATGCCATCTTGGCAAACGGTCTGATGATCCCGATTTCCAGGTTTTTCCCTGACTTGCTCACTATTCAGACCATCCCTCTGCTTGTCCAGTGTTTCTTCTTTTCCCCCAACCTATTCTCTCTCTCCTTTTAGTTCCTACAGACCTTGACTCTGACTCTCACCTCACTCATTCTGAACAATCTCCATACCCCTATCTAAGATGACTCCAGAGCTTTGAGTCACTTCACCCCACATAGTTGCTCATACCTTCTCTGCATGCCAATTTCAAGACAGCTTTGTCAATCTGCCTCTACGAGAAATAGTTGGAGTTGAGAACATACTTCATACCTGTGTGCCTTTTTCCATTTCTAATCTTTCTCAAATTGAAACAAAGTTAGGGTTCTTTCCCTGCTAATCTGTCATAATTTACAACAGAACTTGAATTACACTCTTACGACCCAACTTGGAAATACATAACTTCCTTTCATCCTCCGTCACTCCAGAAGAGCAATCACACATTTGAGCTAAGCCAACATTATGGGGGAATGCTCTACACTGTCAACAGCCACACCACTAAGTGACACCACAATCCCAAAGAAAGATCCAAGATAGAACTACTATGTATCCTTCTATCCTAGACCAGACTAAAAAAAAATCCTATGTTTTCTTGCCTGGTAGAACACATGAAAAGGACTATTTCCAAATTCATTAATTCTAGTAAAGTTAGAGAACTTGGATGGGGAGCAAGTGAAGACCCATTTCCCTTACTAACCTCAGAAGCCCTTCAAAAATATACCAGACTTAATCCAGACTCCCCTAAAGGAAGATTCTACCTAGGAATGCACTTTGTCTCCCAGTCAGCACCAGGTATCAGATAAAAATTGTGAAAAACGGAAAGATGCCCACAGTTCCTGGAAAACAAACTCATAAGACCTGTCCTTTCAGCTTAACAACTTGGGTGCACAGGATTAGGGAGAAAAAAAATATAAAAGAGGCCATAGGAAGGCCTAGAATAAAGAGCAGGTCTATCTCTGGAGTTCTTTAGGTTCCAACTTACCCTAACAGACAAAAATCACCTTTGTTCAATCACAAAAACCTTCTAGCTCCTGTTTAAGGTATGCTTACCCTGGCCTTTAGAACAACAACCTCCCACCCCCAATTAAAAACCCCATATTCCTATGTCTTGCACAGCCTATAAATTAAGACATTGGAAAAGAGTCATCCCCTTAAAAGAAAAATCAAACTCATCCATGCCAAACAATGATAAAAGGTGCCCACTACTCTGCAGCAATGAATCATCTGAGCCTACTACAGGAAACCAGCTGACATACCACAGGGTCATAACAATCTCCATCTTGTGCCATCTCATTGGCAGACCCCAGAGTAGCTCTCTCCTGAGCCAGAACATATCTTATTTTTCTATTAGACATTGGAACTGCTTATTCTGTCCTGCCAAAATTTTAAAGACCACTCTTTCCCTGATACCTCAATAGTTGGAGTCAGTGGCATGGCATCCTCTCTTATCCTTTACAAAGGTAAAACCCTGTACTGTGTGCTCTAGGAGATGAGATCTTTAGCCATTCCTATCCAATCATGCCTTCCTGCCCAATACCTGTGTTTAGAAATTGTATTTCCAAGCTGGACACCAGACTACATTGGGGCACTAAATCATCTCAAACTCATTTCTGTGGCCTGCTAACAATGCTCCATCAGAACCTAACATTCTCTCCGCCCTCCAAAATATTCACCTTAATAACCACTCAAGTCCCCTCCTCTCTGTGGCACTCGTCAAAAACAGTCAAAACAACTTATATTCAATTTCCACCAAATTAAAAATCTCTTATCTGTAATGCAAGCCTCAATACCCTCTTTGAACCCAAGGTCTTCAAAGAACATCCTTATCTCTAAATTCCTGGAGGCTAACTTCCTTAATTCCCCTGTGCAATACTATTCCTATTTTCTATGTCAAGTAGCTATGTGGATCATAGCATCTAGATCCAGATGTTAAGAGCATTACGGATACATTTGTTCCTCTATATTCTGGTTGCCCCAACCCACATGCCCTCCTCAGTTCTAATCTATGTAACACGTCATATGTTATGTCTCAGACCTTAATTAACCATGCTTTGTTCACCATATCCCTGTTCCTTGGGTCTTAGGGTCACTTTTTTTCACCACCAGACTTAACCCTGACATTTATCACCCAAACAGCACACTTGGGCAGTTCTTTCCAAGGATTCTAAAACAATCCATATTTTTAGGAGGAATCTTCCTTCAGATCTTTCTTCTCCATTCCTCATAGAATTATGAGGACTGTGTAGATGACCTGCTCCTTCATACGTCTTCCCTCAAGTGTCTCTCCAGGTTACCATCACGCTCCTAAATTTCCTTGGCCCATAGGGATACACAGTTATTCAAAAGAAAAAAGAAAAGCTTCAACTCAATCAACATTGACTTACCTAGGCTTCCTCTTCACATCAGATCAAAGGGTTATTATAACACATGAACACATTTCCTTCTAAACAGCTTGATAACATGGCAAAAGGATGGCCTCCATGCCTTACTGCAGTGACAACCACTGTCCTACTGACCCAGTATTCATAATAGAGCCTCCTATTGTGAATTTGATACTTCTACATACAAATGAAAGACATTAAATCCCATGCCTTGTCTCCATAAAAGAACCCATTGCATATGTCTACCTGGAAGTTTTAGGATTTCTGCAGGAAGACTGCATAGGCTTAAAAGACTCCATACTTCCAAATCCAGAACACAGGGTACATAGATGGCAACAGTTTTTATTCTAAATAGAAAAGAAAGGATATTTGGTAACAACTATGGCCCAAACTATAGAAAGCCCTTGAACACATCTGCCCAAAAGGCATAACTGATTACCCTTAAGATCTCTAACCCTGATAAAAGATAAAAGATTTAACATTTATACTGACTCCAAATATGTTTCCCTTGCCCTGAACTCGCATGCAAAAATCTGGGACAAAAGAAGGTTCTTAAAATCTAAAGACTCACCTATTAAACACACCTCTTATTCTACAGCTAACAGAGGTTGCTGTGTCCCAACAACCTAAGTTTCAGTCGTCCACTAAGAGTCAACAAAAGCCCAAAGCTTAGAAGCACAGGAATAAAGGCATCTAAGAAAGCAAAGAAGGGTACCCTTTTTCTACTTACAACCTCCGAGGCCCTTGATACTTTGTTGATTATCTATTAATATTAATGTAAGAGGTCCTAATAGAAGAAAAAGATGATAAGGATGGGAAAACCATCCTTCCTGCTGGTCACCAAAAGGGAATTCCCAGCAGACTACATAAGTGTGTGTCCACTATTTGAAAAGCCCTCCACAGGTTCCTTAGACCCCGTCTCTATTGCTGAGAGTGAAATTTCCAAATCTCATCAAAAAGGCCCTCTCTGCACCCTATCAGTCCTCAAAATTTTCTCGGGCCACCTACTTCCTTTCCCACTCATGAGTTGAGAGTACTTACCTGGACAGGCCAGACAAATGGATTTCACCTCTATGCCAAAGTACAAATAATACAAGTGCCTAGTCACTCTGGCTTTAATTAGCAAATAAGGTGTTAGAGAGCAATATAAATGTCTAACAAAGCATATTTTAGTGATAATCCTTGCCTCCTTGTCTCCCTTACCACTCTGCTTTCCCTGAACCTCTCTTGTGGATGCTGCCCCATCTCTTTTCCTTTTTCATCTCCATGTGTACCTACTGACACCTTTTCAGGCTGACTAGGACCCTTCCCAATGAAAACAGAAAAGGCCTTTGATAGCACTCAAGTGCCCTCCTCAGAACATATTCACAGATTTGGAGTCTATACTTCCTCCAAAGACCTAACAGTCCAGCTTTTGTCACTCAAACAACTCAACAAGTCTCACAAGCTTTAGGTATCACCTTAAAATACCCCTTAGGTCATTACCTTCAGCCTTTGGGGAAAATGGGAAAAGCATACTTCACTCCCAAAGCAACTCCTCACCACATTAGTGCTTGAGTTTCAGTGTCTGTAGCCCCAACTCTTTTCACTCTTCTAAAATGTGGAACGATACCCAAGGTCTATATACGTATGCCCTTTGGAAGCTATGCCTCTTCTCCTTCACCCTGGCTTCCACCCTATTGAACCTTCTCCTTTGAGTAACTCTTTAAAGCTTGCTAGAAAACCGCTCAGGAACATGCCTACAAATATCAGGACCCTAATCACACTCCACCTTAATTCTCAAACCTGAGGGTTAGGTCTACCATAAAGGCCTACCAGGACAAATACAAAAGGGACCCTTGCAAGTTCTTCTCACCACTCCAACTACAGCTAAACATATAAAATTCCCATTTTAGACGCATGCCTCTTAACCCAAACTACCCTCCCTGCCACACTCCCCACCAGATCAAGTTCTCAGCCTATGAGTGAATCATATACAATAGCCACCAGACCCACAGAAGACTTCAACCTCCTCTAAGAAAAAAAATTCTTTTTAAATCTCCATCTCTATGAGAGAGGAGGAAAAGTCTCTGTGTGGTTTCATCAGAAATGATAACCAGCTTGTTTATTCCTCTAAATACCCAAGAATCTTGGCCACAGATCAGGCTGAGACTGTCTGAACTCTAGCCTGGGACAAATATCTTCAGCAGGATTTCCAAGATTATCACCCTCAGAAACTTACATTGTATTTAGAAATCAACACAATTTGGTATGATGGAGTATGCTTCAGAGCAATGCTTCCTTTTAGCTTATTTTGGCCCTCTAAGTGTATGAAAGCCTGTGAATTTCTAGCCATGTGAATCACTTCTTTTGCTCAGACTGAAAATGACCATGTCTGCCCTCTCACTTGACCTTTGCCTTTCATTCATTCTTCTGGGACTTCTGTTCCTTTATTATTCCCAGATTTTGGGTCTATACATCCTATACACACTATTGTCATACCATCTGAGAGGTCATCTAAGCACTAAATGAAAGATTCTAGTTTCACAGCCTATTAGATTTCTGCCCCTAATTTCCCAACTAAGGACTCATCCTCGTCTCAGTCAATCAAAGTTTGAGATCAGAAGACTTTCCATGCCATCTTCATTGCTAAGAAAAAAGTCATAGATGGTGTCAGTGGTATTTTTGTATAAAAGTTCAAACCATTGCTTTCTTCAATAAACTCTATTATCTGAATCAGCTCTTTTCAGATTAAAATCAACCCAACCAGCTTGCATATGTATAAATACTTCTGATTCTGGTCTTCTCTAAGTGTTTCATAGAACCTTCCATTGCTTCCTGCTCCCCTAGGCTCTTGCCTACTTAAAAATCCCAAATAATTTAATTTTCTATTGTAACCCATTTCTGACTTCTATACCAGATTAGTAAATATTCCACAACTTCAAGGTCTATCTTACTTTTATTTTTTTTTTTTCAAAAAGAGAAAAGAAAAAAAAAAAACCAACATAAAGTCAACTAAATCTGGAAAAAAAAAAACTACTAAAGAAGATGACTCATCCTAGAGAATAGATCTCAGCAGAGTTTTCATCTACACCAGGCCTAGCACCAATCTATGGCCCTCCATTGGCAGCTACATCCGAAGTGGTGCTATATCCTTTATTAAAACAACAAAATTTAAATGTTAGAAAGAAGCATGGCTTCACCATCTGTGTAGGAATAAAATGTGTAGGGATTCTAGTGGTCTCTCCTTGTTTCTACACACCTTCTTAATTCTATTTCTCATGTGGAACTAGGGCACTGCCATGCCTTTCTACTGTGTGTTACAGACTTTATACACCAGCCTTCCTAGTATCTGATTTAATTTCTTGCCATGTACTTATTTAACTACCTTTTCAGAAAATCTTAAGAATGAATTCTTAATCCTATAAGACTCAAATGGGCTGAACCAGTTGCAATACTCCTAGTTTCAGGATGTCCCACTAGCTTGAAACTCAGTTCTGGGGATGCAGTCCACTCTGACAAGATGAAGAAACACCCCCAAACTGTAAACCAATTCAAAAGAGAGCTTGTCTTCTCCATGCACATGATACAAGGACAACTAATTTCCGTGGCCTAGGAGAAGTACTTCAAACCAGAGAGGCCCTTGGTTGGTTAGCATCTATCCATGGAGGAGACTGCAAGGCTCTGCAGTTCTGTGTTGTCATGCCCATGAATCTGGTCAGGTACTAAAAGGCCCTCAATACCATATTGAAAGAGGAACAACAATCTAGAAGACTAAGAAAATTGGTGCTCAAACTGATTCAAGCAAAAGCCAAACATGGTCTTGATTTTCTTAGTTAACTCCCTATTTGAACCCCATTGGTATCTTGTTCTGGTCTTTGGGCCCTGCTTTCTCAAATACATTTTATCCTTCATAAGTCAAAATTCAAATTTTTTTGGTGCACTTTAACAGTAAAAAGGAAAACTCTTGTACCCCTTCCTCAAAATTCCTCTTCACAGACAGGCAGAGACAGCTCTGCTTCTCTGGTTAAATGAAATTATATGCAGAAGAATGCAACTTCATCATTATTCTATTGCAGCTATTTATTTAGTGTCTGTTTACATGAATAGGTATACGTGTGCCACAGTGTACACATAGTAGACAGAGGAGAACCTGAAGGAGTCAGTTCTTTTTACCATACTGGTACAAAACATCAACATAAGGTCACTGAGCTCACCAGCCAGCATCTTTACTCACTGAATCATCATACTTGTCCTAAAGTTAGTTTTTAAAAACCCAAGAGAAGGGACTAAGAGGGCTGAAATTAATATGGCTGTGAACTTGGAAACAGCTTCCCTTTTGCTTTAACCCTATCTTTTTTTGAGCCTTAGCTGAGTGGAAAGCCACCACATCCAGCCTGTGACACCTGCCCTAGAGACTGCTATGCCAAATAAGATCCAGATGATGTGGGAATTCAGGACATGCTAGAGCCTCTGTTGGTGAAGACTCACAGTTACCTTCATGTACTGGTCCCCCTTTAAGGGTTAGTTTTGCCAACTTGACACAATCTAAAATCACTTAGGAAATGATTGTCCAGACCTTGTTGATCTGTAGACAGCTATATAGAAGATGGTTTTGACTATGGAAAGTGATGAGGGAAGACACAGCATTCAAATGGACAGCATCTTTATATAAACGTAGAGAAAGCTGACTGAGCAGTAAGTGTAAGAGTTCATTCCTTGCAGCTCTTGATCTTGGGTGTGACGGGCTTCAAGTTTCTGTTTGACTTCCATGTAATAATGGAATATAACCTGATATTGTAAAATAAACCCTTTCTCCCCTAAGGTGTTTCTGGTCAGAGCATTTTATCACAGTAGCAGAAATGAAACAAATATAGCCCCTGTTGGTCTATGTTGAATGAAGAAATATCCTTGCTTGTGGTTTCTCTTGATGCAAATCTTTGCTCCCCATGATTCCAGACTCAGTTTCCACCTAATAAGTTCTATTCACAAGGTTGGTCCTTGACTGGCATGTAGAAATTTGGCATTCTAATTATGCAAATAAAAGAGACTCATTGTTCTATCTTTATGGACCCAATGATCTGCAATTAAAATCTTCTCCTCTCCCCAGGGTCTGAATCTAAATAGAAGACACTGGCATATAATCAGAGATTTGAGGGTAGAAACCTGAGCTCTGGAAGCCCAAACAAGCTAGGCTTGGTTACCTTTTCCTGATTTGCAAAGAAACTTAGAGTGGAGCTAGCACAGCAAGTTCAGATCCTCAGCAATTGTGTAAAAAGCTGCGTGAGATAGCACGCACCTACAATCTCAGTGTTGGTGCAGGGCAGAGAAAGGAAGATATCTGGGCTTTTTGGCAGCCATTGTAGCTGAATCAGTGAGTTCCAGGTTCAGTGAGAAACCTTGTTTCAAATAATAATATAATTAATAATAGGAGGAGGAAAGGAACTGAATATTTGAGGAAGACACCCAGTGTTATCCTGCAGCCTGCACACACACACACACACACACACACACACACACACACACACACACACGCACGCGCGCGCGCGCGCAAACACACAGGGAAACAGATGATCATAAAAAGCAGAAGAGAATTCGTGGCCATGTTGGGAAGGTGAACAGAGGGGTTGAGTGGACATAAATTTTTGTAATTGAGGAGTAACTGTATGAACTTGAGCCTGAAATAGAAGAATTGGGTCCAAAGGAATGATACAGATATATATGCATAATTAAACAGTCTTGCTTTAGATGCTGTCTCCTTGTTCACTGTCTCAATCACAATGCCACAAAGTGGTCCATAGTTGTCCTGGCTCCTTGAGGAGACAGGGTGGTTCTCAGGATATGATTACTTCTTCTCCAGAGTAGAACACATGAGCACTCCTTTGACAAGCCTCATGGAAAGAGAAACAGCATTGGTATCTCTCTGCAGTCACCTGCCTTTCCTATGATGGTTGAATCACATGTCCTTTCTCCACAATGAACTTGAACTAAGATTCAAACTACATAGGTCCTGTGTATTTTTCTAAACAACCTTCAAATGTGTGTGGCCTTGAGTATCCCTAAAATCACCATGGCTCTGGGACTCACAAGCACAAATGCCACTCACTGACTGTGGCTAAGGAATTATTTGAAAAAACAGAAGAAAATACATGATTTGAATTCTAGTGCTTTGATGATTAGGGTGCCAACCATGTTCAAATCAACAGATCACCTTTCATCTATTTTAAAATGTAACTATATTAGTGGTATTTCCAAATTCCATAGAAAATTGTTAAAACCCATCCTAAGGGACTTGACACTTTGTATTCACTGTTTCTTTGGACCATATTAGCTAAAATGGAAAAGACATATGTCCAGTTAGGGTTTTGCTTTTTGAGCTCTTCTCCAAATAGAAGGGGCCCAAATGTTCCCAAAGGAGAGCCTTGAATGAATTAAAGACAATAATAATTGCCTGGTTAACAGTTCTCAACTCCAAACAAAAGGCCAACATGCCAACTTCTTTATATCCCAGCAGACATGCCTAGCAGCTGTAACCTTAACCCTGTAAATGCTGAATTCACTGCTAAGGATGAAGCAAAACATCCCATAAAAATACAAATGGCTTTGTATCTATTTTATGCACACATGATAAAAAAATGGGATTATAAAATTATAGTTTCATGAATGTTATAAAGAGAAAAGCTCCAAAGGGGGAAAAATGTTACAAGTCCCTTTGCGTTTTGCCATGCATGGGGAGGGAGGTGTCAGCAAATCCCCATAACTGAGGCTTTACTCTGAAGCCTATGGAGTCTGGGAGAAGGAGAAAACTAAAAAAATAAACAATGCACGTGCACACCTGTAGCTTTGAGAAGCATTTTTCAGCCTACAAATGAGTTCATGTTCAAATAAAATGTCTGACCCTTAAAGGCTAATGATTTCCTACCATATTATAGAATGGGTCAATTTAGAATCTCAGAATTTTTTTTAAAGACAGAGAGAGAGAGAGAGAGATCTTAATGGAGCCTCTTACTCTGACTTTCAATGTAGCTATCTAGCACTAGTGAGCTTTGCTTTTGCTTCAATAGTAGAGAAAAGGCTACTGCCATTTTGAAGTTCTGAACAACAAGATCCCAGTTGCTCATAGCTGGTTCTTGGCTGAAGTCTAATAGTGCCTGCTTTGGACTGCTTCAACCTTAACATTAATGATGCTCAGTGGAAATCAGAGGAGATTTCTCTGATCAATGAACTAAACTCGGACTCTGGGACCGTTGAACATTTAGCACGCCCCTCAATGGGGTCATGAATTGTAAGAGCATTGTGGTAACTGGATGGATTGTCTGGGGTTGAAGAGAGAGCTGCCTATGGAAATGGATTTATTCTCCAATGAGAAAATCTTTAATCGTGCTTCCACCTGGCTCTGTACTACCAATGCAGAGACTAAGGTCATTCAAAACTGGAGGTTCCATCCAAAAGTGCCACCTCTTGGCAAGACATTGGAGAAGCTCCTTTGCTGAGACACCTTTATACAGTTAGCAGAATTAGCTTCAGCTGTTTTTAAATCCACGATCCTCATCCTCGAGTATATGAATGAGGTCAATAGTACACGTTAGTCCATGTACAATGGGATCCTAGTAAAAGGTTTGCTGCTAAGATGCCTTCGCTAAGGGCAAAGGGGATGGAATGCACAGAGAAGAGCTCTTGCTGCTCTCTTTGAGGCCTACTTGCAAAGGAGAGTGTTTGTGTGGCAATAAGTATATGACATTCAGACAGGCCCTTAACTAGTACAGGAAGTTCACTTGCCTGCATTATTTATTTAAGTGCTGTAATTTATAGTGAACAATGGCTTTTCTTCTGGGAGTGTAGAGGTTTGGTACATAACAAATCACTGGGATGCCCATGTGGTGAGCCCCCAGTAAACACCTTCAACACTATAAGCAAGTGAATGGGTGGGCCCTGAAAATCCATGTTCAACTCCTAACTTCCTAAAACTCACGTGAGTGTGATTTATTTAGATTTAAAAAAAAAAGTCTTTACAGATGCAGTTAAGCATCTTGGCATGAAATCACCCTAAATTAGGGGATGATAGTTACAATTGCAAAAGGAAAGTAAAATAAAATTTCATAAAGAAGGTGTCCCTGGGCAGAGAGAGGCAGGGATTGATTTGTCTGCAATAAGATTCAAAATTGCTGGCCACCAGAAGCTGGAAGAGCATGTCTCCACAAATGGTTCCTTAGTAAACTGTGTGGTCAACACCTGAACTGAACCCTTTGGGTAGCAGGGTAGTAGGGGAGCTTTCTTCTGCTTCTTGACGTCAATTTTACAGCAACATTCAAAGCATCTCTAGGACCCTTAGCCAGAAACCCAGTGGCTAATGGGTTTCCCTTGGCAGCAATATCCATGATAGCTTTTGTAGTATTTCACTGCTGTGGAAAGAAATACATAAAGAAATGTGTCTCCTTGCAGAAGAAATAGGACATAAGGAAATCTGTGTGTGGACTATTTTTTTAAATCTATCTTGTTCCCTTGGTCCTTCTTAATAACCCTGCCATGTATCCCTTGACAGTTATACACACCTTAGGCCTTCTAGAAAATCCCTAGATTCTAGAAAATCCCTAAATACTAAGAACCCATAGAGTAGACTAGAAGGCTAACATCCTTAATGTTTCAATAAAGCAGACCACTGAGCCATCACTCCAATATTTGGTGGACTAGAGTCCTCCATGCTATCTGGCAAGGAAAATCTTTGAAAACAGCAATGACAATACCAAGAGAAAGAGAAAATAGCAAATAAACTGTAAAATACATAGTAAATTCACATTGAATAAAAAAATTCCTACCTCAACCCCTAAACAATAATAAGAAACTACAGATACAAGTGCATATCTGTGCATGCACACACCTGCCTATACATATTGTGTGTGCCAAGCTCGTGGATGTGTGTTGCACACATACATGCCAAAGGCATTTCAAGTGCCATTTTCCAGGCTACCTTTACCTCTGATCTGGGCCAGGGTCTCTCACTGACTTGGAACTCATCAAGGAAGTTAGACTAGCTAACCAGCAAGTTCCAGGGATGTTAATGTATCTACCTCCTCAGTGCTGTGTTAAAAGCATGTGCAACCACACTTGGATTTTTTTTACATGCGTTCTGGGGTTCAAACTCAGGTCCTCATACTTGCAATGCAAGAACTTTATAAAGTACGGTGTGTGTGTGTGTGTGTGTGTGTGTGTGTGTGTGTGTGTGTGTGCGCACACGCGCAGACGGCCCTCAGTCGGCCCCTCTGTGGGAGAATCAGAGTCCCAGTACAGGTGGGCAGGGAGTTGGCAAAAAGGGTGACAAACAGACACGAACACACGGGAGTGTTGTATCTGAATGTAATTTCTCAAAAGGAGCACCAGACTTATAAGATAGAAGAAAAACAAGAAAGCTAGGTGAATACACCAGCCAAGGTACATTGAGATGTATAATGGTTCTTTACACAAAACAAAGAAAATGCATACATAAAAAGATGGCAAGAGCCAGGCAGTGTTTACAACTGAGATAGGAACAGCCCTATCTAAGATCAACTAAACATGGGAGCCAGGTAAATGGTCTGATGTAATGCTAATCTATTGTTAAACCCAGGGGTCCTTTAGTAAATACCTAATTATGCTATTCCTCTGGGCCTAGTGAAAAGCATGCACCAGGGGAATTCTATTATACTAACCCTTTCATGAATAATACAATACTTCAGTTCCTCCTAAAACCACAATCCACCTACTTTCTACTATTATGTAATGTAGGCTGCCATTCATGTCTGTAATGAGAATTCTAAGTTTACTATTGAACTAGCCCAGAAAATGCTAGCTCCTACCCAGCAATCTGTGATGCCAAATTACTAACTGTCAATACTGAGGCATTTTTGTCTGGATGAATAACACTCCTATGAAATTCCAAGCCCAGGGTCAGCTCAAGGACTGTCTAAGACATTGGTGAAAGCCAGGAAGTAAAGTTCAACCTGATTTAGGTATCTGTAAAATCATTTCTTGGAGGCACCTATAAGAAAACAATACTGAAAGAAAGCACACAGATCCATACACTGACTAACGCAGGGAAAAGTTTGGAGCATTCGTGCTATAGGAATGCCAAGGTTCCAGGAGGTTAAGTTTCCGTGAAACTCTTTGCCTTGGGACTGCGTCCAAGACTTTAGGCCTGTTATGCAGACTTCACTGGAGTGGATGTGGCATGTATGTATACCTATGTGTGGAGGTAAGCATGCATATGCAAACCAAAGGTTGACATCAAGTGTCTTCCTCAATTTCTTTCTGCCTATGCTTTGAGATAGTTGTCTCTTACTGAGCCCAGAGCTAATTTGGCTAACAAACCCCAGACATCTTCCCACTGTTGCCTCTCCAACAATGGAATTATAGGTAAAGACCTCTGGGCCTGGCTTTTACATGACCACTGGGATAGCAGCAAGCATTTTCCTAACTGTTCCACCTTTTAGCCTTCTGTTTTATATTTTTAAAAATTAAAAAGAAATGTGTAAAAGACTTGATACAGAAAACATGCATGAAACACACCAAAGATGAGAAGTTAAGCATGGTTCATGACTAGAATCATAGCATGTGGATGCTAAGGCTTAAGAACTGACATGAGGGCAAAGCCAAATTAGGAGACTTACTAAGGTCTTGTCTCAAAACAAAAATGTTGTGAATAGCCCTGGGGCTAATAGTATTTGATGTTAATCCCATTCTCTGGTGAGGGGTTTCGAACAAGGAATGAGTCATCACTCAGCTGATTTCCTGTAAACCTTCTTCCCACCTTAATTTATAAATAAAGGCTAGAGCTGGTGATTGGGCAGAAAAAGAGGGGGGAAAGCGGAGCTGAAGGTCTGGGGGACAACGGAGAAGGAAGAAGGAAAGTGGAGCAGAAGCACCTGGCCTGGAGAAACCTCAGGTTCTAAGGGGTCTCTTATATGGGGAAGATGGTAGTGGTTGATCTGCCCAATCTAGGCTCACAACATGTCTTCATATTAATTGTGTTGTGTTCTCATTGCCTGGGCTTATTTGTGTTGGAGATTTACCACAACACAAAGAGATTACCAAAAGAGAATCAGAAATTCATGTAACAAAGATCCTGAAATTTTAAAGTTAGTATGAAACTGATGCCAAAGGCAAATGAAAGAGAGACTAAAAGTATATCAGAAAAGAATATAGAAAGAAATCCACTTAACTGTTGGCGTGACCAAAAGGACATCAAAATGTGAATGAATAGAATAGGCACATATTTGAGCACAGGCAAAGTAGCAGACAAATAACCCTGAAAGATTAAAAGTCTTATGCTGAACAAATTGAATCCACACTAAAATGGATTCAAAGGGATTCATAGGCAAGTATATGGATTATCTACTGCTACCTAATGTGGTGTTATGAACAATCACAAAAATCCAATGGTTCAGACCAAGCAGCATTTGCTGAGGCAGTAGAGTATAGGTTGACTGAAAGAGTTCCCTCAGTTTCTCTAACCTGAATCTTGAAGTCCATTGAGTGCATCTCTAGTGTGCCATTATAGCAGGGGCGCTATTGATGATATAATTTGCTTGCCCAAATGAAAGAGCCGTCCTGACCCTGTTTTGTTTCTTTAGCTCATTCTTCCTATTCCTTGTCCTTCCTTGTCCCCAGCTTACATGAAATTACAAGAACACTGAAACTTGCAATCGCCACAACACAGGAGCCAAATCGCTCCCATCAGGCATTGGCAAGATCCCACAAAATTCAGAACTGAGGCTCTATTAACACTACATAATTTAACCAAGTCTGCTTGGCTCCTCCTACTCCTACTGCGCTGCTTTAATCCTTCTGTCCTAACATCACTGTGGAGCCAGTACCTAGTGTTGTTTTGCAGAGCTTTCCTCTCTGTCAATTGGATTGCCACAGGAGAGGCTGGACCTAGTCTGCTGGAATGCTTTTGGAGCCAAAATCTTTGGTTCGGGACTCCAGTTAAGAGCTTAAACTGGTTCCCACCCCATACCCCAAGTTCTAATCTAAGAAGTTATTCTGCCTATGTTCTTGGGTCAAAAAAGCACAGGATCAAGAGAAGAAACAAAAATAATCAAGGTGACATACATGCCCTGTCAGCCAGAGAAAAATGCATGGCTAAGCTCCCTACAGTAAGAGGAGGAAAGACCAACAAGGACATGAAGGCAAATGGTAGGGAGGCCATTCAGTGCTAAGATCCACGTGAACCTGCCCACAACAGTTTCCAAGATATTAATATCAAACAACCAGAAAGAAGAAAAACAAATGGGCACTATATGACAAAGAAAATCTTAGTCATGAATACCCAGAGATACCCAAAGTAATTTTCAGAATAATCCCACCCCCAAAAAAAAATACAGAAAGCTATCTACATAAAGTAGGAGGATCATTGGTGGTGGGCAGAATTAGAGAAGTACTGATTTCTGATGTTGTAACCCAATTACTTCCGGGAGGCCCAGTTAGAGTAGCAACTCTCACAGGATTCTCCAGCAACATAGCTGACTTCTTTTAAGTGACGTCAAATTCAGAGTGTCACTGTTACTCATCTGAAGGGGAAAAAAAGTCTGGCTTTTTCAAGAGATTCATAGCTTCATCTACTGGATTTCAAGGTGAGATGCATTCTAAATAAAGGCATCTGTACCTGACGGCTAGAAACACCATTTACTCTAGAACAATCTTCAGTCATTCAGTTTGCAGCAAATCACAGAAATAGAAATCCTTTAGAAAGTACCTACTGAGCACTACTCACTAAGTAGGCTACTTTATTGATAGTTTAGCCTCCCTTCTAAAGGTCAAGAATAGTCCAGGCTCCATTCTTACTCCTTTGTGCCCATATACTATCCCTTGGGTCAGTTTCCTGATCACATTTACTATGCATCAAGTTGTGTCTATCATGTACAGACTTCCTAGGAAAATAAGAGTAATCTTTACTAATGTAAGTTAGTCATAAGAATTCACTCTCCATCCCTCTTCTAAACGCATAAGTAAAATTACGTTGATTTTGTTGTTTTGCTTTTGACTTGTGCCTTCATTACATGCTTTCATGGTCAAGCACTAGTAAGTCATAATGGATGGCAACCAGTGAGCATCTAAGTCCTGTCTTCCTCGACCAGTCAGTATTAATGGAACTATAATGGGAGATTAAACGATGTTGAGATAACATCTAACAACTCCTAGATAGCTAATCTCTGTCTTCTGTCAGAATTATTTTACAGACTCAACAGCACATGAGTCCTCTGATACTTTCAAGGAATAAAATATCTCCTTATTAATTTTGATTGGAGTGCATTGTAAGCAGCATTGAGCAGAGGGAATGTCTTTGATATTTAACAGATACAAATTATACAAATCTTAAGTGTATAGTTCAATGTATGGCACATCCATATAAAACCACTCAAACTGAGATATAACATATTTTCAGGACCGGAAAGCCTAGCTTCCTGCTATCCATCATTAATATTCCTGAATGTAATTTTAATTTTGACCACTATTGCTGTCTTTTTATCTACTTTGGGGGATCTTATATGTTTTCTACATCCATATTTGTGAAGTCCAATCTTGCCTCTGTCTCCTTGAGCATATGGAATGTGGTTATAATAATTGTTTTCATTTCTTTGTCTGCTGACTATCATCTCTGTTCATTCTAATCATTTTAATTGGCTGGCTTTTCTCCTCATGTGGGTTATATTTTTCACTTTCCTTGCATGCCTGGGGATTTTCATCCGATGCCACATATGGTGAATTTTATTTTGGCCACTATTGGCTGCTTTTATCTATATTCTTGCCCTGAGACATGGTAAATTTACTTTAAAACAGATTACTTGGGGGTCTTGCTTTTAAGAAGCTTCCTTTAGATCATCCCAGAACCAGTGCTAATCCCAATTTCTACATTAGTATTCTACACAAAGCCCCCATAAATTATGTTTTCTACCCTGTGCCATGGAAAAATAAATCAGTCTGTGTTAAAAAGAGATTCAATGGTTGTTCCTAATATTTTCACTTGTATGTAAGCACTTGTGGCAACCTTCCCTGAAGACTCAAAGGAACCCCTTCGGACTTCTTCCTATGCCTAACTCTAATCCTTAGAGAATCCATCCACCTTGGCTTTCAGAGTCTCAGTTCCAGTTCCCCCACTAGGGAGAGCACAGAGGCCTCCCATGCATGGCCTTCCTATGCCACAGTCTGAAAACATTCCAGGAGAATACAGGGTACTTCCTACTTTCATTGCCATCTCCCAAGGATGGTTGTCCTTTGGTGCTTGCTCCCCGTGGCTTAGAAACCACCATCACTTTGTACAAATTTTAGTTCTTTCAGGTAGTACAAGAAATCTGATTCAAGTTCCACCATCTTGAACTGAAAGTTTTGTCTGCTATACTTTACACATGATTATATGATTACATTCAATGTTCTTTGTGTGTGTATGACTTCAGTGACTCAGACTTATATCTAAACCATGCAGTTATTAAGTGTCCAGAGTTTATTTGCTTTGGTCTTGTTCACTATTTCTACAAACAATAAATGAACAATAGAATAGAAATTACTGCAGTGCTATTGATAGGAATAATATAGTGGTCCTACTTAGAAATTATAAATTTGAGTACTGGTTGGCAATCACTATGTTCTCTTGAATATATCACTTGACCTCTCTAAAATTTGCTCAAAATTATTTTGGTCCAAGTGTTTTATAAATTAATGTCTCTAAAAATATAGTGTGATTTTTATTTGGTAGAACCAATGTTTTACATGGTTTTATTTCTTACAATAAATAAAGAACTTGAAGTTTTACCTAACTAATTTCAAACTCACGGAATTCACTGATTGGACATGTAGAAATTACTTTCTAAATACCCATCATTAGGAAATTTATAAAAATAATAATCATATTTAGTAGCCAGATATTACCCTCTTATTGTGAAGTTTATAGTGAAGATAACTAGTGCTGAAAACTTAATGAATGCCTGTTGAACTAAGAGGCACATTGAGTATATACCAGCAGTTGGGTTTTTGTAACATGATTAGCCTTCTAAGAAACACTGAAAGTAGAGTTTGTGCATTTTGCCTATTAGATGTAACTTTTATTCCATTAATGAGGTAAGAAATTCCATTTATATAAAAGATGAGTGTGCTCTGATAATTTGGTTATAATGACATTGAGCTCTGTAAAGATAAATACACTGAAGGAACCTATTCTGCAAATATAAATTCAATTTCTTACACTGCTTTGAGTTTTCTTTTCTTCTTAAATTAAGTGGCTGAACATTAATTATTTCATTATCAGATAAGATAGCTTCATCAGTTGGAGTACAAAATACTCTCATCAAATCAAAGTGCTTGAGAAAATTTATCTTCAATCATTATGTTCTAAAAAAAAAACTTATGTATTATGTCTGAGGGTTCCACCTCAGGATGTCCAACGGCTCTGGGAGAAGTTTACTGTTCATCCACCACCGTCAGCCTTTCCTACTGGCAGCTAGATGCATACACTGCTGCTTGGCTTTGTCTTAGGCTAGAAGTAAGATAAAGGAAAATGCACCGGAAAGTGATTTAGAATACATTTGAGACATATGGATCTGGACTACTTCTGTCCCCATAAATAGGCAAGTATCACTGGAAAGCAACTCAAAATTTCTGAGTTGATTTTTCCATCTGTAATAGCAGCAGCCTTATGAACCATGAGACAGATCCAATTCTTACATATAAAGCTCTTGGTACCAGGCCTAGAATGGAAATCCCTTATTAACTGCAGTTAATATCACTAATGAATACACTACATTGCCTGTGAGTCCTTCTTATAGAACAGTAGTACAAGTGCTACAGCAGTGTAAGAGAACTTCCAGATTCCCTTCCACTTATCCACAAGCCTATGAGCTGAGAGATTACTAACAATGATAACCTTCCTCTAAACAAAACATTCCTACTTCTGAACTTGGTATAGTTTCACTGTATAGCTTGTCATTCTTGCTTTGTTTAATGTCATGAGTGTATACACGTTGCAGTGTTTGCAGGGAAAGAAAGGTTAATCCAACTACTTGGGTTTAATCTGTATCTACAACCTACGACCTGTAGAACGCATGCATATCAGTTAATCTTCCCAACAGTGCTTCCTATCTGTAAAATTAAGGCTAAAAATATGTTAGTTCACCGTACAGACTAAAGCATAGCAAGGACTTAGCATAAAATAGTACTTAAACAAATATTGTCTCCCATTAAGAAATTAAGCCCCGTATTATCAACTATAGACATGATTGTTTCTAGGTAGTCTTCTGTCTGTTGATAAGGGGTATCTCTTCCCTCTTCAGATAATGGGAGTGACAAAAGTTCATTTGATTAGAAAAAGTAGTTCAGGGAGTAAGGTGCCTCTTGCTATATCCAACTACTCAAAATATCCTGGACAACAATTGCTTTTTAGGAATGATGTTTTACATTGGACTTACATAAATGTGTGTAAAAGTGCATAGAAACATCCTCACAGTGGAAAAAAATGCAACCTGTCAGCTTTGTGGCTATTCTTACAAGATGTTCAGTTACGTTCTAATTAAAAGTTCAACCAGGAACAAACACACCCATGCTTGGACTTCTTTTGTTGTGAGATATTATGAAAAAAGCTCCTGAGTGTCTAGCCTTGAGAGAGTGTAGACTAGCTTGATGCTATTAACACTGAAATTTTAAAAATTCCAAATAGCTGGCTCTAGTCCTTCTGCTGAACAACATCTACAGAAGACTCCCTGGCTAAGTGGGAACCCATCTAATATTTTTAAACTGTTTCTATAATATAGTCATGAGAAACCCCTGTGGTGTCTTGTTATTTACTAGGTCTTTAATCTTTTTGCTTATTTCCTAGATCCATTCTTTGCTTTCAAAATAATTGAGTAGGCATCTTTGATCTCATTTTTAAAAGAAATTATGGGTAGAAATGCCTAGAAAAATAAAGGAAGTGGATGATTCGTAAACACCAACTCTGTGGTCCAGTCACTGGGGAAGCAGGTTGATGGGTGTACCTTCTTATACAGGTCAACTTTTCTCATTCCTTTTATTTCTTCTTTTCCTTTTATATAACTGGTTATCTATGTGCTTAGAATGTGGTTCAGTCCTTAAGCGTTCATATACAAGGCTCCAGGTATAATCCCCAACATCCCCAAACAAATAAATAGGCATTAAGTAAAGGATAGTAAGCATACCCTACAATAGAGGGCTCTCCCATCTACCCTTGTCTATATTATGACTCTGCCTGAGAGGTCTCAAGGATTGTGTATGCATTAACTCTAGCTGGTGTCTACTGTGCCTCTTTTTCCATTGAAGATCCCACTGTGCTTGGAGTTAGGCACCAGGATCTACATCTTTGTGGATGCCCCTCTCTTATCTTTCTTCTCTTTTTATTATTAATACTTTTATTTTTGACAGTCCAGTCATTACTGCCCTCCCAGTCCATCCTCCCAAAGTTCTTCATCCCATTCCTCCTCCCCCATCTCCAAGAGAATATACACGCACACCCACACACATACAAACCCCATCCCCACCTTCCCACCAGGCATTACCCACTCCCTGGGGCCTCAAGTCTCTCAAGGGTTAGGTGCATCTGCTCCCACTGACGGCAGACCAGGCAGTCCTCTGCTGTACTTGCAGGGGCCTATGACCAGCTAGTGTATGCCGCCTGGATTGTGGCTCTGTGTCTAAGTGATCTCAGGGGTCTAGGTTAGTTGAGACTGCTGGTCTTTGTATGAGGTCACCCTCTTCCTCCTCAGCTTCTTCCAGTCTTTCCCTAATTCAACCATAGGACCCCCTGACTTCAGACAATATTGGTTGGGTGTAAGTTATCTGCTTCTGTCTCAGCCAGCTGTTTGTTGGGTCTCTCAGAAGACAGTCATGCTAGGCTCCTGTCTGTAAGCACACCATAGCATCAGTAATAGTGTCAGGCCTTGGAGTTTCCTGAGATGGATCCCAATTTGGGCTGGTCACTGGACCTCCTTTCCCTCAGTCTCTTCTCCATTTTGTCCCTGCAGTTCTTTTGGACAGGAAAAATTGTGGGTCAGAGTTTTTGACTGTGGGATGGCAACCCCATCCCTCCACTTGATGCCCTGTCTTTCTACTGGAGGGGGACTCTACAAGTTCCTTCTCCCCGATGTCGGGCATTTCCTCTAAGGTTCCTCCCTTTGAGTCCTGAGAGTCTCTCATCTCCTAGGTCTCTGGTACACTGTAGAGCCCCCCTCCACCTCATACTTCCTCACTACCTCACATTGTCACACTCTTGACATCAAATTTCAACTTTATACATTGGCTCAGATTTCCATTCTTGCCCACTTGGCCAAACAGTTTCATACCACAGAGAACTGTGTGGCACATACACACATACACTGAGTGTGTGTGTTTAAAATAATCATCAAACTTTAAGTAGAAGCAAGTCATTTGAATATTTATTTAGGAAAAAAAGTACCAAATAAATAAAGGAATACTCTTATTTCATATTAACTTCCTGGACACATAGGTTAAAAGGCATGTGCTTTCTGAGGCAAAGAAAGAAACAAAAGGACAGCACACAGAAGGTAAAGGAGAGGAGACTAATTATCCAGTCAGTCACCTTGGTCTTGTGCTTTATAAATCTGAACTTGCTTGTGTAGTTAAGAAACTACTTTTCCACCACCCTGTTCTTAGGTACCCATGGAGTCTGTTCTCCATTCAGATTTCCTCAATAGCTAGAGGAACATGCTAGACTCCTCAAAATGAAATGAGACTGATTCATCTCCCTAGCCAAACAATGATTTAAAAAAAAATCTCAAAGGCCTTAACATTGATACATTCTGACCTAGTATTCTGGCTAATTTTTTTTAACTTGACATAAGCTAGCATCATCTACAAACAGAAAAGGAACCTCAGCTGAGAAAGTACTCTCATCAGATTTTAAGCAAGCCTGTGGGCATTTTCTTGATAAATTATTATTGTGGGTGGGTGTCCATTGTGGGAAATTCCATCCCCAGGCAGATGGTCCTGAGATACTTAAGAAAGCAAGCTATACAAACCAGGTGGAAAAATCCACTAAGCATTCTGCCCTGACTTCCTTCAATTACTGACTGTGAAATGTAAGTATAAACGAAATAAACCTTTTCGTTCCCAGGTTGCTTTTGGTCATGGTCTTTTTCACAGCAACAGAAACAAAGTAGGGCAACCAGTAATCCAAGCCTAGGGAATGTGAGCATGTGACAGAGGTGCTCTATGCATTTATGTTTATTTGCAATATATGTAAAACCAGAGGAAAATGGAACATACTTCCCCCCATCGAGGAACCTTCTCTTTGCAACAGATGGAAAGCCCAACCAATCAATACACAGAACTGTGAAGCCCAGTCACAATAGATTCATCCATCAATAAACCACAACCACACACATAAGGCTCTGGGAACAGGCAGAAGACAGGGATAAAGATAGTAGCCGCCAGAGGATTGGGAGTCTGCTGTGAGATTGTGTCTCCTAACAATCTCAATGTCAGGAGCTACACCCTTAAAGTCTGACCAACATAACTACTGAAACAGGAGCTGAGCAAGGCAACACCCATGGTTGTGCCAAAGTGGACAGGGAAAAGCCCCTGGGGCCTCAACCCTACACAAAAACAAATATAGGTAACTGGGGAAAGATGGGAGCAGATGTAGTGGATGCCAGATAGTCAGCCCTGAAAACATGCATGCGAGTAACATTATACAAACTGAGCATGTCTTATTTAGGAATATGAGTATATAAACATATATTCATGCAGTAACGGTGAAAAGGGAAGCCATGAATTCGAAGAAGAATGGGGAGGTGTTTGTGAGAGGGGTTGAAGGGAGGAAATGGAAGGAAGAAATGTCACAATTATATTATAATCTCAGAAATTTAAAAAGAAAAAGTCAAATTAGTCTTCCAAAAAATAAACCTTGCTAATAAATGCATTTCCATAAAAGACAGTAAATTTATGTATCTGGAGGAAGTTTTGCTTTAAAGAGGAAACAAGGAATGTTTGAGATAATTACAAAGTGAAGTCCTTCTCAAAAACAGGCATGGGTGGGGAGAGGGCACCCCCATTGTGATGGTTTTAGTCATTCAATGCTAATCAAAGAACACATCAAATACAAAGAACACATTAGCCTAAAGGCAAAAGTGTCCATGCCCCGGGGGACCATCACAGCATATACTTATCCTAGAGCACAGAGAGATCTTTAAAGAGTTATTGGAATACTACAAAGATAATAGATGTATCCAATAGTGTAAGGAAAGCCATTGGAGACAGAGGTAACTTAGCTGAGTTTCCCTCAGAAGAAAATAGAGAATATACAATTTCACAGTGCAAAGAAAGGAGCGAGCAAGATATCCACAGTCAGTGATGGGACCCTTGGACCTTTAGGAAAGACACTGAAGGAGAACAGAGTTCACAAGTAGTCCTAACTCTAATCAGCAAACCTTTTTCTCCTCTGTGGCCTACACTCTCTCCACCTGAATGACTTCTGTAACAGAAACAATAGGTTCTGACTACTTAAGCTAAAACTGATAAAACAAAGTTAAATTGACTGAATACCAAATGTTATCACTTTTTTGATTTTAGAAAGGAGGAGGAGGAAGATGAGGTAGAGGAAGAAACAATGACATGGAAAAGGAAACTGCCAGATTAGAAGTTGGCTGGAATGCTTTCTCCTAGCAAGGTGAGCAATAAAGCTTATCCTTTACTTCATAGAAAGAAGCCTACAGATTGTCTCCAAGTTCTCAAGAATAGAGCCTGTATATCCATAATGCTGAAATTTATAAACAACGACAGGGTACAGGGAAAAGCATCAACAGTGTTTTCTAGCTGTAGGCCCCATATACTATACATCCAACTGCCATGCAAGATGAACAAACTAGTGCAAGAGTTGCATGACTCTTATTGGGTAGGAGGGTAAATGCAAAGGGAATTCATTTCTGATACCATACAAATGGTTAAAAGTCCATGACTGGGTTGGTTCATGGGCCTACAGAGACAAGATACCTGATCAATGTAAGGATGCTCATCAAGTTGTTTTGAAATACTTATGATGCCTATGGCCATAGATTAGTGTTTCTCTTAGACTTGATGAGAGAAGCCTCCCTTGACAATGGACAGCAATCACCACATAAAGATCACATAAGAGGCTCAAGTGCTGAAAATAAGCAACCATTAAGTGTTCAGCCATAAACGGAACTTCTGTTTCACATTCTCCTGGGCTTATGAAACATCAGTAGGAGGAGGAGCAGGGAGAGAGAGAGAGAGAGAGAGAGAGAGAGAGAGAGAGAGAGAGAGAGAGAGAGAGACTAAGAACAGGAACATGGCAACATGGGAAGGAGTGATGTGAAATGCTGTCCTCTGGGCACATCCTGACCATCACACCCGTGAACTTGCAGCACCTGTGATTAATTGCATAAGATCTGCACAGGATTGGCTCTATCAGCATTCTGCCCTGGTAGAGGGAAGATCCGTGAGCCTCCAACCCTCCTTGAGGAGCTTCGGGAAGTAGATGATTGGTGTTAGAAGTGTCAGAACACAGTCAAAAGAATGAGCCATGGTGAACAATTCCTTGAGGAACTATAAGAGAGGCTCCACAGTCAGCTATTGGATGGGTCACACAGCCCCCAATGGAGGAGCTAGAGAAATTACCCAAGGAGCTAAAGGGAACTGCAACCCTATAGGTGGAACAACAATATGAACTAACCAGTACCCCGGAGCTCTTGTCTCTAGCTGCATATGTATCAAAAGATGGCCTAGTCGGCCATCACTGCAAAGAGAGGCCCATTGGACTTGCAAACTTTATATGCCCCAGTACAAGGGAACGCCAGGACCAAAAAGGGGGAGTGGGTGGGTAGGGGATTGGGGGGGTGGGTATGGGGGACCTTTGGGATAGCATTGAAAATGTAAACTAGGAAAATACCTAATTAAAAAAGAGAGAGAGAGGCTCCAGGAAAATAGGCAGAGGGTTTTTTGCCTCTGGTGCACTTTGTTTCCTGGATTGTCCCTGGATGTGGCTTCATGCCTCCAGTAATAAATTTACATTCAGTTTATAAAACGTGTTTATTCTTGTCAGATATCAGAACACAGCTATAGAACTCAATCTGGTCAGTGTATCCTGAATCTAGATATGGCCTTCTGCCGTTGTGCTTTCACATATATAATCTATAGAATGTGCAAAGCAGTAGTGTTTAAATTAGTCTGTCCTGAGAATGCTCGGGGAAAGGGCTGCTCTGGATTAATATTTAGTATGGGCTTACTGACATTTATGTACACCATTCTGATCATGGTTTTTCTGAACATGACCCTCCTTGGATCACTGCTTTCCTTGTTACATTGATGTATAAAGTACACTGAAACTGAAGTGAAGTTGTCTACAGCTGTATGTAGTCCACCCCACTCTTTCAGGTCCTCAAACTCCTGGTCTCGAAGACACAGATCTACATAGGTCAGCAAAAGTTGATAAGGAAGGGTTTGGTTTTTTTTCATTTGTGTAGCCACTAGCAAGTTCCATACATGGGTTTTAAAAAAAGCATCCCACCTATGTGAATGCCCTCCACTTATGTTTATGCCAGCATGTATAACTGAATTCAGTATCGCACACATATACACACTGTCACAAAGACATGAAGGTAGAGGGGAACTAGTTGAGGAGGTATTCTGAGATAGGGATGAAAGTGACTGGGAGAAAAATAGGATCCAAATACGCTATATATGTATATGATATTGGGAAAAGGTAAATAGCAGAGGTAAAGAATAAGGCTTCTCCATGTGTTATGTGCATTTACAAGTGAGAAGTATCTAAATATTGAAAAGGTATAGAAGGAACTAAGATGACTAATTTATACAGAAGAGACTATGGTACTTGTCAACTTATTTTCCAGCCGCTGTGTACCCAGTCCAGATTTCTAGACAAATAATGAGAAACTGCCTTTCTCATTTAAGCTGATCAGCCAGATCTGGGGATCATGCCCAGATTTTTGTCTCTGACATGGGACTAAAACCTGTCAAATACTACCAACCTTTACTAATACCAAATAGGTTCTAAGAGTTAATTTTTTCACTTAGAGAAAACCAAAAGGGTGTAATTCTTGCTTCAAGAATTCTAGAAACAAAAAGATCTGAGGGACTCCTGTTCTCTCATGAGGAAACTGTTCATTGCAGTTTCAACAGTGCCTTACAGTCACTTGCATGTGAGGAAGTGAGCTGGTTCAGACCTGATAGCTTCCTCCCTCAAGACTATCTTTCACGATACCAGGGGGCAACATATAAGCTTCCAACAGAAGAAAGGAGTCAGTAGTCCTACCCAGCTATGATGCCATTCATTAAGACATTGACCAGCACAATGATCTTAAGGGTACAATAGTGGCATGCACACTTTCCTAGTAACTGACAGATCTCTAATAGAATTTACTGGTGCCTCATATTAGAAACTGAGTCAATTACCCAGGTATAGTGAAGTCATAGATCTTGGAGGAGAATCTATAACTTCCACTTTACTAAACCAGCCTAATTCCTAGCTAAACTGAATCCTTATACCCATTGGTAAATAGAGGTCTCATCCCTCATCAAAGAAACAACCTTTTGAAACAAACTGAGACCAATATGTAAAGCCACAACTGATCAAAATGCAGACAAGTGACTGTGTGGTACTCCACCTCAACGTCTACAAATTCCTACATCTAAAGCTCAAGGATGATAGTGGAAGAGGAGAGTAAAAGATTGTAGGAGTTGGGAGAATAGAAAGTTCCCTATGAGACTATCCCCTAGAAATGTCAGAGTAGCTTCATCCATTTACGTTCAACAGCATGGTTGCTAAAGGAAGACCTGAACAATGATGACCTATATATACATGTTAACATGGAAAGGGGATACTTATGAGACAAAGAGTTACATGTTGTTAAGAACAAGAGAGACTTTCTTCCCCAGTGAAGAGTCCACAGATTTGTTCTCCAGTACCAAATAATCAGCCCTAAAATCACATACGTACAAGTAAGATTATATGGACTGAACATACATGTAAGTATGTGTATGTGTGTGTAGAGGCCATGAGTTTGAGGGAGAATAAGGGGTATGTAGGAAGGAGGAAAGAGAAAGGGGAAGCAATGTAATTATATTTTACATTCAAAAAAATGAAGGTCTGTTTCATTGGGAGTATTGAGAATAAGCTGAGACTGTTTAAACAAGAGACAAAAAATAAAAATGAGTATCCGTGAAAGAGAACCCAAAAGGCTGATCTCAGGGTTGTAGACTGAAATCAGTCAGGTTCCAAAATCCAGAGGTATTACAGATTCCAAAATCAAGACGTATTACAACCCTAGAGAAAAAGAAAATCTGAATCCTGCCCTAGGGAAAATGGGGGCAGAAGGCCTTAACTTTAGAAGCTTAACTCCAGAAAGTGTTCATAGACAGCCTCAAAACATCAGGTTGGTGCCAACAGAAGGAGCTCAAGACCTCTCATTCTCCCAATCTGGAGATGTCACTACATGAAAGAAATCTCCAGAACTGGCATCTACCCAAGAAATCCCTTCAAGGATGCCAAAGAATAAAAAGCACTGAAGCAACATTTGTTGATTTCATTCCATTTCCAGGGATCCTGAAGGCAGGAAGAAAAGACTCTGCAAGGTGACTATAGCTCGGAGCCAAGAGAGAAAGGAGACACCCAGAGCTTTGGCAAGCTTATATTAGAACTGAGTTCTACTGAAAAAGATTATGGTAATGACTGACCCTTTGGTTTGTCAGTAGCAATGGGCAAACCACATACTGATGGGTAAGTAATAATAAATGCTATTACATAATAGTAAGCAGAGAAGTCCCATTAATAGTTCAATACTGTAGACAGAGAGAAACCCAGAGAGCTTCCAAAACCTTCAATTCCCCAAGAATGAACTATGAAAAAGGCCCTCATAGGCCTCTGTCCTCCCAATTGTAGTCCAGTCCTCCAAAAACACCCAAGATGAGTCGCAGCTTCACTGTGTAGGATAGCAGTTTGGAATGGTCAGGACACAAGCCAAGGAAGAGCAGTAGAGCACCTTCCAAGAAACTAGTTCCTGAAGGTTTTCGGCAAGCGCCACTGCTACACATTTGAGCCAAAAATAGATCTCCCTAAGCAAGGAAAAGTACTTTGAAATGAGGGATGATTCTCTTCAGCCTCTCATCCCAGTCCTGAAATACCTCTACCAATATCTAACAACCACAGTGATCATGCCAAGATTGAAATATCTCCATTAAGACCATCCCATGGCTCTGATATTGAAATGGACGATCCTAATCTGGAGAGAAGCAAAACCTCAATAAGGACTTCGCATAAGAACCGGTGGGGGGGAGGGGGTGTATAGGGGGCTTTGGGGTTAGCATTTGAAATGCAAATGAGGAAAATATCTAATAAAAAAAAGAACCGTGGTTACCACTCCATCCTCTAAATAGAAAGGCCTACCTACTTGGCAGGAAATAAAAATATCAGAAGTAAAAAGAAGTCAGCAGGTCCCCCAAATGAGCAAGTAAGAAAGAAGCATTAGCAGGAAACTACAGTAAGGTCACTGCAACGTCTGGCTCACCCACCAATTGAAACCAGTCTGTACCTTGAAGTGCAGTAAATTCACATCCCAAGTCTGGGATGTCAGAGATATATGATGCCTTTTATAATTGTAAGTGATGCACATAAGCCCAAGAGGGAATGTTCCAGAAATAAAACCAAACTTCAAACTGCCTTTGGGTCTCTTATCTTTGTCTATGCCATGTAAAGACTATATTAACAACACTAATAAACAAATGAATTATCTCCTCCTCTCTCTCTCCGTCTCTGTCTGTCTGTCTGTCTGTCTCTCTGTCTGTCTGTCTCTCTGTCTCTGTCTCTCTGTCTCTGTCTCTCTGTGTCTCCTCTCTCTCTCTCTCTCTCTCTCTCTCTCTCTCTCTCTCTCCCTCTGTGTGTGTGTGTGTGTGTGTGTGTGTGTGTGATGTTTCAACATCAACATCATTTTATTCCCATATATACCCCATTATGCTTGTCTTCTTTGGTCACTGGTATACAATAGGTTTGAACATATAAAGAAAATAAAATCCACTCCAAATCTGCCTCTGATATTTATGCCTCCTTTAAAAAAAAACACATAGAAACAATGTCCTAGTAAAAAGGACTCCTGTTGACAATGGAGTAATGGAGAAATGCAACTTTAAAAGTTTTAAGATAGGACAGAGTACAGGTCCAGAAAAATAAAACTTTTTTATTTATTTATTATAATTATTATTACTAAGAGTACAACAGTTTGTTATAGGGCACAAGATATCCACCTAACCAGCCATACTCAAAAGGCTCCAAAGACCCAGAAAACAAATATTTCCAGCTTTTCTTCCTATAAAGACCCGGTACCTGTAACTAGCAGGTGCATAGTCATGTTGCTGTGAGTTTCAGACAGTATCTAGGAAAGAAGCCTAGGAATATTGTGAGGACAAGTCAAAAGGAAGGGCCTCTTGGAGGAACCAACTACCTCTTCTTTTTATCAGCTCTCATGCAGATATGAATTCAGCCCTGGACCACTCAGGGCATCAGACTCCAACTCTCCTCAAAGCCATCTAAAGTCACTATTAGGAAGGTTTGGGCTGAATCCTTCAGATGCAGATTAGTCACAGGCTAGGATGAGAGAAGGTATGACACAGAAGAGGTATATGCACCTTAAATCTAGCACGCAGAATACTCTTCCACCCTGGAATTCCTAGTTTACTTTTCTTGTGTTCTCTAATAAAACTATTTTTCATGACATTTCCTCTCTGTCAAAGCACTAGAGGTATAAGACTTGATTGGCCATACAGGGGTGAAGAGTAAAGTTTAATGTCTTTGGGGGCTGTGATACCTAACTTCACTTAATTGGCAATATCCATCCTGAGGCTCAGTTGTGACCTGCTTATTGATGTACTTCTCAGCTCATGTGATGATCAAAGCCAACAGTCTACAAGTACAGAAGAAGTTCAAAACCCTCATGATGTAAACCTTATAGCCTCAAGCTCATGGTATCACTGCTAGCAGACAGGAGGGAGTTGAACTACAGTGTAGGACCAGCTGACCACAGAACCAACTGGAGACCTTGAGTTGGATGCTTAGTGTTGCCTTAATCAATAGAGTTTTAGTCAGCTGGGGAAGTTACTACAGCAAGTGAATTAGTCACAGGATAAACTCAGATGACTACCTACTACACAGTTTGAATGTTCTGATAGTACATGGTAGATACGAGTGTCTGTCTGCAGTGAATAATGAAACCTCGTTGTTTGAGAAATCAAAGCCAAATAAGAATACACTGGACCATCTTTTTCATACAGTGGAACAGGCAGGTATCTGGCGATGTGAGAAATGTCTCTAATAATTGTTTCAGACCCTGTTAATAGCCACTGACTATTGGGCCAAGAGATTCTATCCTACTTAGCAAGACTTATAGCTGACTCGATTCCGGGCACAGGTTTATTTCAACTCTGCCTCTGTCTGATCTAGCTATCTTTAGCATGAAAGATTTCAAAAGGCGTTAGTGCCAGTGTTATGGGTCCATGCCCTCAAGAATGCAGAATCAGTGGCTACAAATAAGTCCTAATCAACTTGTATGTGATATAACATGAAACCAGAAAAATTCTCATGGAATTAAGGAGACTCCTGGATGACTGTACATTTCCTTAATCAAAAGTATGTGGTAATAATTACTCTCTCTTCTTTCAAGTAGGATAACCTGATGTTTAGAGCCAAACATGTAGCTCATCTCTGAAAAATAGATAATGTGAAGAACAATAATCATTCAATGTTTTCAAGTTACCTTTGTTTTCCCTTGGTCAAAATTTCTTTGTTTTAGTTTATCTCATTCCTTTATAGGATCTTGTAAGCCCTTTTGGGAACAAAACTATATCTACTGAAGAATTTGACCTGAACCTGAAAAAGAGGAAGAGTAATGGTCATTGGCTATCCTTGTCTCAGTGATGTGTGGACCTGTAAAAGCCTCTCCAAGTTTGAAGTGATAACTAACTGTACAAGTATATCCTTCTGGATGTATCCTTCATTTTATATGAGTCTCTCCACCTTCCAAGAGAACTGTCTCCAAGATAAGTTTCCCCTGAAAATGGTCAGATATGTGAAGGACCCATAAGAGTTCTCAGAAGCTGAGGGACACTTGGGAGTTGGGGGAGGATAAGAACAAGAGATTGGAAATGAAAGAGAACAGAAGGTACAAACTATGTGGAGACATTGTATGATCGATCGGTATTGGTGAGAAATTCATGAAAACATGATGTTTGTGAAGGGATCCCCTCATTAAAGGCTTTATCATCTAGGAGTTTATCCTGTCAGCAATAGAGAATCCATAAAAGGTTTTAAACAAAGAAGTAATGGGTCATATTTGCATTTTAATAGTTTTGACAGTTTAGATTTATCACTGAGGGAGAGAAATAAAAGCGAGGTAAAATTTAGTGAAGGCCTAAGAAAATTCCAGTGAGATTAGGAGTGAACTTCAGAGGCTTGCAGCACATAATTGATGAAACTCGGTGGACACATTGATAAGGTAGGCATTAATCTTTCCCTAGAATCAGACTCATTTCATTCAGACTTAAATAACTAGACACTTGTTGATTTCACTCAAAATAGGAAGTGGCTCAGATTGAATAGAGGATGAACGGCCAGATATTGAATACACATTCTTATTTAGATAATATGCCCTAAACACTTTCCATAAAGAAAGGTAGCAGTTGAGCATGTTGGCTGTGATCACATTATTATAAGAAAGTATGTATGTGTCAAAACTTGGAACATATGGAGTATCTTTAAGGAGAGAAAAGAAGAGGTTAGAAGAACATACACATAAGAACTGACAGTGACTACGTTCTCTGTTCTTTTTATCTCTACTTCCTGACCTTTCCATTATGAGAAATATATATGCTTAAATATAAAACAAGATAAAATACCATTTCTCTATCTTAAGAAACATATCAGAAGACACTAAGAACAAGGTATGAGACTGTCCTAGGAGCTAGTTGTGCTGCTGCCTACAGAGCTCTGCCAGAAGAAAAGCCTCAGGAAAAAAAAAAAAGATGGTGTGGGGTAAACTGCACCACTGGCCAAAGGAGAGGTGGCTGCCTGCTGGGCAAAAGGGCAGAATCAAGCCTTCTCTTGAAAGGTGAATGGTGGGTATCTTGGCATCCCCAGTGAAATGCATAGAGCCATACAGGCACCTGCTATGGTCCTTCAGACAGAATCCTAGTATGCCTGCAAATATATAGAGCTCACAACACACCCAGTCCTTACTCTTTGAATATTTCTTCTGTAACACTGAACATGACAGAAGCTTGTGCCTAATATTCCTTCAGCACAATGCTGTAGACTAACTGAAGCTAACATGTGACTTCAGCTACCACATACTCAGTTGCTTCCCAGGGCTGCTGAAAAAGTAAGCTGGGCAATAAACAATGCCCAAAGCTCAGCCCTTCATTTTGCAAACAATAAGCATAAACCAAGTCTTCGGTGATAGAAAACCCTGAACAGGAGTAGAGAGTTCAACCAATTCTCTTTAACAAAGAGTAAGTACAGTCTGGGGAATTCTATGGGCACCATTGTAATACCTAATGGAGGGGCCTATGTTTTCTGATTGAAACATGTTGTATGGGAAAAAAAAATAAGAGCAGACATGGACATGATATTCTAGCTCCAAGAGTTCACAGAAATTACTTCTCAGCCTTTTATCCAAATTCAAGTAAAGTGTTCATACCATCACTCAATGATGATTTGGCAGAGTGAAATCTTATGGTAGACACCAATGTGGAAAAAAACTCCTGGGAGAGTCCCCAAATAAAATGCAGAAAATCCAAGAGGGGACAGAAAGAATAAGCTGCAATTGGCAATGAAGAACAAAATGATATAGAGGCATCTAGGGTGTGCTCTTCAAGGCCAGTGAAAACTGTATAAATTAAAACAAAAGTGCTTAAAGTTGATAATTGGGTAAGAGTAGAGGGGAGGGAGGGAATATTAAGGTCAGGATGAAACACATGAGAGGACATGTGCTGAGTCCATCTGTGGAACTACTGAAATTATACATAACACTGATGGCAGCTCTGCCAAGGGTGGTGCTCCAGGCTTTGAGATTGTAAGATCCCACTCCTGAAGGCTTAAGATAGGGTGTAGAAGAGAATGCACAACCTCTAAATTTCTAAGGCATGGGAGTGATATAACCAGAAGTAAATTCTGTAAACAGAAATTACCTACATGTTTCATAGTCAAGACTCAAAATGCATGAAATTTTCTGGATGCAGGTGGTGTTCAAAGATTAACTATTCCTTTGCTCCAAAACCTGAAGAGTAGAAGAAAGTATCTTGGTCCTCTATGGACTTCATAATATACAGAGAATTCAAATCTACAATAGAAGGGAAATTTGTTTTTCTAACTGTTGCAGCTGGTTGGGTACTGTCCCTTCAAGTTCTTTATAGTTACATTCCCAGGGAGACAGACACAGCTCTATTTATCATAGGTCAGTTGAATCTAGATGATGAAGAGGGATGTGCACTAGACACTTTACATTGAAATTCCCAGGTTTTTCCCCTAGGGAAATTGCCATCAAAACCTTCCTAAAAGCAGTGGACCTTACAAGGAAGAGAAAGACATTGACTTGGCCCAGGTAGCCAGAGAAGACAGGTGTGGTGAGTCACCCTGGATAGTGACATTCTTCAGCTCCTCATGGCCTTCTATGCTTCAGACCTACCTGAAACCCTCTTTGTATATAGTGAATGGAAACTTTCCTTGCTCTGTAGCATCAAGTGCAGACCAGATAGATCAGAAAGAAGAACAAGATCAAGACCTCAACATGACCAAGAAGGTCATGTTGTAATAAAGCAGTTCTGTGCAATAATTACTTTATGAGCCTCCTCAGGGTAGTTCATAAGATTGTGATTCTATGAGCTTACAGAGTTGACTCCCACTCCAGTCACCAAAGAACAAGAAGCTCCCATACACAAATAGACCAATGACACTGAGAATACAACAATTACAAATCCAGGCCACATGACACCTATCATTAAAAAATGGTGAAGGGATGTGCATTTCAGGTCATTAACCTGAAGACAAGCACATCCTTCCTAGAAGTCCTTGGTTTATCCCTTGTACCAAGAGCTAAGCAGGCTCTTCTTGTTGATAACAAGAAGAGGGGGCTTAAGACATCACCAAGGAACACTCTTCAATGGCCTTTAGAATGCTGGGGTTTGCATCCTAGGAAGACATGGTACTTAGAAGACTCAGTGTAATTTCATCTATCTTTGTATCAGTTTTAAGTAGGAAGGGTCTATCTCCCTTAAGATTCAATCTTTGCCATGGATCCTAGATTCTTTAGGTACCTAGACAATGTGTTTAAGTCAGCTCAGTATAGAATCATTTCATAAATGGATCAAAACATCTTTTTCTACAAGTATTTTTCTTCTTACTTTTGACAATATTTAAAGAAATAGGGTCAAGTTATTGACAGAAAGAAGATAATCAACTGTTAGGTGAGCACAACCCCCTCAGAGAGTTAGAGTTTCTTTCTTTAGAAAATTGTCTTTACTAGCTCTATGAAAATACTCTGTAAAAAAAATGTGTCAAGTAAAAGCATAAAGCCAATTCCTCCCCCTTACTGTTTGGCAACCTCATGTCTCCAATTTGGAAATCCTATGCTTGGCCATATAAAAATGCAACTATGAGAAACAAAGCTGTTGGAAATCAAGATGAGGACTGTAGTAACCATAGGAACCATCTTTGCTTACATGAAGAGACAATCCTACCTTATGCTAGAGGACAGAGGTAAGGAATGAAAGGAATGTTAGCCAGACAATCTTCAGGTGTCCTATAAGGTGAAGGGAAACCAGTGTTGAGATCTCCAAGTCATAACCCAACATAGTACCTTGTAAACAGAAAGCATTTGCTACGTTTGAGCTGTTATGTTTAAAAACTCAAATTGATCTTTCCTTTCCTTACCAACTCAAAAGAGAGATGGTAAATTTTGGTACTGGTTACCTAAGGAGACAGAATATAGGGACAACTCTAGGCCAAAGAAGAAATTTGTTTTTCCTAACTGCAATGTTGCTTCTCAGGTATGTCCTCTGTACATCCTTCCTGGTTATATTACAAGGAGGGAAGACATACTGATGTATCATAGGTCAAGATGGCTACTATGAACTAGAACACATCAAGCCACATCTTCAGGAGACTGGCATTTTGAAACCTCCCTGAAAAGAGGACGTTCCACCTCAAACTTCCCTAAAAGCAGTTGGGCTTCATAAGTAAGAGAAAAGCATAGGAGGGCAAATATGAAAACACTGGCCTGCCCCAGGGGGCCATGGGGGCCTAGACTGGCTATTCATCCGAGAACCACATAATCTCACATGCTTGCCTATTCCTAGTGGCCTTCACTGTTTGCAGATAAGCTTTGGATCCTCTCAGTACCTGAGTCTGGGAAGGTTTTACCTGCTCTGTAACCCATTCTAACAAGGGTAGACCAGCTAGATCAGAAAAAAAGGGGGGCGGGGGGAGATACGTATGACCAGAATGATATGAGACTAGTGCCATAGACAGGGCTCTCTCCCGTGTGAGCCTCCTCATGGCAGTAAGGTGGAGGCAAGAGATTGGAAACCTGGATTTCTAGTTTCTACGAACTTTAAGCCACCAAAGAGCAGGAACGTTCCATATCAAATGTTCAGAACAACCACAGTGAGACAGAAACAATTCTATACCTAGCCCACAGTACTTCTGAATGTGAAGATATGATGGATTTCGGCTCTTGGAGCCTCTCATCCTTAACTGAGTCCCAGGCAGCAGCTCTCTCACTAGGGCAGATAGATGAAAATGCCAGTGTTGAAAGCAAAAGTAGAGGATTCTAGTGACAAGATGCTGCAGAAGTGATTTCCTCATATGTGTTAGACATCCAGTCATCTATTCATTGGTGAAAGCCACTCATACTGCTTCTGGTTCCAAGGGACCCTCCCTATCACCACCTTCTTTAAACTTTGATGTTTTGTGTGAACACTGCCTAGTTGTTGGTGAGTTATTTCGGAAATGAATCTGGATCATTCCTCTTGCCTCCAAGAGAGGAAATAGTATGTGCTTATCTGCAGAAGAAAACCATGGCCAACAAATGGGGAGAAGCCCTGAGGTTGAATATCTGAGGCATTATCCTCTGTTCTCAGACATAAGAGGAAGCTCTGAGAAATCAAGTCTCAAATATTATAGTCTATATAAAAAATATTATCTAAATTGCACAATGTAGTCCTCTGGCTGATCAAGAATGCTACATAAATCTAAGCATAGATGACAGACTTAACACTGAAATTATTCCAGTTCTTAAGTTGTCAGCAGAGGTCTTAATAGCTAGAAGGACTTCATCACATCTACCTGCTTCTCCTCTTGCAACATTGATGCTAAATCTTTATACTAGAAGGAAAGTCATCCTCTGGTGATATTACAGCCAACTTAAAGGAGGAAAATGTTTAAAGCAACAATTCCCGGATTGCAGACTTGCTGGGCAATCAACTCTCCACATTTTCTTTAGAGGGTGCTAAGGAATGTAGGTTGGGCTGTCCGTATGATTGCAATGTTTAACTCCCTCTCAGTTGGCTGCCTAATGAAGCTCCCATCGCTTTTTCTTTTTCTTTTTTTTTAAGATTTATTTATTATATGTAAGAACACACTGTAGCTATCTTCAGACTCTTAGAAGAGGGTGTCAGATCTTGTTATCACTTTTTCAACTGTAAAAAGAACTCTAGGGACTGGGGACTTAGAAAAGTGGTCCAGTATGTGGGCACAACAAGAACAGGGTGCAACTGTCTTGGAGGTAGTGATATAAATAATGGTCATCATGCACAATGAAAATATGTCCGTCATTCAAGTTCTATGGGATCCATGGCAAAAGGCAGGAGGTACACATCCCCAGCCACCAAGAAGAGAGTATGAAGAGCAGCAGAAAAAAAAAAGGAGCTAAGCAAAGGGATTAGGAGAGAAGCAGAAAAATTGGGGACCTTATCATTGTGGAGCACAAACAAGAGCAATCAAAAGAGCCAACCTCAACAATTCTAGGGAAGAGGATCCAATGGAATGTAGAACAGCCAAGGGAAATACCCCAGGGTTTCAGTGAGAAGGATGGGAAATGAACATTCACATAGTATGTGGCTCCTCACCCAGGACAGCATCAGTCCCTTCTGCTCAAACCTGCACACTCCCCATCGTCATCCCAGACAGTCACCATATCTGCATGCCTGTCTATGCTTAGTGGCCTTCCACGTGGCAGACATACTTTGAATCCTCTCAGTACCTGGTCAGAGAAGGTGTCGCCTGCTCTGGAACCTGCTCTGCCACAGAGTAAAGGATTGAGCAACTAGATTCAACTCAGGGGATGGTTTTCTATGGAGCATTTATCCAGGCAGAGTTTCCAAAACCACAAACGTGCCACAGGACTCTGAAAATATTCTATAACACTGTAACTTACAGGGAAGTATATTGCAATTAGCTTAAATATAAAATGTCCAGATTTTTCCAGAACATAAGTTTTGAACACAGGCTTTATAGAGGTGGGGGAAGGATGGGTGCCAAGAAAAGGCGATAAAAAACAGGGGAAAACCTATTCCCCAGCATCTGCATGGGCTCCTAACAAGCCAGTCTAGGTCAGTGCCTCCTACCCTTTCCAATGATTCTGTAGAAAGCCCTCAACTAGAATGAGCCAGTAGAATCAGCACACCTATTAAGATTTTGATAGGCCCCAGGGTTCTTGATAGCAATGAGATTCTGGAATGCTCTTTGTATAATTCTTTTTATCCTTCCCTCCAGGATAAGGCAATAAATAGTAGTGAATGGACAGTTATGAGTCTTCCCAAGTTCCATGAGTGACAAGGCTGAAAGAAGTGAACTGCTCTGTGGCAGCAAAGCAGGACAGAGGAAAGATAACAGCCCTGCTGAGGCAGATGCAGGCCACTGGGATGTTCCAGATGGTTGTCTAGGCGCAGGTTATCATCCTGGGAGGTCCTCGTTGGGACAGACAGCCTCCAACCAATAAGAATTAAAGACCTACTGGTTTAAATGGAGCCACTGAGTGCATATTATCACTTCTGCAGGTTCATAATTGCTGCACGAAACCCGTTCCATCCTGAGGGGATTGAGGACTTTAAAGGTGAGACAGGGGGTGAATGGAACAAGTTCATCCCTCCACAGGTTAATGTTAACCAGCTCAATACTGTCCTCAGAGTATGAGCCACAGGAGAAATAATTACAAAGCTGCGTGAAGAAGGGGTCATTCAAGGTCATGACATGCAGGGATCCATTGCTGCTTTGAGTATGACAGCACCTGGCCTAAACTCACATCCGGGAACCTTCATGATGGACAAACAGGTGATGGCACTGTTAGACAACATCAGAGAGGATTGCATTGACCTCAACGGGGTCAGGAGTATGGAGGAAGTGAATGTGACTGGGCTAGAAGCACTATGGCCTCAAAAATTCCTGGTACAGCCAGTTCATGAGGTTATTACCTTCAATGCAGGTCACTGAGAGAACTGGATACAATATATTGAGACCCACCCTACTCCTGGACAAGGATCCACCAATCCACCTGGAGGGGTACAACTTCAGCCCACAGAACAGAGGAAAGATAACAGCCCTGCTGAGGCAGATGCAGATGGAGAGTTTCACCTTTGGGCACCTGGTGTGTACATCATTCCTGATAGTACCACTGGGCAGCCTGGTGGCATTCCTGGACCCATGGCTCAAAATGATGCGGTGCTTGCCTTACTGTTAGTGCTGCTCTCAAGAACTCAAGGTGCTTCCATGGCTTGCAACTTTATAACAAATCTCATGATCCTTGCTGTTGCTGTAATAACCAGCCAAGGTTATCATGCCAATATATTATGCCAAGGTGTGGAAAATCCTGGTCACAGCATCTCGTGAGACCATGGGAGATACGTTAAGCATTACATGTGATCAAATTCTTCCTAGCTGGGACTGTCTGACAAGGCCCTGGCAGCAGGCTCAAAGACCCAGGGCTGGCTGACTTTGAGCAGATGTTTTCATCTAAGGCCTTTACTCCCATATCCCTTCAATTTGGACTGTTATGTCAACAGACAGAATACCGATTGTTAGCAAGCATTGTCACAACATTTCGAGCCATTCAAAGGTTTAGGGATTTTTCTTTGGACTGCACTTTTTGATTTAGTTCATGCCTAGACAGGTCTTGACAAGTATGTAAGTGTGCTAGCCTTCGGACAATACATTGCCAGAGGACAAACTCCCAGTGGACACTGGGCAGGGCAATAGCTTGCATTCCAAGAACAGTCTCTGAGGGTGCTTAAGATCGCACAGTGTCAATCTCTTGTATGCTGCACTTCAGTTAAAGATCAAGGTGGGGAGAAACTTATCCACACAACAGTATCAGGGGTTGGACAGTCACACTGTCGAGCTAAAGCCAATTGTAGATCTATGGTTCCAAGAATACATGACACGAAGAACTTTCCCTGCACAGTTCCACTTATACAAGCCACCTGCCACTAAAATTGACCCAGTTTGGGATGTCGTTGATGACCTCCTGTTGTAGCACGAGTTTTGTGCTACAGGGTCTTACCTTGATGCATTGGCATTGTCCATCATTTAGAAAGCAACCACTCTCACTTGATTGAAAAAAAAAAAGAATCCCTCTGGAAAGAGCAATGCTGCTTTATCCCTTTGGTAGGGGAGACCCTGAGACGATGTCTCAAGAAATTCAGCTCTCTAGTAAGGACTGTTTCTTCTGGATATATTGACTGGGTTATAAACTTTACCTCGACTGTGAAAGCTACTTTCCCAGATGTACCAACTGTGCTGGAGGTTGGCTGGGGGTGGGGGGGTGGGTGGGAGTTGACTCCATGGGGTTGGTCTACAAAACAGAAATTCCACACAGCTTCCCCTCTCCACGTATCAACACCAGAAGTTATGGGTTGTATGACTTAATGAGGAGAGAAAGTAGAATAAATCTAACTTGGAACCACATGAGGATCTGTCTGCTCTTGCCAAATAAGACAACCAAAAGAGAATAACTAAAACAACAATCTCTTGGCAATACATACAAACACAAGATGAGAGCAGTGGCGGTCCAGAGACTCAATGTTGAATACAAGGTCTGAGTGAGAGTTCTGATAGATGCTCTGAATTGGTTTATAAAACTGAGCCATCACCTCCTTTCATTCTTTGCCATCAAGACTACAAAAGTGTCCCTTTTTTGTTAATTGGTTAATTTATTTATTTACATTTCAAATGTGAGAAGGGGTTGTTGTACTCATTCGTCCCAGCAAGACTCGGTACCATCCTGCCAGTTCCTGTTACTGAGTGACCCAATCCCACTAACAACCTATGGTCTCACCACTGCTAGGGCAAATGTACAGCAACCAGCTAGCATGTACAATAACTTCCAAGTTTATTCCAAAATCCTGCCCAGCCCTAACCTAGAGGAGTTGGGCTTTCTTTTTTGACAGCCATCCTCGTGATTGCTCTTCCCTTGAGTGCCATCCACAAGACATCCCCCCGCCCCATTTCTTCCCTTTAACCTTAAAAAAAAAAAAAACCTGTGAGAGTAAAAAGAGATTTGATTCTACAACAGAAAGATGTAACAAGGGAGCAAATTTGTCATGGCTGGAAGTGTTCTACAGAAGAAAGGAGGGCAAGCCAATGCTGTAAACTCCAAGAGACCTTTCTTTGCCTTAGGCTGCTGGATTTGCTGAGACCCAAAGCACTAAAGTCTCTGTGAAGCATGGACCGTGTCTTGTTCATCAGTAAAGTTCAAGTGTTTTAACCTGCTCATGGTTCCAAATTAATAAAGCTGCTGCACCCACGAGTGATTAGCCATCCCATGTCTCAGCCAAACCTGTGCACAGTAGCAGTTTTCAGTGAAAGAGCTCCAGAGATGTGTATGATTCTTGAAGCCTTGGTAGGAAACTTTGTCTACCAACCCAAAGGCTGGCCCATGGGGTAAATAAAGGGGAACAGACCCATTATAATAGTACACTGATAGTGGGAAGAATCAAAGCAGGAGAGGTTATACATGGGGTCATTCTTTGTTTATGGAGAAAAAAAAAAAGACCCACAAAATCCCTTTTCCCCTAGACTCCCAAATGAGTGGCATTACTTGAAGCAGGATAAGGCTTACTATTCTATGAGATAAGTTTCTAGGGCAGCTGGTCCTCTGTTAAAGCATACAGAGTAGGCAACATGGCTCTCTTTTCAGAGCACAGGTTATGAAGGGGAAGAGAAGGGTCATAATATAGAAAATGACCCACCTGAAAAGAGAATATAGAAAATGGAAATAAAGGGATTATTGTGCTTTTTTAAAAAAGAGAAATCTTTCAAAGTTTGTATTTCACACACACACACACACACACACACACACACACACAAAGGTTGAATCTTTCAACATTCTGCATTCAAGATTTGGGGATATATATTACCCATTATCAAGCTACAGTGTAGTGGAATCCATTGTTTTCTTGCTCCTATCAAACTAACTTAATACCCCCTCTACGCTTCCCCATCATCTCTCTTTTCCTTATATTCTCCCCAGCCTTTGATATACACCATTCTACTTCTCTGGAATAATTTTTACATTCCATATATGAATGTGATCATGTGACACTTGTTTAGCTGTGCCTGACTTATTTCACTTCACATGATTATCCCCAGCACCAAGTGTGTTGTCACAAATGACACAACTTCATTCCTTCTAATGGCTGAATGATAGACTATGTGTATGGACCTCATTTTCACTCACTGATGGATAATTGAGTTGCTTCCATCTCTTGGCTATTTCAAATAGTGCTGACATGAACACAGGAGTTCAGATAGCTCTAACATGCTAATTTGTTTTTCCCAGGTTACATATCCAATTATGGGGACTGCTGGTTCATATGACCATGCTATTTTTAATTTTTTAAGGGTCCTTCCCATAAAGGCTTTACTAATTTTCTTTCCTGCTGATAGTGTGCATGCTTTCTGTGTCACCACATTTTTGTCAGCACTTGCTATCTTTATTCAGCAGTTTTGAGACTAGCCATTCTTATGGGGAAATGGTTAGATAACCTCTTTGACTTATGTCCTCCTAACTGGTGTTGAGCTTTGTTTTGGTTTTTCATATGTCTGTTGTCCATTTGATGTGTCTTCTTCTGAAAAGTATCTATATGTTTTTCCTCAGGTTCACCTACATAACTAGCAGGAAGTAGTTTTTTCTAAGTTTTTTACATATAGAATGAAAATATATACATATATATGAATGTGTGTGTGTGTGTGTGTGTGTGTGTGTGTATGTGTGTGTGTGTATGAAGAAGATATATCAAAACCTCTTTGGGATGAATTAGTGTTTTAGTTACCAAAACAAAGTATATATGTATCCCTATTCTTACAACTTTTCATGGTTCTAACACTTAACACATTCATATCTAACTTCCTTTGACTTTGGCCTCATATTCTTTCACTGTGTCCTTTAGAACATCTCTGACTTCTCTCTAGCACATCTTTATCTCACTGCAGTAGCAAACTTATTTTTCCTCTTCTTCTTATTCATAGAAATCAAATCTGCTGCGCTGAGGCCACTTGAGGCCCCTCTCTCCAGATCATTTTGGACTGTCCCAAGTGTAAGTAAAATGCTTCTGTCATTGTCCTCATTTTTCGCTAAATACTGTAGCTAAATACTGTACCGACACCACCAAGCTCAGGACTTGCTTTCCGTATTCCCGGCTGTAGTGTTATATTGAGAAGATTGAGCACTGGATAGAGGGGATGGGAGTAGATATGTCGGTCTCCCCACCTGCTTTTGTCATGCTCTTAGTCTGTTCAGATGGTGAGCTGACTCTGATCCCACACCTTTGTACTTCCTTATGACATGTGAAAGAGGTGACTGTCCCTTGCATATGGTGAGACAGACTATGATCACTCCACTTTTAGAGCAGACATACCAAATGTCTGCAGTAGCATTTTTTTTATTTCAGCATAGCTAAATTACAATGATTGTTATGTGATGTTACCCCAAGAGGACACGTGAACCAAATGAGGTAAAACAGGTAAATAAAATCACTAGAAGTATTTCTTCCAGTCCTGCAGACTAATGTTTGGTGCTACACATTCTCAGACTTGCCCTTAAATCTGTGACTATAACTCTTTATCCAATAAGGTCTTGACAATGCTGGTGACTTGGAGAGTTTGAGACACATTGCATTCATTAACTAGCATTATTTCTTGGACTATCAGTTACCAAAATTGTGCTGAAAGAATCTATAATCAAGTTGTCTGTCTGTTGCAAGGTCAGGCTCCATCCCCCAACCAACCAAATTAAAACTATTCAGTGGCATTCAGAGAGAAGTCTTTAAATTTCTAAACCAGAATGTTAACCAAAGCACATTACTGGCTCATTGTCTGTGAGATTACCTTTAGCCATGGAAAGTCATCAAAAGCCACGTGTTAATCTAACACCCAGCCTGTGTGCAAAAGACAACCTTAAACTTTGCAAATGGGGCTACTTTGTGTTCAGTAATTGGATTACCGCTTCCACTTCCACAGATAACACATGGAGCCATTTGTCTAGTCTGGCCCAAGCTAAGAAAAGTTTAACTATGATTTCTTAAAATACATATAATTAATTAGTAAGTGCTCTCAAAGTTCTACACTAGGGAAGAACTCATTTGCAAAGCTAGAGTGAAAGGGAGTCTTCTGCTTGTGGCCAACTACACAGTAAAGCAGTACACTTAGCAGTAGACCTCTATCATTAACCTTGCTAAGCCACACACCCTGACTGTCCAACACTGAAGGACTGATGGTTTGCATCTTGACATCACCCTGAAAACAGAAAGAGGAGGACTTTCTAGGGCCTAAAACGAAGCTCTCTCATATGAGCTTTCTAGTCTTCATGTCAGAGGTCATGGGGAAGAGGGGAGGAAAGACAGGACATGGACTTGACTTCTGTGCTCCTATCATGCCGTGGATGATGAAGCCAAAAATTCAGACACTGTCACCATCTTCTGTTGATACAGAAAGGAGACAAGAAGTTCCAATTCAAGGTTTTTAAAATAACAAAGAACACTGACAGAGAGGGAATGCCTCCATACCAACCCTCCCACATAGATGCATCAGTCCCTCCTGTGGGCACAGACACAAAAAAGCATGCTCCTGCCAGATATGATGTAAGCATCGCCAGGAGTTATAAACTCTCTCCTACTTTTATATGGGCTATTTCCCTTTTCCTTAGGTATGAAGTGAATGTATAGAAATAAAGCAATTAAGTGTCATTCCTCCATTCAAAATGAAAATAAAAGTATAGGGAAAATTATTCACAGGAGAAAAGAAATCCAAAAAGGTCATGGCAAAGTAATGTTCGTATCACTATTCTTTAAAAAAAAAAAATTCAGGTGAGGAAGACATGTGAACACTATGCTAAATTAATTCCTGCATTTCTCTCCCCCTATCAATGATGTTTTAAAATTTCATCTCCCAAAGCAAGGTACTGATTACAAATTTCTCTGTGCCAATTTCTGTGTAAATATGAAGCTTATCATGCCCAAATGGGATCGATCATGCAGTTGGAGGCTTCATCAGATGCCTAACCACATTATCTTTTTAAATTCCTGGTTTTGCTTCTGCTAAGTTTCACCCAGTTATGACAACCTTCCTTCTTACTCTTATTCATCTTATAAAAGCAGCAAATGCTTGGTATTTGTGATAAAAAAAATTCTTGGTATCTGTGATACCAAGAATGAAGGCCAGAAAATAGGTAACTCAGTAAACATTAGCTATTGAAACATGGCATGTGCCTGTTTCTAAACCACCAAAAGACTGATCTTATTCCTGCCCACCTGTCAGGAGGTGGCCACCCAAAGGTCACCAAAAGAGAGGTGCTTCTCTGTGTTGCACATAAGCACAAAATGAACACAATAGAACATGTGATATCCACAAAGGTGTACACAGCCATATATCCTTTCAAACTTATTTCAGAAACTTCCTCTCTGACTTAGAATTGGTCTCTTAAAAAAAAAAAAAAAAAAAAAAAAAAAACAACAACAACAACATCATGGCCCAAAGTCAAGGGTAAAACCAACTTGAAAAATTAAATGTATGAAGAGGCAGCCAATACAGAACACAGCAGAAAGACTGGATGGGAAACAGAGGGCAGGGTAAATATGTTTTCTCAGAAATGGAACTTCAGCAGCAGCACGATAACCCTGACAGGAACACCAGAATGTGGGGACCAAATTAGCCATGGGAGGAAAGTACACTGTAAGAATTCTCCAGTATCAGGCAATGGACAGATATATCCCAGCAGGGAGACAGAGAAGGGGTCCAGTGATCAGCTGCAGGTGAGGGGAGCCAGGCCAAGGAACATCACGGGAGACTAGCCAGCCTGGGAAAGCACTTGGCAGTAGAGTCACCTAGCAGCAAGGGGTAAACATCCAGCTTTTAAGATTGAGGCCCAGGGTCAGGACTCCTTGAGAAGATCCTGGCAGATCTTGTGCTAATAGGAAACATGAAGGCTACAGAGGGCACGGGAGCAAGACCCCAGTCCATTATTAGAACATAGCCACAAGCACAAATAATGGAAGGAACAAAAGCAGCCACCTGCTATTTGCAGTAGTTGGTTTGAGGGTGAGCTATGAGCCACGGACTCCAATAAATCGGTGCACTTTCAGGCTCACCCGGAAAGCCTGAAGTGAAGGGCAATGAAGGGATTACTTGACTAATAACTGCATAATTAACAGTAATGTACACTGAAAAACATGCCCAGGGCATAATGACCACTAGAATAGTTGACAATTCACCCTCAGCAACTATCTTAATCATGAAGCAGATCAAATATTCCTTGAAAGCCAGCCATGGGCTGGATATTGCATTGGATTCAAATGAGCCACAGAGGGGTCCCATTCCTAGTGTGTCTCCACTTCCAATGCCCCACCAGCTTCTATGCAGCTCCCACTTCTTCTGATGGTGGGATGTGCAGTCCTGATGATGCTTTAGGAAGAAGGAAAAGGATGTCCATGTCAGACCCTAACTTCAGCTCCTTCCCTCCAATAACACCTTTGAGAGGGCAAGAGAGTGACAACTGACCCCAAAGCTCAGGCAGCCTTCACACAACCACAGCCAGCCAGGTTGAGCAACTCAACAGCCTGACAACCTGACAACTTCCATGTCAGGAAGCATGCCTCAATTGATCTCCTGAGTAGAATCTGGGTATAGGTTGCCCAAGAAGTCAGTTGTGTATACACTGGTTTTTACTTATGGACACTGTAGGCACCAAGGACAAACCAGGACTAGGCCCAAAGTACAAGACAAGCCACATGGTGATCATGTGGAAGAATCTTTAAGGAGGATGGCTGAGAGGCAAGAAGAGTTGAAAAGGATCAGCTTCTTCAAATAGGTTATGTCCTGAGGAGGGTTGGGCCAAGATCAAGGCAGCTGGCTGATTGCCTCCAGGGGAACCTCCTAACACTTTTAAATCCACCCCAGTTAAGGTCTCCTTAGAAAAACCCTGCAACTGGCAGCCTCTAATGTCAGTACACTGATGAGGGATCCTCATTTGAGTTTATTTGCTACTGTAGAAGGTAGAAGAAAAAAAAAAAAAAAACCTGGCCTTCTTCTGAGGCTTCAAGCTGAAAAGCAGATACCATGTGTATTCTGCTTTCAGCCTGTGTTGACACTTCAGAAGAGGCCAGGGTTAAACTCCTGGAGTAAATTGTATAGCTGCTAGCTGGGATCCCAGGGCAGTGATTCTATAAAATAATGAAGAGCTAAGGCCTGGTGGAGAATAAGATGTGTACAATATTCCTGATGTCAGTGAACAACATTCACATAAGAAAGCCAAACCACTACTATGGTCAAGAGATACTTCTGCTTCGCCTGTACGTACATGTAGGTGGAACATAGTTTAAAAGCCAACATCATTGATACGATTGGATACAAGCCACAGAGCTTTGTTCAAATGACTTTCATTTACTGACACATAATTTTCTGTTTCCCTAATTACTTTAAATTTACCGAATACTTTCTGTTCATTGTGTGACATCAATTGACCATGTCAAAGCCAAGGACCTTTTGGGGTTATGGGTTTCAAACATCTATTCTGCCATTTGCTATCTATCACATCCTCTTCCTCAACATACCTTTAGTCATAAAGTATTATTCAGGAAACACATTCCCTTTCTAATATGCCCCAGTTCCTCCCAATCCACTTTGTGTTTGTAGCTTGGCCTAAACCTGAGGCCAAAGTGTACCTTGAGTTAGTTAGTGTAAAACCCAAAGTCAACCCAAAGTGCCAATCTATCTCTTCATTCTGCAGTTTACTACAGGAACATTCTCACAGTCCCAGACTATTTTCAAATCCCAAGTGAAGATAAGAGCATCTTAGAGATTTCTCCACCGTTTCTTTGTCCACCCCACAGTACCCCCATGGTAGCCAAGTTCTCTCTCTCTCTCTCTCTCTCTCTCTCTCTCTCTCTCTCTCTCTCTCTCTCTCTCTCTCTCTCTCTCATCCAAATCCAAATAAAGCTAACCCAAGCTTTATTTCCAGAGTAATACTGGAACCATTGCTGCAAAGGATGATTGTTTCCAGTGACAAAGACTACATGAAATCTTTCTACAGTCAGACCCATCTCTTCATTATTGAAAATGCTATCTGCCCATTTCTGTCTCAATGCCTTTGCTTTTTTCTCCCATGATATGGAATTCCCTTTGACTGGTCTCCTGCTGGCCAAATCCTATTTTGGTAACTAAGGACTAGCTTAAGTTCTGTTTCTTCTTCAAAATAAAATTCTCCTGGTCTTCATTCAATCAGTGGTCCCCCTTATAACATTCCCAAAAATCTTCAAATAGGTCGCTTACAGCAAGTGACATACAATGGCACAAAAATGTAGAAAAGTACAAGAAGACACTTTGAGACCATTTAATTTTGAGGCTCTCATCCCTAACTATGGAGAGGTAGTATGGTGCAAAGGACAAGTCCGTGTAATTGAAGGGAACCTAAGTCTGGATCACAGCCCTGATACTATCTACGCAGTCCTAGCCACAGATTGGCAGTCACTTTCTTAAACACTGGAGCTACAAGGTATGATGAAGCCCTAGACTTGGAAAAGTTCACGATCTATGGGTTTTCTTTACGTGTCTTCAAGGACTTTGAAACAATTGGAAATAGAAGTTGGGTGGCAGGGACTGGAGGCCAAAGCTACCAGAATTGTGGACAAGACCTAAAGCCTGGGGAAATGGGATTTGAAAGACATTCCAAAGAGAAAAAATATCAGGATTTGCTTCAGTCTAGATCTAAGAGATAAATGATATGGTCAAAGTATCTTGGATTTCTTGCCAAGAAAGAGACAGGTGCAGGACAGATAAAAATGGAGTAACTAAAAAAAAAAAAAATGTGTCTTGTGGTACCAGAGATCTGCCTCTACAGAGACTGCAGGTGTGTGTCACAAAAGCGATTGATTCCTGTCTCAAAGCCCCAACAGCTTCTTCTTCCACAGTCCCACTGAGGTCTTTTCCTTTCTGTCCTTTTCATACGCTGGACAATTTGACTTGACCAACAGAAAGTTCATTGGCGATCTGAACAGTCAAGCAGGCTTGCTTCATCTAGGAATGTGTGTGGCCTAATTAAAATAAAATTTCCACTGCATCTTATTTATTAGTCCTACTTGACTTTTAAAGTTAAAATGAGTTTGCCCTAAAATAGCTTATCATCCTCTTAATCATTCCTCCAAGATCACAAATATCAAGCTGTCCTCTGAAGCTGCCTGAACCAGTTTCAAATGGGGGTGGGGGGAGATGATCGTTCTACATTCTGAGCCAGTAACTGCCGTTTCAGGACCAGCCAAGGTTGGTCTTCTTTGGAATCTCTAACCCCAACTAGTTACTGAGCATGCTCGCTGTAAGTCAAGAAGGGATTCTTGTATTTGTAATTTATATTTTATATAAACAAAAATTTTAATACTTGTCTTTCTTTGGCTCTAATGGTTCAAGAAGTGTATAAGAAAGTAATTTTAAAACATGCATTAAAATGTGGTAGCAAGCTTATCAACTGAAATAATCCTTCAGACTGAAAACTTCAGGAACAGTCTTAAAGCCAGACAAGGAAGCATTGAAATAAATGACCATGTGTCCATAAAATAGATTAGTGTCAATTTAAAAAGTTGCAGAGAACTTTTAATGATATGGAGAAATATTTGAAATATATTTTAATAAGTAAATTAAGCCACCAGAATTATATCTAATTTTGTCCTTGATTTTTGTGATATACTTATTTGCACATATATATGTACTATAGACACAAGTACAAATATTATATATAGTCACAGAAAAAGTTGACCTGAGAGAAAATAATTATCTCAGGGCAACAAATTACAGAAAATTCTTATTTCCCCTGTTTTTCCCAATTATCCTTTGAAATCTCTACACAATCAGAAAAAAAATATTAAAATAAAGGGAAATGGCCCGTGAAATCAGCCATGACTGTACAAATAAGTATGTGAAGGAACATTTGTTATTTTGGTATTTAGCTGAATTGGTGGTTATTGTTTTAACTCAGAAATGATCCATTGGAATAATGTGCCTAACAGCTCACTAATTCTTACTCTCTGCTTTGCCTAATTTCTTACACATGCGTGTGTGTGAACACATGCGCACACACAAACACACATATCAAGAAATTTGTCTGGCAAAAGTATTTAATAATTATGTAATAATTACTTTTTAAAATATTTTATTAGGTATTTTCCTCATTTACATTTCCAATGCTATCACAAAAGTCCCCCATACACTCACCCTCAATCCCCTACCCACCCACTCCCACTTTTTGGCCCTAGCGTTCCCCTGTACTGAGGCATATAAAGTTTGCATGACCAATGGGCCTCTCTTTCCACTGATGGCCGGCTAGGCCATCTATGATACATATGCAGCTAGAGTCAAGAGCTCCGGGGTACTGGTTAGTTCATATTATTCCACCTATAGAGTTGAAGTTCTCCTTAGCTCCTTGGGTACTTTCTCTAGCTCCTCCATTGGCGGCCCTGTGATCGATCCAATAGCTGACTCTGAATATCCACTTCTGTGTTTGCTAGGCCCCAGCATAGTCTCACAAGAGACAGCTATATCTGGGTCCTTTCAGCAAAATCTTGCTACTGTATGAAATAGTGTCAGCGTTTGAAGGCTGATTATGGGATGGATCCCTGGATATGGCAGTCTCTAGATGGTCCATCCTTTTCTTTCTGCTCCAAACATTGTCTCTGGAACTCCTTCCATGGATGTTTTGTTCCCAATTCTAAGAAGGGGCAAAGTGTCCACATTTTGGTCTTCGTTCTTCTTGAGTTTCATGTGTTTAGCAAATTGTATCTTGTATCTTGGGTATTCTAAGTTTCTGGGCTAATATCCACTTATCTGTGAGTACATATCATTTGACTTCTTTTGTGATTGGGTTACCTCACTCAGGATGATACCCTCCAGGTCCAACAATTTACCTAGGAATTTCATAAATTCACTCTTTTTAATAGCTGAGTAGTACTCCATTGTGTAAATGTACCACATTTTCTGTATCCATTCCTCTGTTAAGGGGCATCTGGGTTCTTTCCAGCTTCTGGCTATTATAAATAAGGCTGCTATGAACATAGTGGAGCATGTGTCTTTCTTACTAGTTGGAACATGGATATGTGCCCAATAGAGGTATTGCGGGATCCTCTGGTAGTACTATGTCCAATTTTCTAAGGAACCACCAGACTGATTTCCAGAGTGGTTGTACAAGCTTGCAATCCCACCAACAATGGAGGAGTGTTGCTCTTTCTCCACATCCTCGCCAGCATCTGCTGTCACCTGAATTTTTGATCATAGCCATTCTGAATGGTGTCAGATGGAATCTCAGGGTTGTTTTGATTTGCATTTCCCTGATGATTAATGATGCTGAACATTTTTTCAGGTGCTTCTTGGTCATTCAGTATTCCTCAGGTGAGAATTCTTTGTTTAACTCTGAGCCCCATTTTTAATGGGGTTATTTGATTTTCTGGAGTCCACCTTCTTGAGTTCTTTATATATATTGGATATTAGTCCCTTATCTGATTTAGGATAGGTAAAGATCCTTTCACAATCTGTTGGTGGCCTTTTTTGTCTTATTGACGGTGTCATTTGCCTTACAGAAGCTTTGCAATTTTATGAGGTCCCATTTGTCAATTCTCGATCTCACAGCACAAGCCATTGCTGTTCTATTCAGGAATTTCTCCCCTGTGCCCATATCTTTGAGGCTTTTCCCCACTTTCTCCTCTATAAGTTTCAGTGTCTCTGGTTTTATGTGGAGTTCCTTGAATCACTTAGATTTGACCTTAGTACAAGGAGATAGGAATGGATCAATTTGCATTCTTCTACATGATAACCACCCGTTGTGCCAGCACCATTGGTTGAAAATGCTGTCTTTTTTCCACTGGATGGTTTTAGCTCCCTTGTCAAAGATCAAGTGACCATAGGTGTGTGGGTTCATTTCTGGGTCTTCAATTCTACTCCATTGGTCTACTTGTCTGTCACTATACCAGTACCATGCAGTTTTTATCACAATTGCTCTGTAGTACAGCTTTAGGTCAGATATGGTGATTCCTCCAGAGGTTCTTTTATCCTTGAGAAGAGTTTTTGCTATCCAAGGATTTTTGTTATTCCAGATGAATTTGCAGATTGCTCTTTCAAATTCTTTGAAGAATTGAGTTGGAATCTTGATGGGGATTGCATTAAATCTGTAGATTGCTATTGGCAATATAGCCATTTTTACAGTGTTGATCTTGCCAATCCATGAGCATGGGAGATCTTGCCATCTTCTGAGATCTCCTTTAATTTCTTTATTCAGAGACTTGAAATTCTTATCATACAGATCTTTCACTTCCTTAGTTAGAGTCACACCAAGGTATTTTATATTATTTGTGACTATTGAGAAGGGTGTTGTTTCCCTAATTTCTTTCTCAGCCTGTTTATCCTTTGTGTACAGAAAGGCCATTGACTTGTTTGAGTTAATTTTATATCCAGCTACTTCACCAAAGCTGTTTATCAGGTTTAGGCGTTCTCTGGTGGAATTTTTAGGGTCACATATATATACTATCATATCATCTGCAAAAAGTGATATTTTGACTTCTTCCTTTCCAATTTGTATCCCCTTGATCTCCTTTTGTTGTCGAATTGCTCTGGCTAATACTTCAAATACAATGTTGAAAAGGTAGGGAGAAAGTGGGCAGTCTTGTCTAGTTTCTGATTTTACTGGGATTGCTTCCAGCTTCTCACCATTTACTTTGATGTTGGCTACTGGTTTGCTGTAGATTGCTTTTATCATGTTTAGGTATGGGCCTTGAATTCCTGATCTTTCCAAGTCTTTTATAATGAATGGGTGTTGGATTTTGTCAACTGCTTTCTCAGCATCTAACGAGATGATCATGTGTTTTTTGTCTTTGAGTTTGTTTATATAGTGGGTTACATTGATGGATTTCCGTATATTAAACCATCCCTGCATCGCTGGAATAAAACCTACTTGGTCAGGATGGATGATTGCTTTGATGTGTTCTTCAATTCGGTTAGCAAGACTTTTATTGAGTATTTTTGCACCGATACTCATAAGGGAAATTGGTCTGAAGTTCTCTATCTTTGTTGGATCTTTCTGTGGTTTAGGTATCAGAGTAATTGTGGCTTCATAGAATGAGTTGGGTAGAGTACCTTCTACTTCTATTTTGTGGAATAGTTTGTGCAGAACTGGAATTAGATCTTCTTTGAAGGTCTGATAGAACTCTGCACTAAACCCATCTGGTCCTGGGCTTTTCTTGGTTGGGAGACCATTAATGACTGCTTCTACTTCTTTAGGGAATATGGGACTGTTTAGATCTTTAACTTGATCCTGGTTTAACTTTGGTACCTGGTATCTGTCTAGAAATTTGTCCATTTCGTCCAGGTTTTCCAGTTTTGTTGAGTATAGCCTTTTGTAGAAGGATCTGATGGTGTTTTGGATTTCTTCAGGATCTGTTGTTATGTCTCCCTTTTCATTTCTAATTTTGTTAATTAGGATGCTGTCCCTGTGCCCTCTAGTGAGTCTGGCTAAGGGTTTATCTATCTTGTTGATTTTCTCAAAGAGCCAGCTCCTTGATTGGTTAATTCTTTGAATAGTTCTTCTTGTTTCCACTTGGTTGATTTCGCCCCTGAGTTTGATAATTTCCTTCCATCTACTCCTCTTGGGTGAATTTGCTTCCTTTTTTTCTAGAGCTTTTAGGTGTGTTGTCAAGCTGCTAGTGTGTGCTCTCTCTAGTTTCTTTTTGGAGGCACTCAGATCTATGAGTTTCCCTCTTAGAAATTCTTTCATTGTGTCCCATAAGTTTGGGTATGTTGTGGCTTCATTTTCATTAAACTCTACAAAGTCTTTAATTTCTTTCTTTATTCCTTCCTTGACCAAGGTATCATTGAGAAGAGTGTTGCTCATTTTCCACATGAATGATGGCTTTCCATTATTTATGTTGTTATTGAAGATCAGCCTTAGTCCATCGTGGTCTGATAGGATGCATGGGACATTTTCAATATTTTTGTATCTGTTGAGGCCTGTTTTGTGACCAATTATATGGTCAATTTTTGAGAAGGTACCATGAGGTGCTGAGAAGAAGGTATATCCTTTTGTTTTAGGATAAAATGTTCTGTAGATAACTGTTGAGTCCATTTGTTTCATCACTTCTGTTAGTGTCACTGTGTCCCTGTTTAGTTTCTGTTTCCACGATCTCTTCCATTGATGAAAGTGGTGTGTTGAAGTCTCCCACTATTATTGTGTGAGGTGCAATATGTGCTTTGAGATTTACTAAAGTTTCTTTAATGAATGTGGCTGCCCTTGCATTTGGAGCATAGATATTCAGAATTGAGAGTTCCTCTTGGAGGAGTTTACTTTTGATGAGTATGAAGTGTCCCTCCTTGACTTTTTTGATAACTTTGGGTTGGAAGTCGATTTTATTTGATATTAGAATGGCTACTCCAGCTTATTTCTTCATACTATTTGCTTGGAAAATTGTTTTCCAGCCTTTCACTCTGAGGTAGTGTCTGTCTTTTTCCCTAAGATGGGTTTCGTGTAAGCAGCAGAATGTTGGGTCCTGTTTGTGTAGCCAGTCTGTTAGTCTATGTCTTTTTATTGGGGAATTGAGTTAATTGATATTAAGAGATATTAAGGAAAAGTAATTGTTGCTTCCTATTATTTTTGTTGTTAGAGTTGGCATTCTGTTCTTGTGGCTGTCTTCTTTTTGGCTTGTTGAGGGATTACTTTCTTGCTTTTTCCAGGGCTTGGTTTCCATCCTTGTATTGGTTTTTTTCTGTTATTATCCTTTGAAGGGCTGGATTCGTGGAAAGATAATGTGTGAATTTGGTTTTGTCGTGGAATACTTTGGTTTCTCCATCTATGGTAATTGAGAGTTTGGCCGGGTATAGTAGCCTGGGCTGTCATTTGTGTTCTCTTAATGTCTGTATAACATCTGTCCAGGATCTTCTGGCTTTCATAGTCTCTGGTGAAAAGTCTGGTGTAATTCTGATAGGCCTGCCTTTATATGTTACTTGACCTTTCACCCTTACTGCTTTTAATATTCTATCTTTATTTAGTGCATTTGTTGTTCTGACTATTATGTGTCAGAAGGAATTTCTTTTCTGGTCCAGTCTATTTGGAGTTCTGTAGACTTCTTGTATGTTCATGGGCATGTCTTTCTTTGGGTTTGGGTAGTTTTCTTTTATAATTTTGTTGAAGATATTTGCTGGCCCTTTAAGTTGAAAATCTTCATTCTCATCTACTCCTATTATCCGTAGGTTTGGTCTTCTCATTGTGTCCTGGATTTCCTGGATGTTTTGAGTTAGGATCTTTTTGCATTTTGTATTTTCTTTGATTGTTGTGCCAATGTTCTCTATGGAATCTTCTGCACCTGAGATTCTCTCTTCCATCTCTTGTATTCTGTTGCTGATGCTCGAGTCTATGGTTCCAGATTTCTTTCCTAGGGTTTCTATCTCCAGCGTTGCCTCACTTTGGGTTTTCTTTACTGTGTCTACTTCCCTTTTTAGGTCTAGGATGGTTTTATTCAATTCCATCACCTGTTTGGTCGTGTTTTCCTGAAATTCTTTAAGGGATTTTTGTGCTTCCTTTTTAAGGTCTTCTACCTGTTTAGCAGTGTTCTCCTCTATTTATTTAAGTGAGTTATTAAAATCCTTCTTGATGTCCTCTACCATCATCATGAGATATGCTTTTAAATCCAGGTCTATCTTCTCGGGTGTGTTGGGGTGCCCAGGACTGGGTGGGGTGGGAGTGTTGCGTTCTGATGATGGTGAGTGGTCTTGGTTTCTGTTAGTAAGATTCTCACATTTGCCTTTCACCATCTGGTAATCTCTGGAGTTAGTTGTTGTAGTTGTCTCTGGTTAGATCTTGTTCCTCTTGTGATTATGTTAGCCTCCATCAGCAGACGTGGGAGACTAGCTCTCCCCTGGGTTTCAGTGTTCAGAGTACTCTCTGCAGGCAGGCTATCCTCTTGCAGGGAAGGTGCCCAGATATCTGGTGTTCGAAACTGCCTCCTGGCAGAAGTTGTGTTCCACTCACCAGAGGTCCTAAGATCACATAGAGACTCCTGTGGGGACCTGTGTGGTATCCACAGACTCTACGCCGAAGGTACCCCGGTGCTCATGCCGACCGAAACGGACTTGTGACCCTTATTAATTACTTTTATGTTGCTGTGATAAAATGCAACAAACAAGGCAATTTATAAAAGTGTTTATTTGGGCTTATGGTTGCAGGAGAATAAGAATTCCAAAGTCCACAGCTTTTGCACTTGTTCCCATCCTTTAACTCCTGTCCAAACTTTTGATAGCTTCAGACTCTAGTTCCTACATGCAATTTCCCCAATTTCCATTTTCTATCAAGGGCCTGAAGCCATGCAAAGAATGGGCAGGAAATTAGCAGGCATGGATGGCTCCTAGTAGTAAGTTAAGAGCTCATATCTTTACCTGAAAGCACAAAGAGGAGAGAGAGAGAGAGAGAGAGAGAGAGAGAGAGAGAGAGAGAGAGAGAGAGAGAGAGAGAGCAACTGGGAATAGCACAAGTCTTTAAACTCTCAAAGATCACCTCCAATGACATACTTCTCCAACAAGACCATACCTCCTCAGTCTCCTAACCAAACATTTTGTTGCATTTAATTGGTTGGTGTGTTCTTAAGTTAATTCTTTGAATATATATGAAAAGTACAGAAATTATATCCCTGCATTTTATGACCCATTCCTTTCCTTCCTGGATCTCCATGTTTTCTTTCACCAAAAATCCTGTCGTTAATTTTAATAGCTTTTGGGGACTGGGTGGACATGATGAGGTGTTTAACTTGTCCCAATGTAAGGCTCCAAGTTTTAAATTAATCTGGAAAAAGTCTGAGAAATCACCACTTAGTTACTCTGTAGTTCCCACTTAACTCTTCTAGGCAGAATAATCTCTGTTGTTTATAAAGTGCATTCACTTAAAAATGAAAAGACAGCTTCACTTTCCTACATCCTAGTAGGTTGGGCTACTACCTAGCCAAATTTAAAATTCTTTATGTCTATACTAAATTACAACATAAAAATTTGAAAGAATACCCCATTTGATTATATTGTATGGTCACACCAGCCAAGTTACAAAACATAATTCATCAAGTACTTCTAATCATATAACAAGATTTTTTATAAAGATAATTTGACAGTACTTAATTTTGTCAGTCAAACATATGGTCTACCCTATGTCTGTCAAAGCCACAAATTGCTGAATAACTTGTGCTTCTTAAAAGGTGACAATTACACTTAAAAACATGTCACTAGAATAGAGACTCTTATTGACAAGGGGTCCATATTTTAGATACCACCATTTAGAAATGGTTGAGGATTTGAGACAGCTTAGAGATATGCCTCATCACAACCTATCTGGACATTATTCTCATACAACTTTAAGTCACTGTTTCTAAACTGGGGTTCTAAGAGCCTAATACAAACTTTAAAATGTTTAGCCTATAATTTTCATTAATTACTGTCTTCCCATGTAAAGTGCTGCTGGGGAATTAAAGCATAAAAACAATGAGAGGGATTTTTGCCATGTATTTTTGAGAAAAAGAACTGGAACAATAAGGGATACACTAAGGAAAAGTTCTCTGTTCTTAATATATTAAAGGCATTATTTTCAATGCCCTGCTCTTGCCCTCCAGGGGCAACCCTTTCCCTGAACACAGAACCCAGCCAAGCCCACACTCCAAAAATATCCCCTAGCTTTCTCCACATTGCTAGACACTGCCTTGTCACATCCATTCTTTTAAAATAGTTAACTTCCTAAGAGATTTTCAAAGAAAATGATGTCACATTGATACAATAATGTTTTGGGTTGCTAAAAATGAAGTAAGGATAAATGTGCCAGCCTTAGAGGGAGGGTGGTTTGGAGTCTGGATTTTCAAAGACTCTCATGTGAAAGCTGTGAAGTCTAATGATAATTGATTTCTACCTAGGATAATCCATCTTTTCCCTTGTGTTTCAATTGCATTGTTAAACTTAAGTATTGTATAGATGAAATAAAACTGAGTTATATGAATAAGAGTCATTATTCAATTAGCAGCACTCAAGAGGTTACAAGTACATCCTTTCTGAAAAACTATTCATGTCCTTCCCCCAAATTCATTCAGCATGCCTTTCTATGCCCATGTCATCTCTGCATATAGACATTTGCAAACTCATATCTTCTACACGTCTCTTTGTAGTTTTTCTTCTAGCCAGATGATGTAATGCCATATGGCTGATGTTATTTTTTTTCTCTCCCTGAACAAAATAGCCACGTTATCTATTGCTTAAAACTTTACACCACTTTTATTGCCTGCATATTTCCTCTGAATTTCCAAGTGTTCTATTTTTTTTTACAATACAAGTTTTTCCTTAGCTTCAAGAACTTTACCAATTCTGCAGAGCCCACCCAAGAAGATACTTTCCTGGTTTTGATTTCATTCACTGGTATTGTTGTCTTTTCCTTAGTATTCCTGGAGGCTCTTTGTGAAAATAAACACATAATCCAAACAAACCCTTCTTCTCCAGAAAAAGCAGCACAATGAGTTTTTATTTCAAAACTGGATTCTGAGCATAGCTTTATAGAACATATGGATTGAATACACCTTCAGAACCTCAAATCGGCATCTGTAAAATGTCCCCATAAATACTTCCTAGCACTGCTGATAGGTTTCAGTGTGAATTTACCAGTAGAAACATTGACAAATTTACATTAAGAACTCCTGAGTATTCTTTTTACACGCATATATCCTCAACCTTCTTTTAACTTTTATAAAATGTTTAATCAAACGATCATTTCTTCTGACTACAAAGCTCAATATGAAAAATAACTCATTCTTTCAATAACTCTTCAGAGGTATACACACACACACACACACACACACACACACACACACACACACACAAACACTTCATCTCACTTATACAAATCATGTAGCTCATAAATCTAACTGCTACTGAAGACTCAGGATCTTACTCTACTTCTGCTTGGAAAGCTATAAGAAATTACAGAAGACACAGTCACAGTTTCTAGAGTCTGAATGTTGTCTTCTTTCTCTTCTTTCAAAGGAAACTATTCCAAACTTAGACTGAGCACTTTCAGTAAGCAGGATAGTCATCATATACTGATATCAGTTTGGCATATCCTTGCACAAATATGATTTTTGATACACAATTGAGTTATAGAAAGCAAAGAATAAGAAATTATAATAAAGTGAAGGCAGATTCTAATAAAGCTTGGGGCCAAAACTGAACTGTCCAAACCTATTGTTTATATGTGGGCTTAATTTCACCAGGACTGCTAGCTCAGCTTAACATAAATCCAAGAGGATAGAAAAGGCTACTTTCACATGAAGAAATATGAGCTGAAATTCAGAGACACTGGAAGAAAAAGTATAACTCTAATCTGTCTACAAGAGCAAACTTAATTCACTAATGGTCTTTGTGATTCACAACCATGACCCCATGACAGGTTCAGGTGTAATATAGAAAACAAAAGAATTTTCTTCGTAGTAAAAGATGATGAGAAAGTTGTTTTCTTTGTCAGGCTAAAGAATAGCAACAGAGTCACTGGCATCACCAAAGATGAGATGTTACTGGGCTTACAAGCCTTCCTCCTGAACGCTCTTAGCACTCTGGGGCTGAGGGCACAGTCACAGATTCAAAGTGTCCTCCAAAGACAGCAGGGTTGATGGGTTCTATGGGTTTAGATCATTGAGTTCTCTGTTCACAGGGTACAAATGTGGCCTTGCGGGATAAGGAGTTTGAAAAGGATACTGGGCATTATCGTCACAACACGTGCCCTCAGCTCTTCCCACCTATCTTTTCTTACTGCTCTAATGACTTTTAAAGATGGTAAAAAACTGGATCCATTTCTCATCCTGTGCCAGTCCACACTGAACTACATATTTTTAGACTCTGAACCATTTGCCTTACAGTGTATATGTTTCTTCTAGCTGACAGTAGCCAGAAGAATTCTGGAAGAACGGGATGGGAGCTTATTTTCTTTTGTAGCAGCTATTGCACTGGGATGTTCTACTGGAGCTTCCTCCATTAGTGTGAGTTGTAAACTGCTCATGATTTGGAATACCAGTTTGGATTTTGCCTGAATGAGCTGTATGGAGCCTCTCTCCTCTACCACACCTCTTGAGTCTTGACCTGTCATCACAGGTTTATTGCATTCTTTATGAAACAGAATGCCTTTATTCTTTACAGCCAATCCATTCAGAGAAATTCATACCACCTCAAAACTATGTTGCTGCTATTTTTAATAACACCAAGGAAATCTATTTGTAGGGGATAGGAAATAGACAGCCCTAATCCTTTCTATCCTGAAAATAGTGGTTTTCAGTGTCACTGAAGTATAGACTTGCTTTTAGGTGTCCAGTAAGAAAACAAATGATAGAAATATTTTCCAGAAAAATCCATTTTCATAAAGTTACACTTTATACCTACTGCCAGATTTCTAACAAGAGACTTTCCTAGTCTTACATCCTTACAGAAGGTGGCATCCACACCTTCTGCCTATAAAGTTGTTCCATTGGTCAAATTAGTCAGTAGGCTAGTAATCAAAGAGGAACTAACAATAGAATTCAATACTAGAACTACCAAAGATGAGCTGATGCAACGGAACAACAAATTGGATTATTACAAATGCATGGTTTCTGATCAGAAATGTTCAATTTATTTAGTAGTATCATGGATTCTGACATTACATATGCTGTTTATTCATAAGATAAGATTAATGTTTTCAGTGTAGGAAATTTGTTTCTTTGTGAAATATTGAATAATTTTTATCTCTGCTTATGAGCTTACCTAAGCCAGAGTGCATAAAACATTGGATAGCATTGAATTGTTGTTCATTTCCCCTGTGATAAATACACAAACTATTCTTTTCTTACTCCCTACATCAAGATGCTTTGTAGTCTGACATAACCTAGAAAGATTATTAGAGGTCTTAGATACTGAAATGAAACTACTGAAAAGTCAAAAAGCAGACTTGATTCTTACAAACCATTTAGTGCATTAATTTTCCCACAAAGTTCCCATCAGATTCAACACACTGTACAGATGGGAAAGACTAACTATTGAAACAATTAACTATTGTGAGTCATTTCCTCAATCTGCTTGTGTTTTAGCCAATATGTCAAGTGGTGACAGATGCTAAATTTCACAGACTCTCCTGTCTTCTTGGAAACAGCATAATACAATTGACATAACTCAGCTTGATAAATCTGCCAAACTCATAATGGTATCTCCTTCTTTCTACTTTTCAATGCCAGATCCAAAGATATTATGCAGAGCCTATTCAGCACAAAGAGCACAAAGTCCATTTTACATTGAGTACCCCCACTTGATCACCTGCTGGCTCCTGCCCTACAATCCCTTTGAATTGAGGCTAAAATGAACAATGTAAAAATTGCATTTGTTCAGTCTCTCTTATCTCAGAAAAGGGTCACCAACAGGCCTGACTTTTCCTAAACTTTGTTACTCTCTGGATTTTGATCTGAAAGTTACTACTTCAGATGACGTTTGCATGACTAAATGCCACTTACCCTGATCATCATAAACATATGTAAACTTGGGTTCCTGATTTTCCTATTCATGGACATCATGTCACATGTCTGAAGAAAAAGAAATGCTTGATGATTTAGTGGATTCAGTATTACAGCCTTGTTCTAATCAGGAAAGAAAAAGATTCTTAGGTTTCTTCTTAATCACAAGCTTCCAACTCAAAAATGATAGAATACTCAGTTGAGAGGAATTCAGTTATTCCAGGGTCCAGGCTAAGGCATTCTCTCTCAATTCAGAGCAGAATTATGGGATCCAGGCTGTTGATCCAGCCAGATCCAAGCAGATAGGGCACAGATCGATCCCAGATATATAAAAACAATTGACACAAGACCTGACAGAACATATCAGCTGATAGGCAGATGGAAGAATCTTCCATCTTCAAACGTGACAAGACCTGGGCCAGCAAGAAGCAGATAACCATATATCCTCATTTGGAAATTTATAGTTTCCAAGCACAAACAGGTACTTCAGGCTCCTAACCAATCATCTACGGTACGTTACTAAGTAACTAAGTAACTCAGTATCAAAGAGGTAAAGTAACTTCTTAGTTACTTACTGTTGCTGTGATAAAATGCCCCTGAACTGAGGATCTGTCTTGACTCACAGATAGGGGTATAGTCAGTCCATCATGGCAGGAAAGTCAAGACAACAGAGGCTTGAGGAAGCTGGTCAGTTTATACACACAGTCTGCAAACAGAGGGAGATGAAGCCTGCTGCTCATCTATCTTGTTCTTCTTTGTGAGGGTCATAAACCAAGCTCAGCAAACAGACACTCCACCCACCTATAGGGTGGGTCTTTCTATCTCACTTAACTTAATCAAGATAATCTCTCAAAGGCTTCCTTGAAGATTTGTCTCCTAGGTAATTCTAGATCTTATTAATGTGCCAAACAATATTAGCCATCATAACTAGCAGTTCACTCTCATCATATAAGCCATTATAACTTCCATAGCACCTTCTCGCTGACAATCTCCAAAGGGTCTTTTACAACTCTCATCTTGATCATCTACATCACCACCCTTTCCATCACTCTGACTACTTTGTTTTGTCATTGCTTCCAAAATTAAAGCAGCTAGAAATAAAATCCCCATGGATTTCTACCACCAAATCTGCCTACTTACCAACCAACGCCCATGTTCAAATAGCCTAGATTTCTACATATGAACAAGGTCTCCAGACCCCTCTCTAAAAAATTTAGAATTGTTCCACCTAAGAAAAGAACTTTTATGTTTATTATTAAAATGGTTAATTCTTTTGATGTTTTTTATTGATATCCAATTGAATAAGATATTGTGTAGCCAATAGCAATTAAAATTTAGAGAACTTAATCTGGGAATAATGGCACATGCATTTTTAATTCAAAAAGTCAAAAGGCTAAAGCAAGAAGACAATGAGTCTTAGGTCAGTCCTGGGTATGCTGGGAAGTAGAGACCAATCTGTTTAATATAACAAGACTGTGTCTTTTTTAAAAATATAGAAAAAGAATCTTGAAATAAAAGATGAATGCATGCATATATAGATACATAGTATATATGTGTGTATATATATATATATATATATATATATTATTTGAAAGGCTAAAGGATCCATAGATATCCGCTAAGCTATTTGATTCTCAAACCTGATTAAACTTCAGAACCCAAAGACTACCAATACCAAGGCAGGGATTCCAAATTAGTTTTGGGTTTATCAGTATTTTGTGGATTTCACTTGATTCTAATATGCATCCAAATTTTGGAAACATTAATCTAGGTTGGTATGGTGGTTTGAATATATTTGACCCAGGGAGTGGCACTATTAGGGGGTGTGGCCTTGTTAGAGTAAGTATATCACTGTGGGGATGGGCTTTAAGATCCTTCTTCTAGCTTCCTAGAAGTCAGTCTTCTCCTAGTTGCCTTAGGAACAAGATTTGAACTCTTAGCTCCTCCTGTGCCATAGCTGCCTAAGCACTTCCATGCTCCTCCCTTGACGATAATAGACTGAACCTTTGAACCTGTAAGTCAGCAGCAACTAATTGTTGTCCTTTTACAAGTTGCCTTGGTCATGTTGCCTGTTGACAGCAGTAAAAATGCTAAGACCGCTGTTTTTGTTATTGCTGTTGTTGTTGTTTTGTTTTGTTTTGTTTTGTTGCTATTGTTGTTGTTTTGGCAAGTGACACAGCAAAAGTCCAGAGAGGAAAAGCAGCCCACTGAGGTACAGACCAATCTTTTGTGCAGGAAGAAAAAAAAAAAACCCAGCATAGCTTTATTCCCAGGCCAGTGCTCTTGATAACATCAGATGATATGTCAGATCTCAAACAAATGTAATCATTGGCAAAGAACTGAGGATGGCATCATAAGCCGTGAACCCTGGGATTGATCATCCCCACTGGGAATTTTGGTCTTTCAGTCTCTGGTTCAGTAAGAGAGCTACAACCAGGATTCCGAGATGGTGAGTGGGTAGGGAACAAGAAACTTCGGCCACAGTTGCACAGCAGATGTTCAGAAGTTTCAGGGTGGTGAGGGACCTGGGGGAAGGCGCAGAGCAGCAGCATGAGGTACAGTGTGATAAATGAAGCTGTCTTTTTCCCATTACAGGAACATAGCAAGTTTCAAGAAACAAATCAGAAACCTGGAATGATTAATTGTGTGGTCTACAATGAGTCTTGTAGTGTTTGTCTATGAATCCCTTTGCTCTACAGAACAGACAAACCAGGTTTATAGAAACACTGGGCTAGGACGAGCCTCTGAAATTCATGGTCGCCCAGTTCAAAAAGAGTGAACAATAATTTTGTTTTCAGTGAGCTATAGGCAGGAAATGAGCTGTAGTGAAATAAAAAATGCCTATAAAGGAAAAAAATGAAAGAATCTTTTTAACACCAAGCCTTGTGAGTTCCACCCTACCTGTTGATTTGCTTCCTCTATTCATAGACCTGCTTGTTACAATGAGAAATCAAACACTTTCAGGAAATATTCACATCAATATAATGTAACCCAACTCACATATTCGGCTGAACTTTCAAGCACAATGATGTTTTGGCTAAACACTGTACTCAACAGCACAGATTTTAAGTGTGTAGGATCCAATCCCATTGCTTTCCACTTTCTTCCTTAACAGTGTTGGGTAAGGTAGCTTTGTGTTTTTCTAATTGTCCTGCTTATTATAAGGCTAAGAATATTTATTACTTAAACCTGTATTGAAGACTAAAGGAGATAGGGACATCAGATTCCTGAAGCCACCACAAAAAGTAGATATTGATAAAGAAGGTGGAAAGGCAGATTTCTGTGGTTTTTCTTTACGCTATTAAAAATACCACAACAAAACTGTCTACAGACAAATGACTGATTCATTTGCATATAGTTGGTGATCCTCACCTAATACTGATGAGGTACACTAGTTTTTAGCTTGCTAATTATGTTCAATCATAGAAACAATCAATAGGGCTTGGTCTAAAGACCTATATTCAAATAACAGCTCCATTGTTTACAAAGTACAATTCTGGAAATATTATTTACTCTTTCTATGCCTCATCTATTTCTTTTTTAAGTGAGAAAAAAAAATCTCATTTCAGGGTTGTGAGAAAATGGCATGATACAGGTGCCAAGAATGTAGTGCATGTCTATACCAAGGGATAATTGACATCACAGCACATATAAACTTTAAAGTACAAGGCTGCTCTCCATTTTAAATGTTCCCTAATTTTTTACACCAAGCAAAACACCCTTTATGCAAATTAATTTAAATATTTTAAATTGTTGTGGTTTAGCCATATTTCTTAATTTTGAGCAAAACTAAATGACCAGCCACCGTCTCAGAAAGGCTTTAGAGAATATATCATCTAAAACAGATTAATGTAGATGTAAATATTTGCAAGATATCAAGAGAAAAGTGAAGCTTCTTTTAGTCAAATCAGAAGGAAGAAGAAACAATCAGGTTCAAATTCACTGAAATCAAAGGGGGGGGAGAACACAGCTATGTAAAACAATATATAAGTCAAGTGCTTCCAAATTTACATTTAAAAAAAAAGATCGGCACAGTAAATGTCTCTAGTGTTTCTAGTCTCTAAAATACCAAGGAGTTTCATTTCCTGAAGTTGCTGTAGGCTTCTGTTACTAGCAGGGAGCTGCCAGTATTTCTGAAAGCAGAAGATATATTTATATAGACTGTCATTCCTATTTCTAAAGGACTTTAAACTCGTAGAGCCCTGCGCTGGGTTCTCTGAATCAGACACTAAGACAAAGATGCTGCACGTGCAGTTTATTACAGAAGAAGTGTTCCCGGGAAGATGGAAAAACTCTCTGAAAAGGGAGAGAGAGAGAGAGAGAGAGAGAGAGAGAGAGAGAGAGAGAGAGATCAAAGAAAGAAGATCAGCAAGAAATGCTTGTCCCAATAAGGCTTTGCCTACTGCTCGAGAGAACTTGGGGGATTAATTACACTTCAGAGTTGTCCCAAGAAGAAGCAAGAGATGGGAGAGATAGGAGCTCCCTACAGCTGTATGTTGTAGTCACTGGGGATGTGAAGTGCCAGTTATGTCCTACTCTCTTGAACAATCCTCCCAAGAATAGTGTCAGATGCTGTCCCCTCAGAAAGAGAAGCCTATGGATATTTGAGAGAAACACACAGGAAAAGGAGTAGGTGACTTCTCGTGAAATAGAGAAAGAGAAGAGAGAAAGAACCTCAAACATGGCTAGCTTTTCTCTCACCTCTGCCAAAGTCAGTTGTTTCTTGTGTTGTGTGTTGTGTTCCAGTTTTTCTATTTGGGTGTTATGCACACAAAACATAAGTTAGGTATCCACTCTCCTCCAACAGTATTAGCACAAGTATGAGCTAGGATAGCATAAATTCAATAAGAAACAAGATATTTAAAATTTTAATGTTATTCAGTTTCATTGAAAGTGTGCATGTAGGCAAATCACTGTGGAGGATTGGTGCTATTTCATGAATTTTAGACAGAATTAAAGTTTACTCGTGTAATTGTAGTTTCCCAGATTAGCTGCCTCTGCATACACTTTTACTAGGCAACTATATAGATTTCTTTTTTTAGTTTTTTTCTATTATTTTACTTTAACTCTATTTACTAAAATGGAATTGTATGCCCATTGTAACAAAAAGGAATAAAATTGTAACTGTATTTTACGCCTTTCATTCCAGGTCTCTAGTTACTCATTTTTATTTTGTTTGCTAATACGGCCAGGCTAGGCCAGGTTGGACACTGTACTACTTAGTCAGGCACCACCGTTACTTTAAGAAACCCTGCTCTATGCCCTGTCCTGCCTCCCTGATGTCCAAGAGAGGGGGGAAGTCAGGCTACTAGATGAAGGTAAATATGAACCCAACCTGCTCCAGTAATAACAACACTACAATAGTTAACATTCCTGTCTGAAGCATGGAGGCACAGTTGCCAGTGGGACATGAAGTCAGCTTCACCAATTTAAAAACCTAAGATAAGTTTGCCTTTGTTCTGCAAAATGATTACAACAAGGTTTCTTCTCAGGACTAAAAGCAAACTAAACATGAAGAAGTAGGGCTGCCATCTTGTGGTGAAATCCACCAGCATCAGGACCAGCATCAGCACCAGCATCAGGTCCAGCGCTGCCTTGAGCCAGCCAACCCCTGAAAGCAAGCCTATAAACCACCAGGCTTGTGGGTGTTTTTCAAAAGTCAAACACTCCTTTTTATTCATACATAAGAAAATCACCTCATGCCTGCTCCATCTTCCCTCCTCACAGAGCCCTGCTAGTGGATTGGACTTAAAGACTCCTGGATAATCACAGGGCATAAAGATTCCACCTGCTCCTGGCTGGAGGGAACCTTTTGCAAAGCTGAGCTCTTTTTTTCCCCCTTCCACATGGGCTGTTTTTCTCCATCCCTCACCTGTCACAGAAAGTGGATGCAGCAAAAAGAAGCCTGGGGCCAGCCCAGGATTAGCTTCATCTTGTGCAACAAATGGCTGGTGTGTGCAGAGGGCTTTTAAGGCAAGTGCTGCCACAAAGAGGCCTGGTTTTTTGAGAAAATTATGGTTGGGAGGAATTTGGGAAGTCATCTGTCACTTGTTTCCGAGAAGAACCAGGCTAAGCAGCTGCACATAAGAATGTCCGTTCTTCTCCCATCGTTCTGACTGCTCCTGGGGATTGGATTCAGTGTGTGACAACTCTTATGCAGAAATACGCCCTCATATTCAACATATGTTTCAACCTCAGCTTCATCAGGTTTGAATGATAAATGCACTCATGCTTTCTCGTTGGATTTTTAATTTTGGGGAAAGTATTATCTTCAGTGACTGTATTGTAATTTGACCTGTTACTGGGATAAAATACCATGACCAAAGCAACTGAAAAAGAGGGGGGTGTATTTTAGCTCACACTTCAAGGATGCAGCCATGGGAGGGAAGTCAGGGCAGCAGGTCACAGTGTATCCACAGCTAAGAAGCAGAGAGAAATAAAGGCGTACTATGTTCAACCAGCTTGCTCCTTTTTATTTAGCACAGGACTGATACTGACCACATCTAGGCTGGGTCAGTTCATCTCTATTAACCTAAATAGATAAACCTTACAGGCACATCCATAAGGCTGTCTCTTCAGTGACTAGATTAGTCAATTCGGTGATATTAATTTCTATAGTAACGACACATGCAACTCAATTACCCTGAGAATAAGTAAAAAGGTAAAGGAAAAAGATTCAACCACATAACTTGGATCCCATCTAGGCTCCGGGCACACCTAGATTCCAGGCTAAAATGATGCCACTAGATACACATCTTTTCCTCTGTCTCTTAGTTTCACGTCCTTTTTACCTGTGTTTATGTTAAGGACATGCACAATGAAACAATATTCAGCAGCTGGGTTCACATTTGTGTTTCTAGCACTTTGGACTTAAAAATAGCATTGTGTGTTTACTCAAGAAAAGTCTTAGGAGAATTCTCCTGGTTGGCTCCATTTGCATTAGTTGTCAGAAGCCAGCATGATAAAAGTTCTCCAGGCAGAGACTAGAGGAGGAAGAGGAGCTCATGATGTGAGGTTCCAAGCCCTCTAAGAGAAGCTGGACATACTGTGGGCTGTGTGCTTGGACTGAGTTCAATATAAAAGCTGCATCTTGTGCACTGCTCCTCTGTTCCCATAGACCACAGCCTGGTCTAGTTTTTGACCTTTGGGTCCATGCCAGGTCATTCTGGGATTCCCAGTGATCCACTGATTCCCCATCTAAGTACCAACATGATGAACAGACATGAAGACCCCATCCAGACTTTTTACATCTTTAAGCATAAGTGAGAACTGAATCAGCCAAAGCTTAGCCCTTGATGTCGCATGAACCTGGAGGAACAGGTGTGAGGCTGGGGAAGTAACAGTCCCATTGGCCCCGCCCTCTGCTTTGTGCTTCAGCCTCGGCAGAAGGGAGATTGTATGAGGGAAATGTTAACAATGATAAATGAGATACCAAAAGAAATGCCATGCCTAGGATCTACACATATGTTTGCTCTTCCCTGTCTAAGAAAATTTAAGTAAGTTGTGATATGTACCTTTATCCCAACACTCAGGAAGCAGAGGCAGGTAGAGGATCTGCCTAAGTTTGAAGCCAGCCTAGTCTACTTAATGAGCTCCATGACAGCTGGGGCTACATAGGAAGACCCTGTCTCAAACAAAGGGAGGGAATATTGGGCCCCATTTTGGCTCTGGTTTGGCCTTGAGGCCAAACCCGAGCCTGGCTAGAGTTTCTGCGGCCTTGTGGGAAAGCCTAAGCCTGGCTCGAGTTTTGAGACCTGTCTCAGTCACTTCCATATCAGGGTGACTCAGCAAGACCTGTTTGGCCCTGCCTCTGCCTGCCATTGCTGATATAGAGCTTTGCCATTGGCCCTGTCAGTCACTCCATACCCTCCATCACCCTTCCCCATATCCCACGTCATCTTACCCCACCAAAACTCCCCCTACCCATGTTCTAAACTTATATAAGCGAGAGGCTGATGCCATAAAGTTGAGTTCATGCTTCGACAAGACTAGGTGGGTTTCTTTTGGGCCACAGATACTCGCCATCCTGTTCAGCCCGGGAGACCCCAATGGGACCAGGACCTTTCTCCTATCGCCTGGACCTGCTGGCAAGAAGCTGGCAAGGGAAGAGGGAGGAGAGAGATGGAGATGGAAGTGAAGGAAAGAGAGAGAAGAAGAAAGAGAAATAATTTTTTAAAAATCAGTAGGCAAAACTCTGTATTAAAATGTTAACAATGGATTTTATATTTCTATTGTCCTTTTACAAATAAGGCCAAATTCTTAGTACCCCAGAAAGAGCAAGATCCCCAAAGCCTAGTTCAGCCATTGGGACCAAGTGTCACCCAGGGCTTTCTGTGAGGTTCAGGGACAGACCCAGTCCTGCCATCAACCATTACCCTGCCATGCATCACAACAGGGCTGAAGAGAAAGGTGGGGCAAATGAACTTGTAGTAAGAGGTGACTTCCTCCCCAAAGCCACAGAGTAAAAGCATCCAGAGACTGGAGACAGCCCCACCGACCCTCATTCTCTGTCCCCCAAGAGGTCTAGGAGAACATTTCCCTAATACCACAGAAGCTGTATACTAGCTAAGGAAGAGGACCTAATGCACCTTTATATATATATATGTATATACACACACATATATGTCTGTATATTTATTTTTGTATATATGTGTGTATATATGCATACCCATTGCATTAGAGCTGTTGCTACTAAATTCAAAACGCTTTGTTTCCTATAACAGTAAGTAGGCAGATTTTGTAAAGACACCTATAGACAACTTTAAGTAACAATTTCTAAAGAAGATATGAAGAGGCTCCAATGAGTTCAACCCAGAGAAACCTTCCAGAAAGGTTCTCCAGAAACCACAGAAGCTAGTGAAAAAAAAAAATAGTTCATTCATTTAGAAATTTTCGGTTTATTTTCCTACAGAGTTCTCTCTGAATTCTTGAAAATTTTGTCATTACCTAAATCTATTCTAGAAACTGCTTTTAGCTCCAGAAATGCTGGAAATATCAAGGGAGGACTTTAGTCCCTTAATGATGACCATGACATCAGAGGCCACCACCATCACCTTGGACTCTAGAACTCTCTGATTCAAGGTGTTTGGAGACCATCACTCTCCCACTAGTATCTCATTGGGGCAATCAAGAGGCCTCTACTTGGGGATAATGAGGTGCCCAACAGATAAAAAGCCTTGCTGTGCAAACCTGGCAATCTCAATCTTGAATTGTATCCCCAGAACCCAGGTAATGGTAGGAGGGGAGAACCAGCTCCTGAGAGTGGTCCTCGGACCTCCACACACACGCCCTGCTGTGTGCACACCTGCACTCTCTCACACACAACACACACAGAGACATAGTCTGAAAGGTCTTTTTTAAAAGAGCATCATGCTTCCCATACTTTCTCTGTCCTGAGCAGGAATGCCAATAGATCTCTCAGTAAAAGAAACTCTTTATCACTGAAGAACTGATTTATCATTTATCTAAATTCCAACTCCTCAAACAAATGCATAGTTTTTTGTCTGACCATAACCAAATTAGTGGAAGTGCATGTTAGGAACATTTCATTTCAAGGTTTTGAAAGACAGGAAACATTGTTGCACCTGTATTAACCAGTCTGCCATATAATAATAAACGAGGAATACTTGTTCCTTCAACATAACAGAAATGCACTGAGATAGCTCAGCAGGCAAAGATTTGTCTACTGCCAAATCTGAAGACCTGAATTTAAACCTCAGAATCGTGTGGATTGAGAGAACTGCCCTCCACATGCTTTCTTCTGACTCCCACATGAGTACCCACAATCCACACAAGAGAAATAAATCAGCAAAATGGTTTTTTAAAAAGAAAAACATACCTGAAGGCAAAAGAACTATGAGTCTTCGTTGCCTACCACCCTTCCCACATAGAAAATTGCATCCCACTGGACCCCTGCTTAAACGTTCCTAAAGCTTCTCCCATAATACACACAGTGAGACCCAAACTCTTCTTAGGGCCTGCAGACCCTTATCTAAAAGTAGATTTACTTTTAGAGCACTTACCAACAACTTGTTTTGCTTAATACTATTCCACTATACTGAATTTTCAGTGCCAAGAAAAATGTCTAGATCATAGGCAAGAATAAGGAACACTGAAAGGAAGAAGGAAGAAATGGGAGCCACTTTTCCCCCCCAAAACAAACAATTCCCTCTCTCATTTGGGAATGGCCTGCCTAAGTTTTCATGCATATTTTTTATTGTGCTACTTCCTGGACCAAAAATATAAAATAAATATCATTTTATATAATTATTTGTTGAATAGATGTGGTGGGTAGATGGTTAGATGGGTGGTGGGTTTGTTTGTTTGTTTGCTTGTGTGGTTTTTCCTCTGTCTGTAATGATTCACAAAACTTACTTAGATTTCAGTTATTTTCTTGGGTAAATAAGTACTCAGAAACAACTATGTCATTTTTTAATTTTACTCTTTATCTTTCCACTCCTTATGCCCATATTTATTATTTAAAACACACAGGTTTCAAGTGATCATTGCATTGTCTAGGAGACTCCTGAATGTCAAGACTTAGAAGAACATTGCAATAGAAAACCATTGTCATAATGCCCTTCCTTACAGGCATATAACACCTTTCACACGCATCAAGTGAGCTTTCCAATTTTATCTTCAAAGCAGCAATATTTACCCACTTCTGCACAGTATCTAATCATTGTCCCTGACAGCTCCAAAAAGTGCTCCTTATTCTAACCCTCTTTGTCCTGTCAGCTATAATAGTGTCTTCTCTCCATAAGGACCAGCTTCCTGATCCTCTCACACAGCTCCAGTCCTCTGGCCCTTTCTTGTCACTACCATGATTTTTCTTCACAGGTGCATCATAAGTACCAAGTATTCATCTCCTTTCAGAGGTTACACCTCATTCAGGAGTTGCATCAGCAGCACAGCAAGTGATCAAACTCTACAGCTCAACTCCATCTGTCAAAACCCTATCCTCCTGTCCCAGCTCTCTGCATTGATTTGCAGTCATTGTACTTTCATAGAAAAACAATACTTGTAGAATATTTGAAGGTGAAAAGAACAAAGATAAATAGTAGCAAATTTTGTCTTGCGGTCTAATCAACAGCAGAAAAAAATGCCAAAAAAGAGATACTACAGTGCCTAGTGACTTTCTAAATAGAGATGATTCAAGGCTGACATAACTCATACGAAAGATAATAATGGCTCAGAAATCATAGGCTACTGGAACTACATTTTCCAGAAAATCCTAAAGATCTCCTGTTTTGCGCACACACACACACACACACACACACACACACACACACACACACACACTGTTTGATTTCTAACCCCTTCAGCTTTTAACATAATATCTCACCCATCATAATAATGACCAAAATTTATCATCCACCAGACCCTGTACCCCTGTGGAAGCATCTTACAAAAGGTGTATCCCATTAACAGAAGTATTATTATCTTCATTTCACATAAAACAAAGCTCTTCTACATAACCAGCATCTATATAGTTCTGTTTATTTTGGATAATGTGTGTTTGTTTGTGTGTGTGTGTGTGAGTGAGTCAGAGAGAGAGAGAGAGTAGTTCTGCTCATTTTGGATAATGTGTGTTTGTTTGTGTGTGTGTGTGTGTGTGTGTGTGAGTCAGAGAGAGAGAGAGAGAGAGAGAGAGGGAGAGAGAGAGAGAGAGAGAGAGAGAGAGATTGTTCTGGTCCTAGAGTCATTGGCATACCTCAGATATGCTGAAAAGCTAAGCTTCTACATCAAACAGATATTCTTGCTAGATAGCTAAGAATAAATGTTCAATATCCTACCCTGATATATTAGAAAGGAAGTATATAAATATTCACATCCATTCAGAGTAGCCAGAACTAGCATACATACTGGACCTGTGGATGATTTCCCTCTCACAGAATGCCTCCCTCCTGCAGAGCAATACAAGTATAGAGTAGAAGAGAGAGAAAAGGTCACAAAGAAAGCACTTAAAGAAAAAAAAATGAATGTCGGCTAAGGTGTTATGCCATCTCATCTCATCTTCTCAATAGCTCTGTGAAAATAGCATTAATAGCCACCACCTTACACATGAGAACACTAAGTAGTAACGACAAGAGTGCAAGTTGCCTGAATGGTAACTATGAGAGCATGGCTTGTACCCAAATCTGTTGCAACATCTCAGTGGTGTCAGAAGACACATGTATGGCTCTCATTCTACCTGTACTAGTGATGTGTCTGACCTTAGGAAATATTTTTCCTTTTCTTTTTCTTTTTTTTTTTGGGGGGGGGGGGGGGGCTACAGAGCATCTCTTGATACCCGAGTCATAGTCTGGTAAAAAGGACTTACTGATGGTAGGAGAATAAGAATGAAATAATGACTTGAAAATCCCTGTACAAAAGGATAGTGTATTTCATAAATTCTGCTCTCATTATATCTGATTCATCTTTCTCACCTTAGTTCAAAGTCATTTCCTCAGAGAAGCTTGTCCTAATCTCCCTGTTGATATCAGTGTGGTGGGTTGGTCTGATGCTGCTTGTATTCACTGCTAAATTCTGTACCTCAAGATCTGGTTGCTCCAAGATGAGCAGATCCTCAAGTATACCAGCTTTTCATATATAAACTTTGCCCCGTGATTGGTTGATGAAGATGCCTGCAGCCTGTAGATGGGCAGAAGAGAAGTAGGCAGGACTTTGGTCCCCAGGCTTTGGGTCTGAGGCAGGAACCACAAAGAAGGAGAAGAGGGAGAAGGAAGAAAGAAGGAAGCTGCCATTGGGTAGGTGGATGGTGAGTAAATGGTCATGAAGGCTAGCCTATTGGAGTAAGGGTTGCCCAGGCAGAACATGCAAGTGAAAGCGATATCTCAGCTGGGCAGTGGTGGCTCACACCTTTAATCCCAGCACTTGGGAGGCAGAGGCAGGCGAATTTCTGAGTTTGAGGTCAGCCTGGTCTACAGAGTGAGTTCCAGGACAGCCAGGACTGTATAGAGAAACTCTGTCTCAAAAAAAAAGTGATATCTCAGGGTTATTGACAGGAAGTAGACAAAATAGCACAGATATTGGCCCAGCTCTAGTGAGTTAAGGCTTATTATAAATATAAAGGTTTTGTGTTTTGTATTTGGGAGCTAAATGATCAAAGGTTGGGTAGAAACCCCCAATTATTATTTACCACAACAGATCAGTCTCTGAATTATAGCTGCTTCTTCACACACCATATGAGATCTGTGATTTTACACTTACATGCTTGCCAGACAGCCTTCTGCTTCTCCAGGCTGCAGCTCCACAAAGCAAAAACTCTCCCAGTTTTGCTCAGCACTGTGGTGACTCCACAGCTAGGCACCATTTCTGGTACTCTATGTGCATGCCTCATGCAACAAACATTTGTGGAATAAATGAATCAATATATTCGTATAAATATCATTTACAGACTTTGTGATTATAAGGTATGTTCATAATTTATAATAATAAAATATTAACATCCTACTTATTATCTTAAAATCACACTCATCTAGAATGTAAAAGGAAAAGGGGAAACATGTCTTCTGGGTGGAAAGTGGCTGTCACAAAGTCTACACAGCTTGACTCTTTAGAAGTGGATCCACCCTCAAGTTATCATCCTGACACCAAGCAAAACATAAAGCTATAGATGAAAATGGCTGGCAAAGTGACCATCGCAGCAGCATGTAAAGGCATAGTCTAATTCTCTGCCACGGCTATCCACAGACACGTACCATGAAGCTCACCACTCACATATCCTCAGAGTCTGGGGATACCTTTCACCACTCAGCACAAGGGCTGATGGTACAGGTAGGAAAAGGCAGCTTCAATGCATGGAGAACAGTGCCTGAGACATGAAAAAAGGGACTGCAGCAGAAGCCCCAGAAAAGCCTGCTGGAGCAAAAATGCACTGTCTCAGCAGGAAAGAAGCCCAAGATGGAAAGGTACATCACTCTACAACTGCTTAGCACAGCTCACATGGTGGCAATAGATGGTTTTATTTGACAGAGGTTAGGACCAATGATTTGTGTCTAAACTTCCTCAGAAGTCCAAATATCCCCTCCTAAAACCTTATTATTTCACCCAAACTACAGAGTATCCAGTATTTTGTATGAGTGACATGAGTACAAGAAAATTCAGTCATTACTTCTTAGCATCTGAGAAAACATAAAAGTTAATGCCAACCTACAGTAAAAAGGAAGTAACATGGGGCAAGAGGGTGATGGGCAGAGGAGAAGAGCAAAGGGCAATGAGCCAAGCTACAATCATGTTCAGGCTCACATCCAACATCAGGCAGAAGAGTTTTCTTCTGCCCCCCCCCCACCCCCCAATCAGTAGGCTCATGACTGATACCTCTTTACCAAAATACAGATTCAAAGATAAAAGCACTTGATTTTATTTAACATGGATGATTAATGGCAAAGATCCTACAAAAATAAACAGTGATAAACAGGTGAATATGGACTCTTAAGATTGATGATGGAAAAGAATCACAGAAATGTGATTGGTGAAAGGCAAGAAGACAGGACCCAGTGGTAACAAAGGAGTTTAGTGAAGCAGTTTGTTTCTGATTCTTCTTGGCATCTCTAAATTTAAGGATTACAAAAATGAGAGGTGTCTTTTGTTCCCCCATTTGGTTATAGGAAGATCACTTCTGGAATAAATTTTTAAGACTTCAGGAAGAAGCTTAAGAAGTTTTATGGGGCAGTGTCCTAAATCCATTACCTAAGAAAGTTCCTATGAAAACTGAGTAGACATGTGTTCTTGCTGTTAGAATTCATGCTAACACCCTTGTCTTTGACTTACAACTAAGATGAGTAGCTAGTCTGACTCATCTTCTATACCTTAAATATAAGAAAATGACAGCCCTCAACCATGTAACAGCCAGACTTCTATCATTGAAGCAAGCACTATTTTGGCTCACAGAGGCTAGAGTATGTGGACTCAAACAGCACCATCACTGAGGCCTTTGGTGAAGCAGAGCACTGTGTCCAAGGGGATGGAACAGGGTACAGACTCTCACTCCATGACATCCGGGAAGCAGAAAGGGGGCATGGCCACGGTAGCTGGATTTTACCCTGAGAAGCAAGATTCTTCCCTCGGTCAACAATTATCTCTAGATATACTTTTGTTTGCATGCCAAGAAATGCAACCTGGTAGTCTAGCTGTCTCTCCCTCCAACCAAACTGAAAATAAAGATTAACCATAAGATGACATCATCTAGTTTAGGTAGGATTAGACAGCATACATATGGACAGAACAGTGGCAGCACACAGGCAGACAGAATGTCTTAAGTGCTCAGGATTACTGTAGGCATCATCATCATCATTACCACAATCATCAAGTGTATTCCATACTACTCATGGCAAAGTAGCTAACACAGGAAAGAAGACAAACACTATAAGATGATAAAAACTACCAGGAATTATAACTTTACATTAAGAGTTAGTGAGTAGAAAGGCTTGTACTGAAAACAGGATTGAGGGAGCTACATTAGTGAGAATGAGCAAGAAGTCCCTCTTGAAGAGATAATGACTGCTCCGTTCTTTCCTCCTACTATACTCAGGAGGAGATTGTTCCAGGTATAAGACACAGTAAATACAAAGAATGTGAAACAGGAAGAGGTACAGTATACTTTTTAGAAACTGTCTGGAAACAGCATGACTAGAGCTGTGTCAGCCAAAGGCAAACTGAAGCACACAGGCCAAATAGAGTGCAATGATGCTGGGGAGACAGAATGTCTATGGTCCAAGGGCATCCTAAGTGCACCCCAAATAAGTTACATGCTCTCTCTCTCTCTCCCTCTCTCTCTCCATATATATATTCACACACACACACACCTCCCGTTTCTCTACTTCTCTGTTCACACCCCCTTCCTTTTCTCTTGTCTTTCATCTGAGTCCCATACCTGGATAATGTCCTCTCCATGATAAATACATGGAATAGAGGCTCACAAACATTTCCTGGATATCACATTAAATCCTATTGACAAACGCTTTTAAAAATCCAGTATTTATCCAACCTCTTCCAAGGACCAAGTGTCACTCATGCGACAAAATGCTTCTGTTCAATCATTTGGTTCTCACAGTAGCAAAACGAAGGGCACATCAATAGCTCCATTTAACAAAAGAAAGTAGTGAGTTTAACATCAGAGATGTAAAAACGGTAACCAGGTACTCGGGGAGAACACAGATTGGAACTGAGAGCTCTCTGGCTCCACCATGCACTTCAGCAGTAGCCTTTCATTCAGTGTTCAACATTTCCCAGGAGTCAGACTTGATTTAGTGAGCCTATGTCCACTTCTTTTTGGCATCTGAGGTTTTACCTTTCTTGTGACAGGGAACATAGCAGCTAAAAGTCACAGCACTGGCAGGCTGAGCTGCAGAAAGCATCTATTTGTTGTAAATAATGGGAAGTACCTCCAAGATCTGCAGGAGTTGTGCCACTGAGGACTGCTTTAAAAATGTTTTACGATGAAAGAAAAGTTCAGAGCTCATGAGAATCTTGCAAATAGAAAGCTAATTTGCCTTATCAATTTTTGTCCACGATGCTTGATCCTCAGGATAATTTGTGAGCCACTGCATCGGCCTCACTTATATGATAGTCTTTTATCATATGGATGCAAGATATATTTCTTGCTGTCAAAACTAATCAGAGCATCTCTAGGAACCAAAGCAACCTTATTTACTTTCTCAGAGATCACAGCAAATGTCCTCTTGGTCTTTTTTTTTTTTTAATGAGTTGACTTTTTTTTTTTTTTTTTTTGGCTGCACATCAGGGCACTTAAATTAAGGACAGTATATCTTCATCTCAAAGGTTGGTTGAGATACACTAAATGCTTGCCTTTTCAAAAATTCATAACTAAAGCCGGAAATAATAGGCACTTTATTATTAACAATTTAAATCAAAGTTTAATTCCTTTAATACCACAAAGACATGAATCCTACATGACGATAACCCCTAGTAAATTAATAGTAAACTAAACACAGGCTTCTGAAACATCTATTCTAAAAGGTATGCTACCGATGAGAATATTTAAATACAGAGATTATTGATATATGTGCACTGGCTCTGGTATAGGGAAGGGACAGGGGTTGTTTAATTTTAATGTCCCCAGAGGTTGACTTTGCTCATAACATTTATAAAATATTGAAAGACAAGAAATGGTACAGATGTGAATTCCGCAGTTGGTTTTCTCAGTTGCCCTTGAAAGCGGCTGCCATAAATCTTGGATGAAGCCAAATAAGGCTGAGGATTTTGATGTTGAATGCATTCTTTTCTATCCTTCAAAAGGTAAATGATCCTGATGGAATTAGAGCTCAGCAGAATGGCTTTCCTCTGTGATCTGCATACCCAACGATGCGCGCTGTCATCATTAACACCGTGGAGCCCATTCCCTCTTGTGGCTGTGCATGAGCGCCCAGGCTTGAACGCAGTGTTGAGCGAGAAAAGCATGCATGGAGCTCATGGGCTTTTCTCCTCCTCCCTCTCCCCCTCGCTTTTACTTCTCCTTTCTGTGTCGGCTCAGCAAAAAGCCACCCTGTGAAGTGAATGAATGAGAATCAAATACAAACCTTTGCCACCAAGTCCTAGATTGGCATTTTTAAAAAAAAGTGTCAGCAAAGGATTTTTGTTTCAGTCAGACTCTGAAAAGTGTTCCCCAAGAACTTGTGGGAATTAAAGCAGCCCAGGGTTTCTCTTAAAGAGTTCCTCCCACTGCTACGTGGAAAGAGGAGTCATTATCGTTCCTATGGTAGAACGTTGTGTCACTTTCTGAAGTCCCACTCAGTCATACATAAGACATGGCATCCTGTCATCAGAGATGGCAATGAATGTGTCTGTGTGGGTTTGCAGCTCTGCCTCAGACTGCAAGGCAAACCTGGTTAAAACAACCACAGAGAGAACCATCTATCTTCATAAATTCAGTTGCAAAGAGAAATTCATCATGTTTACTGTCTTTAAGGAAGGTACGAGGCTTGTAATAAAATGCTCTCTGGACCAGATTCTCCGTATTTATAGGGTTCTTTTCTTTTTGCCTTTCACAGAGCATGGCACATTCTAAACCACTGGCTGAACCTTCATTTGCATAACGTAATAAATAAGTTATGTGTCTCAAAACGAAGAACGTGCCCGGAGAGGGTGAGAGAGGGGTGTCCCTTCCACGGTAAGTAGCATCCTTGAAGAGAAAGAAATTGCCGAGCTGAGCATTTTGAACAAAAATATTCAATAGAGACAAAGGGCCTTTGTGATGAAAAGACGTTCTAACCTTCTCTCTTCTTTCCCTCCAGAACTGCAGACAGTTATTGTGGGAGTGCTTTTGACACATGTGTATAGAGTATTAATATGTACCAGGCAATACAAAAATACAAAATATGTGTGCAAAAGTGATGAAATGTCTCAGAGTGAATTTTCTTTGTCTTACTTTTACACTAAATACTTTCTCATCAGATGTATATACACATATATTCTCACAATGTGAAATAGATACCTTTTACAAAAGAAATGGTCCAAAATGGACTTCTAGGCATCTGGTCTGGTGCTTTTACCCCATCCCAGAAACAAAAATTGCAAGCTGAAACCAGGGATGCTCACAGGCTGGGAGAATGTTCCCCTGCGCATACCTATGTGACTGTTCACCACCTGCCTGATGAACAGTGTGTAGGTGTCCCTTCCTTAGCTATGTTCTTTAAGTGACACAATGTTACCACTTCTTGCTAGCACCCTAGAAAATTCTGATTATCTTAATTTTACCATGTGGCTTCAAATGATGTTTTAGGATTTCCTTGTTGCCTTTGGATTTGGGACTTGGTTTTGGTGTCACATTTCAAATGCAGATTAAAAACAAAAACAAGAAAACCTACCTTCTAAGAATTAGATTCCTAAAAGAGTCTAGGTGTCCAGCTGCCAGGGCTGATTTTGTTTTGTTTTGTTTTGTTTTGTTTTGTTTTGTTTTGTTTTGTTTTGTTTTTGTTAGTTTTGCTTGGGTTATTTTTGTGTGTGTGTGTTTTGTTTTATTTTGGTTTTGTTTTGTTACCTAGGACCTTGCACTAGTTTATGTCCTTGGGAAAGGTTTGAACCTGTGACAGCTCTCATTCCTTGCTTGCACATTGTAGGTGCTAATCTTCATGGCGTGAGGATTAAACACAGGGGAGATAAAGCATGTGAGACCCTCGAGGAGACATGCCAAGTACACAGTAAGCACAAACTCAGCAAAAAACTATAATTCTGCATGGGCAACTGAAAATTCAGTCCCAACAGAAAATTGTTAAGTTTCACTTGATTTATAGACATTTAGGAAATGGCACTGCCCTGAGAAAAAGAGCCAGGAAAACCACCTTTGTGGAGATCTTCTCAAGTCCTTGGATGGGCTAATAAATGAGACAACTATCATACTCTCCCAAGCCATAATATTTTCATTATTTTGGACATTTCCATAAATGTACATAATGCATTTTTTATCCTATTAGTCCCATTGCCCTTTCTTGCTTCTCCCAACCAGCTTCTTAGTCCATTTTCATGTATTTCTTTCCCCTAGTGAGTGTCATTAGGGTTTGAACCTGGAAATACTGAGGGCCTTGTAGTCACTGATTCCATGGGACTGGATGTCTCAGCAGTCCCAATGCTGTTGAAGCATTTCCAAAAAACACACCAGTCTTCAGTTCATATTAGAAGACCCAAGAAGTTGAGTCCTGACATCAGTGAAAAGAGAGCAAGCAGCAGCATCAGGGTAGATGAACTCACCAATAAAACACTAAGGCAAAAGGTGTATATCTGGACCATTGCCAAAAGCTGACACCCACACTTAGTATGGGTTTTCCTACTTCAATAACCTCACAGATATGCTTAAGTGTTGCAAATGCAGTCAAGTTGACAACCAGGATTAAACAGCATAAAGAGTAGAAATATTTGCTGTTAAATTAAACCTCAATAGTAAGAAAAAGCTAGAACAATCTCTCTCTCTCTCTCTCTCTCTCTCTCTCTCTCTCTCTCTCTCTCTCTCTCTCTCTCTCTCTCTCTCTCTCTCTCTCTCTGAAAAAGGGACTTGCCATACAGCCCAGGCTGCTTTCAACTTCATATCCTTCCTGCCTCCAAGTGTTAGAGCTACATTAGGATGCCACTAGGCCTGGTTAAACTGACTTATACTTAAACAAACGTATTCCAAAGCAAGTGACTTGTGAGAATACCTTCTGTCCTGCCCTCCCACATGGTTCCTTCTACATTTGTAGCAGTGACCTAGATAAAGATATAGGCAGCATATTAAACAAGTTTAACAGTGCCACAGACTGGGAAAGAATCACTAATAAAAGAGATGCCAAAAGGAAAGTTTTAAAATTATCTTTAAACTGGAACATTAAAGCAAAGCCAAGGAACTTTAGAGGAATAAATATGAAATCCTACTTTCAGATTCAAAATAATCAATTACTGGGATGCAGAAAGGTTTGCAATATTTTGTATGGATTACAAAAACTGCCTGTGGGTTATAGCTGAACACAGGCTTAATATGAACAGTCAAAAGGCTGTTGTGTTGGAGAATGGATTTGCCCAACTGTGCACTAGGCAGCTGTAAATGCACCAATAAACTTGTAAAGAGAGAGAGGGGGGGGGAAGAGAGAAGTCAGCACTTTTTTTTTTAATTCTGTGGTGAAGGAATACAAGTCAAAAGCACAGTTTAGTTGGCTGTGGATGGGTTTCTGTCATTGGCAGACCACACAATAGACTTCCAGGACGTTTTCTGAGGATTTCAACATCTCATTTAAATGGTATCTTACAGTCCAGTACACAAAGTATAGAGATCTGTTAATATCAGCTGGACTTTAGGAGGTCATGCGGATCCACCCATCACATAGCACCTTTTCTCTTCATTTTAGAGATAAGACTCTTCTGGACACTCCATCACGCCCTCTGTGCTCCCCACCCCGAAAAATTGCATTTCTTGCCATACCTATCAGGTTCTTTCCAGTGCCAAATATGGCACTCCAAAAGACAGAGCCTAGCTTATGAGAGTGCTTAATGGTTTGAAAAATACGTGCTTGGGTAAGCAAACAAATAAATAAATGGATAAAATAAATGTTTTCCCTAGGGGATATTTTTGCCATCAATTTAAGAAAAATCTCTCTTAGGAAGGAAGGAAGGAAGGAAGGAAGGAAGAAAGAAAGAAAGAAAGAAAGAAAGAAAGAAAGAAAGAAAGAAAGAAAGAAAGAAAGAAAGAAAGAAAGGAAAGAAAGAAATATATATTCAAAGGGACTTAAACTACTTTCTGCTTAAAAAGTCCCCTGATCCTGATATAATTCAATCTAAGTATTCTTCTGTGGATTCAAAAGTTCAATTCTCCTACAAATTGCAAAATAATGCAACTATTTCCCCTTTATATGGAATCATTTTTGCCAAGTGAAACAAACCCACGGCCACAGGAAAGGTAATGTTTCTGTTGTATTGCTTTTTAGAATTTAAAGCAATGATGATCAAGCGCCGGCTTCCCTTGGAATATCAGAAAAGGGTCACATATACACTTCCCCAGTGAGTTAGTTATTGCAGTTGTAAAACCCAAGCCCTCTGTAGCCTCCACTAACACTGATTTAAAGCCCAATTCTCTGAGCACACAATATAAATCCTTCCAGCCAAATGTCCACTGATCTGGAACTGGAATTCACAAGACAATCATCTTCAAAGAATCTTATCGTGCAACTAATGTAATGCAATAAATTAAAAAGACCAGCTTGCTTTCTCCTTCTTCTGGCAGAGTAGAGAAGGAAAACCACAGGGGAAAAAGAAAACACACAACAAGCAAACCACAAAATAGAGCTGGGTCAGTAACGCATGTCCACTTCAAGTTCTTCTAATTTAGGTACCTGAAATTAGTTTGCTACTCCTCTGGTTGTTTTTCAAGAGTTATAAAATTTCATGGTTTGCTAATGCACATCTCTGGGCTCCTATGATGCACACAACAATGTTGATACCTAGCTATCCATCATGGCAGAGATCCTTAGGTTTATTTGATGTTATGTATCTGTTAAACTTTTTCCATGCCTCACAGATAAATGATTCATTTGATTCTAGTTGCTTAGTTTTAGCCAAGCCTTGGTACAGTTCTTTTCCTACCTGATTTTTTCCATTTTTCCCCTTCCTTTATAAAACATTCTTACCAGGACAAAAAGGAAAGTGCTTTAATCTTCACTTATCTTTAACTAAATTGTTCAATGATCGCAGGCAAACAATAAGTCACAAAGCAGACACCCAGATTCAGGCAGTAATCTATGGGCACATAGATCATCCTGCAATGGTACATTAATCATTGCTCTTAAAGACAGAGCAAGACGGATGACATTTTTTCAATTGTGTCTATTGCAACTCAGCAACATTCACGAATTTTTAATCTCGGCCATTTCTGCACATAGAATGCTGTATTCTCATCCAAAAGCACATAACAGCTCCACCTCCAAGCAGCATGAATGCAACACCTGAAAAGTGCAGCAAGGGTGGACTGGTAGGAGTCACGTGCCTTTCCAAAACCATCCCAGCCTAAAACTAAAAAGACCTCATGACGAAATCCAAGGCCTACTGCCTACATGACCTTCCCAGTCCTTGATCAGTTTCTCAGTGCTACAGTGCAAATGTGAGGGCAACTAGGCTTGTAGGCAAAGTCCCAGTGAATTTCCACTGGACCTTTTAAACATTTCAGAGTGTCTGCTGTTGTCATTCCAAGTATGTTTTATCTTGAATGATCCTCACGCTCTTTATTAAACTGAAGGTGTCTGATTCAGTATTAAGCACCGCATGCAAAAATAGCCAGACACCAGAACCTCCATTTTTATCTGAAAAGGTGATTCTAGGTAAAGGCCCATACTTTTCCCTTCCTCACCCAGGGAGAACAAATATCTCTGAGATAGAATCTCTGAGTGGGTATTAGCTCCTGCAGCTGTCTAACCAATAGCCCTAATTCTCCCGGTAAGGATAGAGCATCTCCTCCACACAGACAGTTTAGGATCCCCAGCTAACCCCCAGCATTAATGCAAATGAGGCTTTCTTTCTAAACATCAAGCTGTTGGGTATCATGTATATCTAACATATTAGTAAATGACCAATAAATTCACTTTGTATAGAGAGAGCCCATAATTATGTAGACACAGGCTATTGTAAACAGCCTATTAAAGTTAATGAGATTCTTTATAATAGTCTTTTTGTTTCAAAATATTTAGCCATTTCTTCTGAATGTCACTTTAGAGTATATCATGTTGTTAAAAGTTAATGATCTCAAACTAGATGGTTTCACCATCCTTCTGGCAGGAATTCAGCTTTTAGGTTAATTCCCACCTCCTGAGATGAGCCAAGAGTCTTCCGAGGTTCCTAATCATATGACCCACATTTGTATCTTTTACGTCTACCTGAAACAAGTCTGAGTCATCCAAGCCTGGCATTCACCAACCACCGATTTATTACAACACACACATAGATACCACATTTTAGTGTCAAGTGTAGGTAGGTCAGAGACACAGCCACACCCAGGCTTCTCAGACTTCCCAGGACTTCTTTAATGGTTGACAGAAAATAACTTAGGAGATAGTAGCAATCATTTCCATACAGGAAAGTGAGAGCAATGAGGAAGAGATAGAATTCAAACAAAAGCTTCTAGTATTGGGGTAAAAGCTAGAGTGATTATAGAAAAAGAATCCTCACAATAAAGTCAAATGTAATGATTCATGCAGTGCGATTAGCTCAGTGCTTGGATAATTGCTGACAATGAGGTAAGACTGTGCCTGGGAAATGCAAGGTCTTCATGGATATCTAAGGATAAGGACTACCCTTATTCATGTTTATGTGTCCAGTCGTTACTTCTGTGTCTGGAAATTAGAAAATGCTTAGTTAAAGCTTTTATTGTGGCAAGCAATAATAACCTGTAACCCTAATGTTTGGGAAAGCAGGTCAGGTGGATCAGAATTTATGAGCTACAATCCTGAGGTGCAACACAGATTCTGTTTGAAAAAAGAAAAGTGGAGTTATTCTATGATTGTTTGTTGATCTGGATTCACTAGAACTTAACAAAGAAATGTCACTATTATGGAAAGGAGAAAGGTCAAAAGAGAAATCAAATAGCCAAATGGCAAAAACCAAAGTGAGCAAAATGAAGGGCAGAGAGGTAGTGGCATCAGCCCACTGTTGACTGATGTCCCAGATAAACAGTGCCCACAAGGTTACAGAAGCATTCGCTCCTGGGTTCTGCAGTCCAGAATCATCCCGAACCAACACAAAGCAAGTCAATGTTGAAAGCATGGGCCTCTTTGCTTTTCAAAATGTAATAGTGAATATTGCTTGAATCCAACAAATCTTTTTGTTAAACAGAACGAATGTTAAAGAGGACAGGGTAGGCTTGAATTCAAGACCATCCAAGAAAAATTCATCCCCTGAGGGCGAAAATGGAGGAAGAAAGGACGGCCCAACTTAGCCAACTCCAAAGAACCTGTAGCAAAGAACTGTAGCAATCACTAGTACATTTTTAATATGCAGATTTGCATTTTTTCTTTAGTAAATTGTAAATTATATGAATATATACAAAAATTTTAAAATAAATTTGTTATGAATTTTCAGTTTGATTTGTATATATTTGATTTGATAGATATCTGTTTTAAATACCTATTCTGTTCCTACTGTCACTGAAGGTTTTTTCTAATGAAAAAGGGTTGCATATGTGAAAAACTGAAAAATACCTGACTTAGTTCTTTAAAGGAAGTTGACATGATAATGGGTCATAACACCACAATTGGTGTCACCTAGATCACTAGCAACTTTTAGGTCCAGCTGTGTCGCATGTCCTGTACATTGCTTAGCAATACAGTGTGGATTATCACCCTTTCTCTCAAGGGCAGAAACTAGGATTCAGTAAGTGTGATAACTACATAAACAGAACAGTTGACATTTTAACTCAAGACAGGATAACTTGAGCCTAAACCTTAGTCATTTCATTAATACTGCTGGTATTTGACAACAAAACAGGCTTTGGTCCTGCTATATGCTTTTAACTTCTCCACCATTTCATAAGCACTGCCTGTAACCATACAGGGAACCAAAAGCTCCAGAAGGCAAAAGATAACAGGCTGTGAGTTTCCTAAAACTGGAAATATGACATCTGAAGATATGGTGAGGCACAATTTACTTGGATGAGGCAAGTTTATTGTGAAAGCAACCTTTAAATGGAGTTGTGACCCAAAAACACATCACTAACTATTGCATTAGAGTCTGCATTCAAATATAAAAGGCATTACCTGGTCGTAATTATAGCTCTTTGGAAAACAGTAGAATTGGATAAGGTACTAAATAGGGATGACTGAAATCTAAATAAATGTAAGGCTACTGCAGTCAGTAGAGAGTCTTTATATCTCTTAATTTACAAGAACAGGTGAAGGGGCTGGAGAGACAGCTTAGAGATTAGGCATGCTTGTTGTCCTTCCCTAGGACCTGACTGTTGTTCTCATCACCCAAGTTGGTTGACTCACATTCAACAGTAACTTCGGCTCTTGTGGATCTGACACCCTCTTCTCGTCTCCTTGGCTACCCACATACTTACAGCATACACTCATATAGACACATAGAAACACACAAAATCAATCTCTCTCTGTCTCTCTGTCTCTGACTCTGTCTCTCTCTCTGTCTCTCTCTCTCTCTCTCTGTCTCTCTCTCTCTCTCTCTCTCACACACACACACACACACACACACACACATGGGGCGGTGGGTATAGGTGAGGATGAATAAGAGAAAAATGGGAAAGAAAAAAACACTACCAAAAATAGTTTTCTAAGACATGTTATTTGAGGAAGATTGTCTTTGTTGATGATTCCTAATTATTACTCCTCTTTGTGTCTGGAGAGTTGGTTCAGTGGTTAAGAGCACTTGTGGCTCTTGCAGAGGACCCAGATTCAATTCCCGGCACACACATGACTTCTCACAACCATTTGTAGCTCCAGTACCAGAGAATCCGATGCCCTCTTCTGAATTCTATGAGGATCAGTTATGCATGTGGTGCACATGCATACGTGCAGGCACACAAATAGATAATAAAATAAATGACTCTTTAAAAAAATAACTTATTACATGTGTGAAAAAGAAGGAAAAAATCCATTTGTCCATAGCCATACCCATTCCCATTTATACAAAGAATGATTTGAGCACTTGGCAAAGGTAAAGAGAATGTCTTGAATCAGGTCTCAGAATAGGGCCTAGAAGAACCCAGTTCACAACAGCTGCTCTGAAGAACTCAGACACATCACATGGATCTAAACAGCATGTCTGGCATCACAGAAATCTTGCAAGTAGAAGGCTGTGGCCGATGAAGGCAAGACATCCTTTCTAAAGTTCATCTCTTCTCAACAAGATCCTGTATCCCAAATGCCAAAAGCATTCTTCCCAAAACCACCACGAATACTAATTCCAGATTTTTTTTCCTCACTGAATAGACTATTCTCCACATCTTTTTGCTGTCATTTCTCAGCTTTTGGTTTCCCCTTGCTGCAATGCCCTCACTGAACCAACATACACATTAAGTACAAACATAGGGAGACACACATAGACACAATACAGCTAAATGCAAAGTTCATGACTAGGAAATAATATTCTTCTATTGGTCTAACTCTTATCAAGCCTGGTTCCCAATGGTACTTTGACTCTTACTAGCTTTAACACACTACATTTAACTCTGCAGAAAAATTATTTTCATTTAAGGAAATAAGGAAATTTCTCTAGAGACAAGTAGTCTATTGTGGTTTGTTTTATCCTTTTTGTTTTTTAAAGTCGGTGGGTTTTTGGAGCTAAGTATAAGCTTTTTGTGCACCTGGAAAAATGTGTTACTTTTTATTTTTATTTTATTTGGGATCAAGAGGGTTGGGCTTACTTTTTCCCTATTGAAAAGAAGAAAAAGATAAAGTGATTTGGCCTTTCCAATCTTAGACCAACCCTGAGGTCCTGAGTTCAACCTTTCTCCAAAAAGAAAAATGTCAGGGCTGAAATGCACCCAATTTCACCTAATTTTCTGTGCCTCACTCTTCAAAAAGATGGATTGAGATGGCTCACCTCACTGAATGGGCACAACTTACTTGAGAAAATGAGAAACGTAAGCCTACGGTTTAAGTATCTGCACTATGGTGAGGCAGGTTCTTAGGCACTCTGTGCAATTCTCACTTTATAGCTGACCAGGGCAATTGTGCAATTATGCACAGCACTCGCTCTATTGGCAAGAGCCATTGATCCTTAAGTGTACACTTTCTGGCACCCAATAAACTAGGACGATGAGAGAGCAAGGTTTTCAGCTCCTGGAACAGCAAAGGGCTAATTAGTTGCATCTGCAGATTAATGACTTTCAAGTAGAAAGGGTGAAAGCAAAGGGAGAAGCCACAATCACGGTGACAGAATGCAAATAAAAGTATTTATAAGGGCAGGAGGAAGGGTAGAGGCCAGAAAGGGCCATCGATTGCTTTTACCCTCTACACTGTGACACATTCCAATGAGGGAGGGAATTCTGCCAGTCTGGTTGCCTTCAACACAGCTAAGACATAAACAGAATCTATTGATAGATGTAGGCAAGGCCAAGAGGAGAGATGGAAAGAAATTCTCCACAGAAAGCGCAACACAGATCAAAACGCCTGGCTGTTCTCACGTCAACCAGCCTGCCTTCTCTTTGTCAGAGCAGCTTTAAATTTCAGCCAACGGTCCTGCCCTGTCTCTCACCTTTGTCTATAGAAAGGTTGACTCAATCACTTGCTAGGGAACTTCTAGAGAATGTACAGAATAACACACTGATGTTCTGTTTATTCTCATCTCCCAGGACAGCTTTATGCCCAAGGAGTTGATCATATTATTTTTAATCCTTATCTCCCACATAAATGAAAATGTTCTCCCTTATGCCCTTGATGTATTTTATTAATAAAAGAACTTTCTCATTCATAAAACCAAAAGCAAGGGAGGGAGGTGAGAATAATGCTAGGGTAAAGATCACTGTTTCCTAAACTTTGGGATGCTGTTAATTAAAATTTTCGTAAATTTACACACAGAGAGACATAAGTAACAATTAAAATAAATGAATAAATAATTTAAGTGGGAGGGGATGGTGAAGAAAACACTCAACAGTTAAGAGCACTTACTGTTCTTCCACAGGATCCGAATTTATTTCTCAATAATCAAGTCATATGGCTCAAAACTGCATGTAACTCCAGCTCCAATACCTGGTACTCACACTTGTATACACACACACACACACATGCACACACACACACACACACACACACACACACACACACAGAGAGAGAGAGAGAGAGAGAGAGAGAGAGAGAATATTTAAGATTTTAAAAATCATTTTAATAAATCTTTTAAAATTGTCTTTAATGATATTCAAGAGACTGATACAAAAGTTTTCTTACCTCAAACTATTACTGAACGTTTTATTTACCATAACCATGATTGGACTAGTAACTATTAATGAATGTTTCATTTACCATAACCGTGACTGGATTAGTTAGTTCTGTTTGTCAGCTTAACACTACCTATACTCACCTGCAAAGAAGGTATCTCAAACAAAGGGTTGGTTGGTTGGTTGGTTGGTTGGTTGGTTGGTTGGGGTTGGTTGGGGTTGGTTGGGGTTGGTTGGGGTTGGTTGGGGTTGGTTGGTTAGTTGGTTGGGGTTGGTTGGTTGGTTGGTTGGTTGGTTGGTTTTGGCTTTTTGCTTCTACCAAATTGACCTGTGAGTATATTCATAGAACATTTTCTTGATTGCTGATTGATGTTGGAGGACCCAGGCTACTGTGGGTAGTGAAACTCCCAGTCAGAAAACTAGGTGAGCAAAAACCAGAGAAAGCAAGCCAGTAGGCAGTTTTCTTCCATGGCTCCTACCTCCTTTTGTGCTTGAGACGCAGCCCTGATATTTCTTGCTGATGGAGTGGGACATGGAAGTATAAACCAAATAAATGCTATCCTCCTCATGCTGCTTTTGGTCTCAGTGTTTGTCACAGTAACAGAAAGCAAAGTAGAACAATTGTTGTATAACAGATGTTTTATGGGTAGAACTAGAAAAGAGGAAGGCAAATGTTGTATGCTTTCTTTCATGTGGGGTTCCTCTCTCCAGGTCTGCAGATGTGAATATATAACCTGGAGTAACTGCAGAACATAGGAAAGTAAACGGGGACAGTGGGATGGGGGATTAGTAGAAGAGAGAATAACAGGGCACAAGTGTTTCAAAAGGGAAATGAAAAAAGTAAGGGACCAGCAATAAGGGAGGAGAAAATAAATATTAAGGAAGGTAGAGGGGTAAAATAACAATAAAGATGTCTGAATACGTTACAAGGAATCACTATTATTACCTACCTCCTTAAAATTGCATATAATATAATTGTGTATATAAGTACATATACAGTTTAAATAAAAATTTTTCATCTAGGCTGGCAGTAGTCTTCACAAGAGCTATATATTTAATAAAAATCCTAACATCAAGAATGACAAGCCCCATTTTGAGTTGTTATCCAAAAGATCCCCAAAATATTATAAGCTATTGCTGTTGCCCTTGATTGCCTCCCCAGAGGTGGAATATAAGTCTCTATTGCTGAAGATACCATGTACTCCAGATACAGTACCCAGAGGACCTAATTGCATCTGATCCACAAGCCTCCTCTCTGAGAAGCAGCTTTCATGATAGCAGAAGATGTCGTGCAAGCTTCCAAGAAAGGGAAGCAAGTAATAGTCCTACACAAATGTTATGGCTATGAACAACAACAATGACCAACATAGCTTGATAACCCTAAGGATGCAATAGTGGCTTGCATACTCTGGTGCTAACTAACAGCTCTATAGTTGAACATAAGGTCTGCTTAACTGGAGGAAAATCATGCCAGGCACTAGAAGCCTTGCAAAATACACAGGGCTCATGAAGTCATGGAGCTTGGAAGAGTACCAACAATTACCACCTTACTAAACCACTATAATTCCTAACCACATTCTAAATATTTACCCTTATATACACAAATAAGTCCTTAACCCTCATTAATGAAACTTCTCTGTGCAACAAACACTCTTACAGAAAATCACAGCTGATCCAAATGCAGTGAACAGGAGAGTTATAGTACCTAGTCCCAACTACATACATCTATTATGCAAATCCTGTATCTAAGGCACAAAGATCATTGCAGAAGAGGGAGCAGAAAGATTATAAGACCCAGAGGAATAGGAAGCTTGCTGTGAGATTGTATTTGAGAGGCTTCAGCCATGATGTCTTAACAACCTACACAAAACCTAAGCTAGAATGACACCGATGGACACACTAACGTGGAGAAGGGACAGTTCATGGGGCCTTAACCCTAGACAAAGAACTATGGGCAACCATGGAATTCTGGGAGTGGACGAGGTTATCATCACCTTGAAGAAAGAAACCTCCAAGTGAATATCAAGACCAAGTGGTTAGCCCTAAGATCGTGTGTGTGTGTGTGTGTGTGTGTGTGTGTGTGTGTGTGTGTGACATAATCAGGTTATATTCATATTCTTAGGAGAGTGTGTGGGAGGGGTGAGGTGTACAAACATGTTTTTAACAAAAATTAATGAAAAAAAAAGTTTCTCAGAAAATTGGGAATAGTTCTACCTCAAGAACCAAACTAAACCACTCCTGGACATACACCTAAAAGATGCTACACCATCCCACAAAGATACATGCTCAACGATGGTCTTAGAGGCTTTATTCATAATAGTCAGAAACTATAAACAATCCAGAGGTCCCTCTACTGAAGAATGGATAAAGAAAATGTGGTTCATGTACATATTAGAATGCTACTTAGCTATTAAAAACAAGAAAATGGTGAAATTTGCAGGCAAATGGATGGAGCTAGAAAATATCCTCCTGAGTGAGGTAATCCAGACGCAAAATGGCATGCATGGTATGTACTTACTAATAAGTGGATATAGCCATAAAGTACATAATACTCATGATACACCCACAGATCCAAAGAATTTAAATAAGAAGGGAGGCCCAAGAGAGGATGCCTGAATCTCACTTAGAAGAGGGAACAAAATAGTCATAGGAGGCAAATGGAGGGAAGGAACAGGGTGGGAAAGGTGGGGGGGGGGGAATGGGGCAGGATCATGAGTGGGGAGATACAGAGAAAGGTCCAGAGAGCCAGTAGAGTGAATGAACATCTGAGGTGCGGGGAGTTAGAGGATGGAAGGAATCTCTAGGAAGTTCCAAAGACCTGGGATGGGAGAAGCTCCTAGGAGTCAATGTTGGTGACCTTATACTAGATGCCTAAAAGTGGAGACATAGAACCTGAAGCAGCAACCTTCTATAGCCAAGCAGGACCCCCAGTGGAGGAATAAGGACACCAACCCACCCACAGAACTTTCAACCCAAAATTTGTCCTGTCTAGGAGAAATTCAGGGACAAAGATGGGGCAGAGGCCAAAGGAATGCCCAGTCAACCAATAATCCAACTTGATACCCATTCCACCAGCAAGCACCAGTTCATGACACTATTAATGATACTCTTTTGTGCTTTCAGACAGGAGTCTAGCATAACTGTTCTCTGAGAGGCTCTACCCAGCAGCTGACTAAAACAGATGCAGATACCCACAGCCAAACATTGGGGGAAGGATTGAAGGCTCTGAAAGGGATAGGAACCCCACAGAAAGACTGAAAGAGTCAACTAACCTGGACTCCTGAGAGCTCTCAGAGACTGAGCCACCAACCAAACATTCATAGGCTGGAACAAAGCCCTCATCACATATGTAGCAGTTTCCATGTGGGTAACCCAACAACTGGAGGGGAGGCTCTCCCTAAAGCGGTAGCCTGACTTTGATATCCGCAGGACTGCCTTGTCTGCCCTCAGTTGGAGAGGATGTGCCCAATCCTGCAGAGACTTGATGTGCCAGGGTGGGAGAATACCAGGGGAGGTAAGCTCCCTCTTTTCAGAGGAAAAGGGGAGAGGGAAGTGGGGAAGGAATTGTGTGAGACTTGGAGGGAAGGGGGCCGATACTGTGATGTAAAATGAGTAATTAAATTAATGGGTGGAAAAAAGAAAAAGAGGCCACAAATTTGAAAGAGTAAGAAGGTCTCCTTGGAGATGTTGGAGGGGGAAGAGAATGGGGAAATGATGCATTATAATTTTAAAAATTATTGTGAAGAAATTTTTAAGGAAATATTTTAAAGCTGTAAAAGGGGCAAAACTTCAAATATATTTAGATCGATTGAAAGCATATTTTCCTCTTATTACAGCTCTCATTGTCTCATATAGTGTTACAATTTTCTGACCAGAGTATAAAATTCAGTCAAACTGAGCTCATAGGAAGAATCCGGGGCATGGTCTGGGAAGATAAAAGTTCCATTTTTGGGCCAGCTTTTCTAGCAAACCTCACACACAAGCAAGGTTACAGCTTGCCTGTAAATTCTCATCGCAATCTTTACTTTTCTTGCATTGCACTTATCACAACTGTTATAAACATATTTTTGTTTGCTGTCTGTTCCCTTCTTTGTTCACAATCTGTCTCCAAGATCTAATATAGCACTATCCATAATAGGCTTACTGAGTTGTTGGTTTTTTTTTTAACTAGATGAAATTAAAATCACATTCTAGTTTCTACTCTGTCACTCACAAGCCAGATAACCTTTGTTAAATCATTTAATCAAGCTGTTTCATGTCTTGTAAAGCTTGTTTGGGGACTAAATCAGATGATGCATGTAAATGAGCTGTGGCAATTGCAAAATTCTATGTAGCTGTAATCTTCCCCTCAATACACACACACACACACACACACACACACACACTGGATAAGCAAGAGACTTTTTTATCTTGTTAGATTGTCAATTAAATCTCTCATTCTAGCTAACTATGACTCCCAAGATGACTTCGGATTCCAAGAAGACAATGAAAGGATCTCAAGGTTGGGTATAAGCAATATGGTGTCTTGTTTCTTCTCTTCTACCAAGGAGCTATAGCATCCATTGTGGGTTGTTTCTTAACAAAAACATAAAAGAAAGGAAGTGAGTTGGGGAGAGAGGGAAAGAAAGGGAGGGAAGCAAGGAAGAAGAAAGGGAAAGACAAAAGGAGAGAGGGGGAAGAGAGGGAAGGGAGAAGGGAGGGAGGGAGAGAGAGTAAAGGGGGAACATAGATCAGCCTCAAAATGCCAACCGTGGGAATGCTTTCAACAGTGTAAAATGCACAGGGAACTATGCAGTGAAGACTATACCTTGCCAGTTAATACACATTACTGAGCATTTGTAACTTGCTTGGCATTTTTATGTAACTTAATTCACTTTGAATTATTGTAACTAAGATAAGTCACCTATTTTAAATTAAAGAGATTGCCATTGCACTTTCATACTGTGTTTGACTTTCAGCTCTAGTACCTGGAGCCATCTGCTAGGTCACTTTACTTTGCTTTGTAACATCTCTCACAGCATTAGTCTGTCTCATAACGACTTTTATTGTTTTCAAAGCTGACATTATATATGAGAGCATAAATTGAAGGCATAGAGATGTGGTTAAGCGATAGAACATTGACCCAATACATACAAAGCCCTGAGGTCAATCCTCAATGCTGCAAGACTGAACAGAAAGTTGAAATTCCTCAAATTCCACAAATGTTTACTGAGTGCTATAAAAGAAATAGCACTTGACTCAACTCCACTAAAACAGAAATCGGGGGGCAGGAGAGGCTGCTAAAGGGTGAGGTAACAAATGAAAAAGAGATAAAGGACCTTTGGGGAGGTCGGTTAATGTGGTTCACAGAGCTGGGTTCCAGAGCCAAGAAACTCCATGATTATTCGTCTTCATAGTCCAAATCCAACAGTGTCCAACCAACTGTCTTTTGACTGTCTTGATTCAGTAAGCCAGGGTTTTTACTCATTTTTCAAGCAATGTGATCTGGGGTTTTTTTTTTGTTTGTTTGTTTTTTTACATTATGAAGAAATGTGAATGTCTTACATTCCTTATTAAATTTCATTAATATATGTTGATTCTACAGATTAGTGTGATTTGCTTCATACTTCCACACATACTTACATGATTCACTGATTAAATTCACTCTCCTTTTACTAACCATCCTTCCTGTGACACACCATCCACAACCTCTCTTTTATCACTAGTCTACATTTAGCTCAAATTTTTTAGCATTTACATACGAAAGAAAGTGTTCTAAACATGTCTTCCTATGTCTGACTTATTTACCTTAACATGCTATTCTCTATGGTTTCTTCCATTTTGCCACAAAAGACAGGATTTCAATCTTCCTTGTAGATGAATAATACTTCATTTTGTGTATACCTTATCCAATCACCTGTTGACTGGCATCTAGACAAATACTAAATTTTAGCTATAGTGATTAATGCAGCAGTAAACATACAGATATGTATAAATATGTATCTCTTCAGTACTAAGATTTTACTTCCTTTAGCTATCTACCAAAAATTGTGATAACTGAATTACATAGTAGAACTATTTAATAATTCTTTCAAACCAACAAAGTCCAATGTTAAGGCTAGAAACAGGACCTTGGGCCTGAGTTTAATCAAATTGTCAATCTGTAACATTTTCTCTTCTTCTTCAAATGAAATTATAAGTTGATTATTTTGTAATGCTCTATCCTGACTTCAGTCTTTTACATTCTATACAAATATTTCTATGCATATTACTAAGCTTCATTTTTTGAAGTGTTTATCCACCATGGTAACATCAAATTTATGAGTTATACTGGAATTACCACATTGTTGGGGAAATTGGGGTCCCATTTGGGGAATTTTTAGTCTCATTAATAAAAGAACTTAAGAGAGCACTCAGAAGAAAGCCCAAGGACAATATTATTAGAGTTTAAAGGAAGAACCCCAGTGCAATAAATTGTGAATGTTAGCAGTTGGCTTGAAGAAAGAGATGAAAAAGAGAAAGAGAGACAGCTGCATCACATGTATCGAGCCAGGCTAGAAGTTACACATATGGCAAGCAAGTAGCCGCCATATAGAATGGAGGTTTAGATATAGTAAGATCCAATGTGTTGGGAAATAAAGGGAAAGTTAGGCTTTCTGAGTATTATAAAGCTGGAAAACGTATAAGGCAGAATGGTCACAGCTCTGTAACTGACCACACTGGGTATTGGGATTCTGGGAATGAGGGGTATATTATCTTCCTTCTATCTCATGAGCAAGGCTTAAAGTGGATCTACCTTCCTGAGGGGTGATTTCTTAGGTGACTTACCAAACTAGATTAACGCTCTTACCGTTGTGGATAGCTTGAGAGTAATAAACTGCTCTAAGTGTTATTCTGATGTTTTTATTACTGTCACTTGCATATCCAGTTTTTCTTGGTCTCTGAGTTCTCTGCAAACTCCAGAGCTCTTCTCTTGTGACACAACCTCAACTGTAAGTTAAATACTGTGAGTATCTCCCTTTCATGGCATTTAATCACATGGCATATTTACAAGATGAGTCCTGATAAAGAAGGCTTGTTAAATTTAATGGGTCACTTTTTATATTTGGGTGAAAGGCCTTAAACCCTTATAAATTAGGGCTTGGATTTATAACCCATGACAAATGTGATGGCAAATGCTGATTCTCTAGTAAGTTCCTTCAACACTCTAGCCCCCACCAACAATGGACAGATAGTACTACCATCTGTTATTGTTTACAGAAATGACACTGGTATTGTTTGATACCTGGACAATGTGCTTAAACCCAAGATAGATCTCATACAGTCAAGACAGGCATTTCCATTTTTAAATGTCTACTTTAAAAATATATATACTATATGCAAATGTGCACACATGGACTGAGAACTTAAACACACTTCCTACCTGTTTTCCAAATAAAACAAAACAAATAGGCAGAGATTTGGAGCTTCCCACACCACTGTTCAGGTTACTGTAACTGTGGCTCTTTTTCACAAATTACAGCTCAGTGGTAATTTCCCTCTTCGATAAAACCGTGGAGATCACTCAACTTCAACCTCAACATCCTTAATCCTGCTGGTAGACTTTTATAATTTTCTGCTACCAGTGAGTTATTGCTTGACAAGTGTTTAAATACTATATATTGTGAAGTTTAAATAAGGAAATTATTTACACAGGAATATTCTTTAAAGTATATTACCAATTATATAGTTCCCTGAACACTTAATCATGCAGCCAAGTGGAAAACCCTTCAGGAAGTCTGTCCTCTACCACTTTCCCATAATGAAGGGCGCCTCAGGAAATATGCATTTAATCTCCGCGACGGCATTTCAAGCACCTAATCTTACTCTGCAGTGCACTCCGCACTTCTTGTCATCCAAACAAAATGCAGGTAAATGATGGAGAAGCTTAGCTTAGACCCTTTAAATATTTACTGGCTAGTCGACTCTTAGTAATACATGCTGTAGTGTTAGACTCAATTTCATCCTCGAGTGGTCTGCAGACAATTTGGACAGGCTTACTGAGAAGCGCGGGATCTTTCTCCGCTTCGCCTTTGAGAAACCATTCCCTTATCGTAAGTGAATTAGTTGAAGAACTTTCCTGCTAGTCCGGGTGTATCAACAAATCAGCCAGGCCGGCTGCACTGATGGCTCACTTATCCCAGCTCCGTTTAGCTGGCTGGAGAAAAGGTCTGTGGAAGGAGGGTCCGCTCTGCCGAGTTCTAGCGGACACTGATCCCCAGTAACACATGGGGAGTCTCATTTCCCAAAGTGAAATTGGTATATTGGCCGGACAGAAAACCAACTTGATTTCTGTTTCATTTATTTTTCTACAGGAGTAGTCTGCGCCTGAGTGAGGAGCAAGCATGGCTTTGTAACTTCTGAGGCTGCCTTTAAAAGCTGAACTGTTGCCAAGGTCATAGCAAGATACCAAAGCCTCTGAGGACAGAAAACTTCCTCCTGACTACTTGTCATTGTCCCTATTAACGGGACCCTAAGAATATGATTCATATCTATATACACTTATGAAAATATCAGAAATATATAATTAAATGTAAAATTGTATCTATATTTCATTTATGTGCGTGTGTACGTGTGTGTTATATATGAAGAAGGGGACTCAGAGAATCAAAACTAAGAATTGAGGAGTTTCACTAACAATGTTTTGCATTAAACATAAGAAAATCAAGACGAGGAAAGATCAACGGGTGGATACTTCATTCCTCCTTAGAATAGGAAACAAAATACCCATGAAAAGAGTTATAGAGACAAGGTTTGGAGCTAAGATGAAAGGATGGACTATCCAGAGACTACCCCACCCGGGGATCCATCACATAATCAGCCACCAAACCCGGACACTATTGCATATGCCAGAAAGATTTTGCTGAAGGGACCCTGTTACAGCTGTCTCATATGAGGCTATGCCAGTGCCTGGCAAATACAGAAGTGGATGCTCACAGTCATCTATAAGATGGAACACAGGGCCCCCAATGGAGAAGCTAGAGAAAGCACCCAAGGAGCTGAAAGGGTCTGCAACCCTATAGGTGGAACAACAATATGAACTAACCAGTACCCCCAGAGCTCATATCTCTAGCTGCATTTGTAGTGAGGATGGCCTAGTCGGACATCACTGGGAAGAGAGGCCCCTTGGTATTGCAAACTTTATATGCCCCAGTACAGGGGAACTCCAGGGCCAAGAAGCGGCAGTGGGTGGGTAGGGGAGCAGGGCAGAGGGAGGGTATAGGGAATTTTCGGGATAGCATTTGAAATGTATATAAAGAAAATATCTAATAAAAAATAAATAAATAAATAAATAAATAAATAAATAAGAATGTTTTGCATTGCTAGAATGCTTAAACAGAAGCTGCCACTATTACAGTTAGTTTTAATAAAGAGGTCATGTCTCCCTATTTGCTTTTCACACGCTGTGTATGCATTTAGCATTGGAGCACAATGTTGGACTGTAGATGGGCAAACTGAGGCCAGTCCCCTTCAATATGAAGATACCGCAGATAATCCATTGAACCAGCCTCAGAGCAGGCTGCAGACATTGCCTGAGCCCAGCAGGGCCTGCAAGCTATCTGGCCAAGAAGCTAAAATGCTTTTACATACTCTTCCATCTCCACCTTTTCAAAGCATCTTTTCTCAAGTGTGGCCCATGTTGTACCTGACATTAGTATACTTGTGATTTGGGGAAAATATTTTGATAATGTTTTGTTGAGGATTCTTAAAGTACTAGTGAATAAATACTAAATAAAAATAAATAAATATATCCCCCTGTCTTGATTCTGCCTGAAGGCTGCAACACAGGGTCCCTCCAGATGTCAGAGAAATGGTTTCTTGTTTTCCTCAGGCAAAGGAAGCCAGACCTGCCATAATTACTCTGTTGTGCAGATTGGCACAGTATCACAGCTAACACAGCAGAGAACATGAAAGACCAGGTTATAGCATCTCTACCGCTGTAAATTGAAATAATAAACTTTGGCAAACACGGAGGATGGCAAATTCAATTTGACAGCACTCTCAAAGCAGACTAAGAACAACAGAGGGAAGCTGAATAAACAGGATTAGAAGGCATTTTATTTGATTATTACATCATTGGATAAAGCAACTTGTAATGCAATTCCTCCAAATTGTTAATGTGGTATTCACAAAATGGTAGAAATCAAATTATCGTTATGTTTGACATTCAAAACTACTGATTTCCAGGCTGGAAGGGAATTTTCTAACTTTAGCTCCAAACATTCTCTCTTTAAACAAACACACAGGTGAGAGTCCACTATGTAAAACAATTAAACTCAGGCTTGCTCACTCACTGAAGGCAAGAGGGTTGTTGCTGCCTATTTCCAGATTACAGATCCTCTACCACTCAAGTCCCCAGAAAGGGACCAGGAGAATGGATCAAAATATGCAGCTGTGGGGAGTGGGGGTGGGGAAACATCTAGAAAGTCCTAGAGACCTGGGATGTGAGAGGCTCCCAGGACTCAATGGGGATGACCTTAGCTGAAATTTCCAACAGTGGGGAGATGGAACCTGAAGAGACCACCTCCAAGAGATAGACAGGGCCCCCAGTCAAGTGATGGGACCACCCTCCCATCTTCAAAATTTCTGACCCAGAATTGTTTCTGTCTAAATGAAATGCAGGGACAAAAATGGAGCAGAGACTGAAGCAAAGGCCATCTAGAGAACGGCCCAACTTGGGATCTATCCTATTGGGGAGGGGGGACACCAAACCCTATCATTGATACCATGTTGTGTTTGCAGCCTAGCATGGCTGTCCTCTGAGAGATTCTACCATCAGCTGACTGAGACAGATGCAGATCCTTACAGCCAACTACTAAACTGAAGTGGAGACCCCTATGGAAGAGTTAGAAGGATTGAAAGAGCTGAAGGGGATGGCAACCCCATAGGAAGAACAACAATATCAACTTACTCAGACCCCTGGGAGCTCTCAGAGATTAAACCACCAACAAAAGAGCATTCATGGGCTGGTCTGAGGCCCCCTGGCACATATATAGCAGAGGACTGCCTTGTCTGGCCTCAGTGAGAGAGGATGTGCTTAACCCTGTAGAAACTTGATACCCGAGGGAAGAGGGATTGAGGAAGTGAGGCCAGGGTAGCAAGGGGTGGGGATTGGGGGAACACCCTTTCAGAGGCAAAGGGGAGGTAGGAGGGTGTGAAGAACTCTTAGAGTAGGGACCAGGAAGGTGGGCAATTTGGGGGATGTAAATAAATAAAACAAATTTTAAAAAATCTTCGGGATTCTATTTAGAGTATCATTAGAAAATGATCAACAACTTCATGTAAAATACAAAGACTTTGCACGAAAGTTGTGACATTGCCTATTAATCCAAGCGCAGAGGAGACTGAGACATTAAGATGGCTCGGGGTATATAGTGAGATCCTGTCCCAAATATGCAACAATATCAACAAAGAAAGCTTATCTCTCTTAAGATGTACTACTAAAAAGAGCTATGAAAGAAAGAAGGAAACTACTGTTAGGGATTATGCTGGGTTAGTAATTAGTGGTTATACTTTCTCCTCCAATAACCACGACATCACTAGAACTGATTAGCTAGGTTTCCAATGAGCGGGTCTCAAGTCCAATGAGGGAGCAGTTCTGTTTTGTCAAGGAATGTGTGCCACTATCGAACCCATAAGGTTATAGTACTGTGCTGGCCCTTGATGTGGTTCATAGGCATCATAGCTAAGTAGGACTGTTGGATGCCTCCCTCCTCTAGAATCTTGCATGGCTTTCTGGTACCATGAAAGCTAGTCATCAGAAAGGGGGCATTCATGTCGGTTGCAGGAAAAATTTTGTTAAGTTGGAAGAAATATGGCCTACATTCTTTAATAAGCCTTCCAATATTCTGTTCGCCATCTTATACTTTAACTGTGTTCTGTGTCCAGAACCAACTACTACTTTTTAATGGAGAGAAATTAAATAAAGTTTTAAAAGACTGAACAAAGCTGATTAGAAAGAGGACAAAAAGCCTGGAGAAAGATTATAATATTTTGTGCTGTTTAACCTGCATAAGAAAATACTGAGGAAGGATGGTTGTGGGGAAGGATTTTCTTAACTGCATAAAATATTCCTACAGGTGAATGCTTGCTCTCTGAAGTGGTTCTTCAAGAACCTATCATGTGTCAGGACAAAAAAGTGGAAAGACACAAGTTCAGTCTGGCCCAGAGCCAGACATATAAATTCATGATTGACCCTGCAGTATCATGGGTACTGTAATCAAGGTATACATGAAGAGCAACATGCAGAAAAGGAGTGCTACCTCCTAGACTAATACAGTTGAGCATGAGCAACCATAAAGGAAGATAAAGAGAGCTTCCAGAACCTCAATGAGGGAAAATTCCAGGCAGAGGAAGATAGAGAGCAGCAGTGACTTCAGGGACTTGCAATAAGTTCAAAAGAGCCAGAAACTGTCATCTAACATAAGCATCTAGAAAGGCCAGAGACATGGACTGCCATTAGATAGTAGAGATATCTGCCCATCAATTCATTGGCTGAGCTCACCTCCAGCTAGAAAGAGTATAAAATCTAAATACATCTGCTGGAATAGACTTCCCAATAGCATCCTTTCCACCAGCAACTTAAGAGTAACTCTGAGGAGAAGGTTGTCAATCTACTTTCCAGTTATATATCATACTCATTTTTATGCCATGAAGGCTGTTTTAATATCACCCCTGCTAACATTTGAGGACTTTGTCTGCCATGAAAGGGAGCCACTGAGAGGCCAGGAAAAGGGTCAGCAGGTAAAGGGCTTCCTATTCAAGCCTGACAACTTTACTTCAGTCTCCAGAACTCACATAAAAATCCAGATCTGGTGACATGCATCTGCAATCTCAGCACTCCTACAGTGAGCTGGGAGGCAAAGGCAGGAGAATCACCCAGAGGCACATGGATCATCTAGGCTGGTACACAGCATAGGGGCTGAAAGAAGAGAGCCTGGTTCACACAGTGAAAGGCAAGAACCAACTCTTGAAAACTGTCCTTTGACCTCCACAAGCATACATTATAAGGCAGCCACACTCTTACACGAACACACACACAAGTAAAATATACAAAAAGAGAGCCACTAGACAGTTTCTATCAAGTAAGATACACAATCAAGTGGCATAGTTTTTTTTTTATTAAGACCTTTCTCCATGAAAATACTTATTATATAGTTTTTACACCCTGTGGACTAGCTGTTTCTAACACCGTTTCACCTTTGGGCAACTAAATGGGGGAAACGATGAAAGAGTTCTCACTTTACTTATGAGACTGTTCTGTGATCAACATCAGAGAGCAACTGCCCAGTTAAATTTTCTCCTGCCTTTCTGAGGAATATGACACATGTAAAAGAGCTCACTGGGAGCTTCCTTGAGTGACAATCTACAAGAGGCAGATGCACTGGTGTTGAAATTCTTTTCACACTAGTGTCCTTGGTAACCCTTAGCAGCGGGAAGCATCTGGAAGTGGCCTCCGGTCCCCAAGCTGTCCACATGCTTGCCCTCTGTTGCCCCAGAGCCAGCTACAGGGCCATAGTGTGCTGCTGAGTTCAGAGTTCCACCTGAAGACGAGCCCAGAGCTGTCGGGAGGAAGGAAAGCATTCCAAGGTCACTCAGCAGAACTGGAAACTGTGCGGGTGGGCGATCAGAATTCCTTTGGCTCAAGAGGCATCAGCTAAGTCATATCTTTCCCGATACACTGGATGCATTTCAGTTCTGTCCTTTCCATGTGATAGCACAAAAAGTTAAAACCTCAGCATTTCCTTTTTAAAATAGCTCCATTTCTTGGTGAATCATCACATAAACCATGTCTTCAATTTTTTTCTTTTGCTAGTGTTTCCTCATATTTCAATTGCCTGTTTATCATCTACTTTGTGAGCATTATTTTTTTCTCATTTACAGGAGATATAACTTCCCACCTCTCTCTTTCTCCCTCTCTCCCACCTTTGCTAATACTCACCTAATTAAGTCAAGCAGTTTTTCATGCAAAATCTCTCAGGTTTAAATTTTTTCCTTCTGATTAGAAGTTTAAAAGAATTAAAAAAAAAAAAGAGGGAGTTGCTGACTTTCAAAAAACAGTTTTTCCAAGAGTTTTAAGCATGAGGCCATCGGGTCATCCATTTTGAAGAAATCAGTATAGATAACAGTTCTAAACTCCTAGGGCCTGGAAGACTTGTATTCCCCAAGAGGATCTCCCTATGTCTCAAGGTCATGGCCATGCTATCAAATAAGTTATATGATCAAAGTGGCCATGCCGGTGGCCTTATGAACACGACCACAATAACCTGATGGAACCATCTTCAGAAAAAGCCCACTTCCATAACTTCCTTTCATGATGCTGCTCTTAAAAGTTTAAAGCTGTCTCGTTTTCAAGCTCTTATTAATTAATTCAATAATTTATTGAATACCAGCTGGGCACTAAGCTCTAAATTATCTACAGAGATAAATTAATGAGCAAAAGATATGGTCATTCCCCAAATGCAGTAGACACTCTCCATCTAGCCTTAATGTTGATGCTCCCCAGGGAGCTCTGGCAATCCAGACCCACCTCTAGTCCCAGGCCAATTAATTCAGAAGTTCCAGGGAGAAAGCCCTGAGTTTTAAAGAGTCCCAAGTGATCCCAAGGGTGAAAGATAAACACAGTAAACAAATAATTATATAAACAGACGCAAAGATATAACATTAATGAAAACAGGACTTGTTACATGTTTAGAATGTTATATGTTTGAATGACATATATATATATATATAGTAGAAACCACTTGTTCATGAGTAGCTACAAGGGCAAGCATAGCACAGCGTCATCTGAAGAAATACTGATCATCCTGGCAGAGCTTCCTCTCAATGTGTCAGATCTGTGCTAAGTATCTGGGAATTTCTGATCGTTGCCACCTGCTCCAATGAGTAAACTCCCTGCCTCTCATCAAGTGGGGACATAAGCAAAGATCCTCACCTGCCTGACCCTCCCAAACCCTGGGGAGTTGTCTAAACAGAGCCACTTTATTAAAATGCAGTGCTGAGAGGATGCACGGGAGTAGATAGTTATGGAGTGAAAGTTCGGATTGGCAATAGATGGCCAAGCTAAAGCAGAGAGGGGAGCTGATCCACTAGGTCTGTTTGCAGACTTAAAGGGAAAAATAAATTCTGTCAGGCTCTAAGCAAGATTGTCTGGGATTTGCTAAGGGATATGTGCAGAATCCTTATATAATGAGCTTCTTTAAATAAACAAACAGCTTCTGGCTTTCCAAAGCTTCTGGGTACTGGAGAGGTTATTAAAAAAGCAGGAGGTGGTGGCTGAGCCTTGTTGCTGCAGCTGTGAAGAATCCCTTCCCATCAGCGTGCGCTCACCTGGTGCACACAGCGGTTCTCAGGGGAATGATTTTGTTCTTGCTTCGTCTTATAATTTTAAAAAGTCCTCTGGAAACACTTATTTGATTTACATCATAGTAGATGGAACTATACCTATGAATCCATTATATCTTCCTTGTAGTTTTGTTTGATCTCCAGTCTTTGCCTGGGTTGTAAACTTTAATCAGGTCACTACACTACCATGTACTTGCCACAAAGCAGGTAAAATGGAAATTTAAGGAACAGTAATAATGTGGACAAGTGCATATTTCTAAAGAGAAAGCAATCTTTCCAAAGCCCACATAATCCAATTTTTAATTATATAATGAGAATATTATACTTCTAAAAAATGCAAGCATACAGGAGTACTGTAAGAAGTGACTTCAGGAGACAAGCAAAGGAGCTAAGAATTTGCTGCTCTTACCAAGATCCTAAGAAGAGACTAACTAAGGCTCGATTTCACGGTATAAAGGAAGACAGTTTCATTTTTAGTAATTATACAAGTTGGGGGTATTTTAAACACAACACATAATGCACACACTTAGTTGTTTTTCCTGAAGGCTACCCAGTAAAATCTGCTTTATGGATGACTTGACACAAGACAGAACCCGGAAGCTCTGTGAGGCCCTGACTACCAAGTCAGGATGTATCCCTAACTCAATTCACATCATAAATGTACAAAGTAAGAAAGAAAGGGAAAGAAGATTAATCATAATCAGAATTAGTGCCCAAAGCCAAGATATGATTTTCTACAGTAAGGTGAAGCCTCCTTTTCAAGATTTCCAGGAACTGATCAAACCTATATGGTAACATTCAGTGGAGTTCCCTTGGGTTACTGGAGTGCTTTATGTTCTGTTAAACATATTACATAATTCCCCTGCCACATTACTCAACAGCTAGATAGAGCTGCCTCGTGCAATAGATGATCATTTGCACAGAAAAACACAACCAAGTGACATGCAAGGAATAAGAAACTTTGGAATACTACACACTGAATGAGATGGATGTTTGTATCCCACCCCCTCCCCCTAAGACTCGGGATCTATTCAGAAGAGGTGGTGGAGACATTCCAGAGTTGGAGAATGACTTTAAGGAAACAACACAGAAAGATGGGTGCACATAGGAACTCACAGAGACTGTGACAGCATGCACAGGAACTGTGTAGGTTCAAGTCAGACAAATTTTCAGCAAAGAAAATGGGAAGCAGGCACAAAGTCCCAACCCTGACCTAGCAGCTATTGGCAATTCATAGCTACTGGAAATTGTTTTATTAAAATCAGTTTTGTTCAATGGAGTGACACTGGGTTTATCAACCACACTCCAGGGCAGCTGACCAACACAAATTAGACTCCATAGAGTTTTTGTCTGTTTGTTTAACTTTTAGGAAAGGCAAAGAACAAAGAAATTGGGTGGATATGGATGGGGGAGGGAGGATATAGGAGAGTTGGGAGAGGAGAAAGAATATGATCAAAAGATAGTGTATGAGATTCACAGGGAATGAATAAAAGCACCATGAAAATAAAATAAAATGATCCCATAATAATCTCAATATTCACATTTGCCATCTAAAAATAGCCCAAGCCAATTCTATCCATTACATTGTGTAGTCAGCTAGACCATGAGTCAAAATTACATTTTCTAATATATAAGCATACATAATATGATTCACAAATATTTCACTTACCATGGCAGCTTCCTAATCTTTGTGTTATAATAGGATTGCATTCCAAATGATCTTAGGGTTATTTAAAGGCATTTGTTCTTTAGACAGGTTTTGCAAAACATTATGTGACCAAGGTACATAGACTTTTTTTTTAAGCTATGGCTAAGCTCCACTCCCACAAAGGACTATGCGATCAAAATAGCAAGAAAAATGTAATAGAAACCATTTTAAAAGGACAACCTATGTAAAACTAAAACTGACAAAAGCCAAACTCTAAGAATATTATTTATGGTAATTTCTCATTTTCCGACTTGTTCTAGGAAGTATTTTTGATGACTTGGTTATGTGCATGCAACGGTTTAGATTCACTCCCAGGAACTTGTGTGCTAGATACTTAATTTTCTGTCATTTATTAGTGGTAGTAGAGGGGAGGGACTTTGATTGGTAACCAGTATCAGATGAGGTCAGTATGGTGGGATCCAACCTTCTATTAGAGACTTTTTAAAAAGTTTTAGGTTAGCCTACAATGTCATGGCTTTATCAATCCTACTGACTATAGAAGAAGGGGAAGAGAGATTGGAAGTGATGACATTGTCCTTTCTCTCTCTCTCTCTCTCTCTCTCTCTCTCTCTCTCTCTCACACACACACACACACACACACACACACACACACACACACAGGTAATTTCCACCACTGCTGTGGAACCTCCAAAAGTGAGATGGTTCACAACAGACATGGCCCTTTGACCTTAGACTGTCCAGGCTGCAGAACTCTAAGAACTAACATTACTTTCATTATAAATTACTCACACTGTGGTATTTGAGTGCAGCATCAAAGGAGGTCCAGGTACCTCCCACCTGAACTTCAACCTAATGCATTTCTTCATTTTTACCACAACCTGCCTCAAAATATATCAAAGGTTCTAGAATCAATTTCTTTCTAAGGTTTAAGAAGCTCAGCAATCATCTAAGCAAACCCAAACCCTGACAAAGCCCTGGAATGAGGTGTGGTTAGTTTAGTTCATGATGTCTGAGAGAACAAAGGCGCATTAGCCTTTCCCATTTCCCATTTCCTAATGCTCAGCTTACAGAATACAGAATAAACAGAATAAGACATATTTCATGGACTAGGTAACACACACCACCACATGCAAGATTCCCATTAAGGCTTTAATGAGTTTAGCCTCTAGCTTAAAAATAAAGTTCATTAAGGCAGTTTTCATTTTCATTTTTAACTTCTTATTGGCGTTATTATTGGTGTTCATGTGTGGTGGGGGAGGGGACATGAGTATGCCACTGTGTGTGTAGAGGTTAGAGGGAGGGGGTTTCTCTCCTTCCACTTTATGTCAGTTCTGGGGATCAGTTCATCAGGCCTGCTCAGCAAGTGCTTCCTTCCATCCACTAAACCTTCTCATTGGCCCAGACTAAGACAGTTTTAAAAATAAAATTAAACAGAAAAAGGAAGAGCTGGACACTTATGAAGTTTTGGAGTCAAACATGCCAAGTTTATTTATCTAGAGATATATTTGAAGTCTTGAAACTAAAAGAATTCTAGTCAGCATTTCTCAGTCAGGAGAGAAATGCCTCTCAGAAGTGATAACCCTCGTCTCCCAGGATCCCTGAGAATGCTCTCTTCCTCTAAGTAAATTCCACTTTATCAAACCCTAGGAGGGTCTTATACAGCAACAGCAACTGCCCTAAAGTGATTATTCACCGAGACAGCTACTTTAGGCAGATGTTGTAACGCTGACCCTCAGGAAGGAAAGTCATTGAGTACAGATGGGAAGGCATAAAACCTTCCTTTTTAAAGTAGAGTCAAAGCCTAGATAACTGAATGTCTTAAGATAATAATCACCATTTATGGCCAGAATGCTCTGGTCTTTTGAGAAACATTCACAAAGAAAATAACCGTGCTTAGAATTCTGTTCATGAAAGTAAAAGTGGACAAAGATGTTGGAAAACAATAGATTGCAAATGCCAGACATTTTCCTCACTGTGCTGTGGGTCTCCTGACTCTCTGTCCCCCTTTCCAGCTTCCTTGATGTCCTAGGAGACTCACTGATGTCACCTGCATCAACAGCCACCTTCCCCTCTGGCTGTTTGGAGTTTCTGCCAGTGGGAGCCAGGACAGGAAGACTCAGGCAGGAAGCCAAAGAAAGTGTAGAAAACAATAAACTGAGTAAGGGTGAAACAAGACAGGAAGAACTGGGCAAGAGGAAAGATCAAGTCAGATGAATTAATATGATGCTGATTGCCTAAGGGAGGTAATACTCTAGTTGGTAAATGCGGGAGGCAAGGCTTCGGAAGACCTCGGGCACACAAAACTGCTGGTTCTGTGTTGCACGAAGGCCAAGACTCTGCATGTGGATGGATTCACGTGCCTCTCAAATCCAAAGCTGATTGTAATGGTCCTGTTCTCAGAAGAGTTTGGCTGGCTGGCCTCATTTGCAGTTCAAGATCATTCTTGGCACCTGATAGCTGCTTTAGACCTTGTCTAAGAGGCCTGAGTAGAGGCCACAGCTAAGAAGTGTTTCTCTATCTGCAGGTGCAAAGGGAGCGTGGATAAATGATTTTTGTAAATCTACCTCAATGCTGTACTTCAAGTATTTCATTTTCACACAATCCATTAAGAGATGAAATGGAATCAGTAGGTCATTACGGTCAGAAGTATTTAAATGATTTAATATGACTGGAGATATAAATCTATACTGTAGTCCTTGATTTCTTCTATTCATCCGAAAACCTTTATTATTCAAAAGTGCTCACCAGGTTCTGCCTCATGCAGAAAAATACCCTCAAGCAGAGGACTGTTGCATATTCTTACCATATTCTCCCAAACTTGAATGGTAAGCAGTTGTGCATCAGTACCACCACCCGCTGCCACGGGTGTGCATATGGAGTCTCACAAATAAGAACATAAAATAATGACAGGAAGAAAACAAACCAAAAGCTAAAATTACCAGTGGAGCTGATTAGCATATGTATAAGAGACACTTGTACAGATGTGGGTTGCTTTCTTTAGAACCTAAGTTCTCAGAGCAGTGATTCTTCATCATTTTTTGAGTTGTGAAGTCTTATTATTTGTTTGCTTTTTATGATCATCACCAGCTCCTCCCAAAAGCATATTTTTAAATGGGAAGAAATAATTTTATTTTTGAACATTTGCTCTTATTTTTACCCTCCCAAAGAGGGTAAAAAACGCTCTAGAGGTTTGCCTAGTTATCATTAATTCGGAATCAGCAGCCTCCCCTCTTGACCTTTTTGGTTTGCTTCCTTTCGTGTATGTTTGGATATCCATTGGCCACAGCCAAAGGTGTGAGTAAAGGGAAGATGGAGAACAAAGAGTCATTTCTACAAAGCCATTCAAAGTTCACATAGTTTTCATTATGTACATATATAGTGCCTGTGTGTGCTCATCTGGGTACATGTGGGAGATGTGCACACACGTGTGAACACATGTGTGCACATTGATGTAGAAAGTGGAAGACAACCTCCAACATCACTAGCTACTGAAGAAAACATCCTGTTTGCCTCCACCGTTGGCATGTGTTTTAATCTCTTTCATTTATGCATATATACAAAGGGGCATGGGCATGCTATAAAATCTATGTGGAAGTCAGAAGTTCAATTGATTCAGTAATTTTTTTTGTTTCATTCCATGACAGGGTCAAGGGTTCAAACTCATACCAAAACCATGTCCTCTGACTACCAAGTGCTTTTTCCAGCTCTCTCATCACCATTGTTCATGGGCTCTAGGGGCTGAACTCAGAGCTTACATGTGAGAGGCAAGTACTTGTCTGACTCTGCCTTCTCCCCAGCCCTACCCAGGACATCTTGAAGTAGACCAAGAAGAGGTGGTGTTATGTTTTCCCCCACATATATACTCGGAGATGCTTCTATCTAAAAACAGATTACAATAACTCAGTCTCCACAGATTCATGCTCAGCTCCTCACATACCCCACTGAGCTAAGCCAGTTTCATAGGCTTTACTGAGTGAACTTGAAAGAAAACTGTCATAGACAGAAGTTGATTTTGCAGTTTACTTTAAGCAAAGGTTTAAAATCTTTCTATAAGATTTACTAGAAGCCCTCTGTGAGGGCCAAAATGCAGAGTAATTTATTCTTTTGGGGGTCAGCGTATTCTTACACATGTCTCTTAGGATCCGAGTTGGAAGGAACTTTTTCTTTCTTTTCTTGGATTAAATAACCAAAAAAATATAACTTGAAATTTCAAACTCCACTGAATCACTTTCAATAACCTTCTCATTTTCATTTATCTTCAGGAAGTTTCTCCAGGTGTGAAGCCACCTGGTAGCAACATTATGTGTCTAACAAAGGTGCTTCCTGAAAGAAATGTTAAGTCCTAGAACGTCTAACAAGCCAAACACCCATAGCTGACAGTATCTATACATGCCTCCTCCCCATCCCTACTCCATTCATCCAACCACTCACCTACCACCTCAGTGATTCTTTCTCTGTGTAGCAGACCAGCCTGCCCCCAAAAAGGCAAAGTCTGGCTTTACCAGATAGGTGACATCTCAAGTGGATAGTCTCAAGTCCATAGTGAGCTCTACCCTGGAGCTGAGAGAACAAGGATCCTCTCCACATATCAACACACAGAATAGCATCACCCAGCCAAGAGACAAAAATCCATGTGCCTACTCCAAAGCAAAGGCTCTGTTCAGACCACTTCAGCAGAGAAGGTGGAAAGGGTTATTTGATTTGTCTGGTTGTTTGCACAAATGAGCTACCGATTCTGATCCAAATCATGACTCTGAAATTGCAAATCAACTAAGATCCGTTCTGGCTTTTATCTACAGAATTATTTATGCAACCAACATTTCTGCTTCCTCTGAAAGGGATAAAAGTGCCTTCAAATCCTTTAAAAATAAAGTTGGTGTTTTAGACCTAGAAAAATGCAAGAAAAGGCAAGGAGTGATAATGTCACTGCCAGAAAAAAAAAAAAAAACGATTAAACTCCACTTAGAGGAAATGTCATCACTGAATATCACATACCCATTTGAGGACCACAGCAGCCCTGTTAGGATGATGCTACCAAGACAAAGAGCAAGAGGAAGGGTGGGGCCACAAGTCAGGGAAGGAAGCATAAACCAATATAATAAAAAGGGAGTAACCTCACAGCTAAATAGTTTACTTTTCAAAGGCAGCACAAGGGCAGAATGCTTTGTGAAAAGAGAAAATTAGTTTCCAAAGCGTATGCATTCTACAAAGAGCCAAGTTAATTATTCAAAGCAGAAGCCCATGAATTCCCACAATTTAGTCATTCTATTCTGACACATTCAGGCCCAGTGAGCTGCTTCTTATCACTAAGACTTTGATAATTGGCTTAGACATATCAAATAAACTTTCTGGAGAATTCAGTTGTAAGCAGGTATGACATCCTAATAGGGGTTTTATTAGCCCTTTCTCTGTGCAGTAATGTATTAGCAATCACTGTGACATTTTCTGCTCTGGGGGCTTTTGGCCTTGCTCATTTTTTACACTTGCTAGAAAATAAATTTATTCACGGTAGAGATCTAATCCAATACACTACAGTGTTTACTATGCTTTCTAAAGGGACAGGCTTCAAAGAATTAATGGAAAGTGACATATACATCATAGGAGAAAATGTTCTGTCTCCAGCCGGGCATAGCTGAAGAGCGAGAATCCCTTGTGGTTCTAGCAACTTGGGGATTGTGTCAGCACAGATTTTCTGTCCCTTTCCCCAGTCACACTTTAGTTTTTTAAAACATCTAAGAAACAGAAGGGAGGCAAAAGAGCCAATAGTGTAGATGGATTAAATTTCTCTCCTCATCAACAATTGTAGGTTAAAGCATTTCTCTGAGACTTCCACTACTGAGATAATACTAATATGCTTTTTAAAATCGTTTTCTTATTTATTTATTGTGGGTGTTCATTTCTGAGTATATGTGCAGGCATGCATATGAAGGTCAAAGAACAACTTGTGGGAACCAGTTTACTCCTCTCACCAGGTGGGTCCCAAGGATCAAACTCAAGCTGTCATGTCAGCCTTGACGGCAGTTTTCTTGAGCCTTTTCTCCAACCCTAGTGCACTTCTGTCAAAAAAAAAAAAAAAAATCAACAGAGGACCTTGGTGTCAAGTCTATGGAGTGAATGTGGTTTGATTCCCACATTCTATATGAGAATAGCTTAGAATCTGTGGCTCTGTTCTCTGAATACAGAACTATCATTATAGCTATCCTCAAAACTTAATGTATTCCCCTTTTTGTCATGGGCTGTGTGACCTGAGTGGGGAGGAAAGCTGTCAGTTATATGTCTGTGCATACGTGCAGTAGACTTTGTTCAACCTCACTGATTTACCAAGGGCAGTGTAGAGGAAAGACATCATTCAGGACCCTGGCCATGGCACTTTAGTGATCCCTATTAATTTAAGAATCACATCAGAAGGAAATCGTGTACTGCAGCAAGAAGGTTCAACTTGGTATCCACAGTGTTTTGCCTATGGGTACGATGCATGGGTACTATCAAAGATTGTCTAGATGAAAAGCCTGAGGACAGGTACAGCTGGCTCAATCCTCTTGCCAATAATATTCCACAACCCAGAGAGCAAGAAGACCCAAATGAAACTGCCTTCAGGATCCAAAAAGGTAATTTTCTTGGCCAACAGAGCTGTTGTTAGTGTGATGGCTGGTGGGGACAAAATTGACAAACCTCTCTTAAAGGTTGGCAGTGAGTACCACAAATATAAAACAAAGAGGACCTGCTAGCCGCATGGACCATGTATATCCATGAATTCTGGGCAGCATTTTTTGGATGTGGCAATTACCAGCACATTGGCAGACACCATGACATCAGAAGAGATGTCCCTACTGTGATCAAAGTGGGTCTCACTGCTGCCCATGGACAGAGAAAAATACTCAGAACCACTGTTCAAGAAAAAGAGAACTAAAATGGAGGAGCTCAATAAAGTTTGTCCTTTGTTAAAAAAATAAATTTAAAAAAAGGTGATGGATTAGTGTGTTGGGACTATTTAATTCTTGTATTAAAGCTTCATATCTAAGATTTCTTATCCTTAGAGAGTTGGACTCATTTAATACTTGTAGCAGCAAAACTACTGCAGCATAAATCATATATATGTCATAAATATCCTATCATATGTCATATATATATATCATCATATTACCCAATAGAAGTAAAGTGGAAATCAAAGTAGCATAAACAACATTTAGTTAAGAAACTGAAAATGCCTACTCTTACCCTCTTTCTCATTGGCTTTTAGGTTATGTGTGCTCAGGCATCAGTGACCAAGGAAGGAAGCCATACATTTTCAGTCACTGAGCTTAAACCCCAAGACCTGATATAAAATTCTTTGATAAACTGAGCAGGAAAATTTTGGTGTAAATAGAAGAGCCCAATACTGGGGCTTCAGTTCAATGGTAGAGCACTTGGATGCCCAGCATGGGAAAGGCCTTACATTCAGTCCTCAATACCACAAAAGAAATCCTTTGAAACACAGTAACCTAGACAAAATCACTCAAGTCATAAATCAACTCCAACTCCCATTTAGTGTTTAAAACATTGATGTGAGCATGGTCCTGGCTTCTTCCAGGATGTGAACCCAGAAGCCACAGAAAAGATGCAGATGGAAGGGTCATACCTATGTACATAGATTGGTTTTTAGCATACAATAATTGGAAAGATAATGGACTTCAATATGACATTCTATACATGTATACAATGTACTTCAAACCACCCACACTTCATAGTCTGTTGGCTACCTCCCTTCAGCAGTTGATTTTTTTGACATGAAGATCAAATAGGGGACCTAATGTGGCATAACTGGGACAACATGTAGAAGCTGACGGACGAAGTATATGGTGCTTCTCAGATGGTCTCAGCATCTAGTCTGAAATATCGAAAGCTTTCCTTCTGTGATGTAGCCAATATTGTGTTTCTCTTGAAACCTAATGCAAACTTTATTCATCGCTGACATTTTCTCTCCTCCATGACTTGGATTTTCTCTAACCAACTATTATATTTATAAGCACTTATTTCTCATAGATCTGCTAAAAAGTAAAAAAAAAAAATCATAATTACATCCAAGACCAAACAACATGCAGAATAATCGTTACAGTCCTTACTAGAGGGCCACCTCATTATCCACAGATGGTGTCTGTACAGTGGCTAGCATACTCATGGGAGGAAACAGCTGCTCTTACTGTTTGGCAAAAAACTTCACTTTGACGGATCTGGTAGGAAGTTTTCAGCCTCTGAACATTCCAGAGTCCATGAAAGTATGCTTTTGAGTTTTATTCTAAACTATAAAAGAAGACTTTTCAAAAAAAAAAATCTGAGCTCTTCCTCCATGTCTCTTCAGACACCTTGAGCTTTTACCAGTGTCCATGAAGACGCATTTTCTCCTTTCCATCTTTCCTTTCATTACGGTCTTCTCATAGGTTAGCAGCTACACTGAATATTCATCTCTGGAGGTGACCAAGCCTCTGCTTGGAAAGGTGCATGAGAGTAATGCAGAGAGCTGTCCTTAGGACAAGGCCCCAGGAGGTGGGTCCCCATGTGACCAGGACCTGTGGGGATGTTCACGCAGAATCTTCTGGCCTTTCCTGAGGAAGTGCTTTGTTCACTCTTGCCTTGCCTTTGCATTTTTGGCTTTGCTATTGGAGGTTTTTACTTTCATTTTGTCTGCCACAGATGTTTTCCCAGAATCAGAAAAAGAAAACTTGGACTGTAATTTATTCTTGTTTGTCTCTGAAGATTGTGGGAGAGGAATAGATCACTACTCCTCTGTTTTGTTAATAATGGTGATGAGGTTGAGTCAACACAAGGCCCTGATCTGGGTACATCAGCTAAGGTCTGGATGTTCTCTTCCAGTGGAAACTTAGTTCTGACAACAGTTTCTCCACCAACCTGTTCCAAACAGTTACTTGATTATCAAAAAGTTATGAAAGGCCTTGCTGGATCATTGGGTCCAAGACCTAATAGGATCATTTAGAGATGAGGCAAGAAAGGATGAGGAACTGACTGGTTACTAATTTGCTGAGAGCCCTGGGCATTAGAAGAATTAGATCTCCTGATTAGGATATGGGGAGATGCTAGGTGCCAATAATTAAATTGGAATTTCCTGGGTATGTAGTCTATCACCTCTCTATACTGTAACTGCAATTGCTACCAATCACAGCTGCTCTGTTATGTACCATTGTGTTGGGTTAGATATTAGCAACCACTTGCTGAAGCTATGTTTCCTCTTTCTTGATACTGTACTGCAGAAATTAAGGGGGAGAAGAAAAGAGGAGCATACATTATGCACATTATTGTTAAAAGTTAGTTTGTAAAAGAGACTGTACATGAGAAAATGAATGTAAGACCATTTTAGTTGTAAAAAAAAAAACAGATGTATAAATAAAGGTGGCCTGAGTTGTCTCCGTGTGAGAGTGTGTGAACTGCACCTCTTAGTGGAGGTCTTCTTTCACCTGTTCCCCACATCCTCCTTCGGGTTTTGAACCCTGCCAGGACTGAGATCCGACACATCTGTTACACAGAAGTGGTTCTTCAATCTCAATATAACTTACCTTTCTAGACCTTAGTCATATAATTAAAGACTCTTCACCAGTCAAATTAATTGTATTCATTTTCCTATTTTCTACTAATAGTTTCTGGGCTCCCAATAGGAACATCATAGCAAAGATCTAATTTAAATTACTAACTTATACGTGAAGAAACTTAATCTAAGAACAGCCAGAAATGGAAAGCATAGCTTCTGATGTCCTTGGTTATATAACAAACACCCTTAAATGATACGTTAGTATTTTTTTTTCTGATCTTGTGGCTTACCTGAACAATTAACATTCTAGAATAAGAAGCCTACGTTGACCATTACACAGATGTAGAAGTCAGTATTATTATGGCAAGGGTACCTTGGTTCACTCCTAGGGGCTTATCATCCTCATTATTTAATGGTCTTAAGGCAAGACATCAAAAAGTTGAGAGGTAAAACTATAACACTTCTTGGGGGTCTACAACCTGAAATATACACAATACTGCTTCTACTATACTATACAAGTCAAAGCTTAGTATAGGCATCTCTCCTAGCCAAGAGAGTTAGCTCAGTTGGTAAAGTTCTTGCTCTGAAACATCCTCGGAACATAGGTAAGATAGATAGATAGATAGATAGATAGATAGATAGATAGATAGATAGATAGATAGATAGATAGACTGTTGGACATGGTGATGTGTGCTTGTGAATCCAAACCTAAGGATGATTCCTAGAGCTCACGGGTCTCTCTAATTGCTGGGTAAGACAATGAGAACACCCTGTCTCCTGTGCTAAAAGGGCACCATTAACCCTTAAAAGAAATCCACCCAACCTTTAAATTTTGGCATGCCACATTTTCTGTTCATCTGCCCTGAGGATCTGCTGCATCTCTGTTCTTATATTATCACACTTATATTTGTAAAGCACTTGCAAGTAGAGGCAGCAATATATTAGAGTGTAAATCAATCTCATAATTTCACATGACCTAGATAGAATGTAGCTGCCGAGTTGTAAGAAACAATTCAGTTGATCTCCCAAGGATGAAGATGTCACTAATGAGGTTTTACTGTACAGTTTTAATGGCAGTCTTAATAACAGCCATATTCGAGGAAATTCATCCACCATAACATTAATATATTGCAATTAAGACTACAGATTAATTTCCTGCCGTGACTCCAGAGAAGGATTAATGCTTGTCAAACAAAGTGGCAACATAAAGTTTAAAGCTAGAGGAGGGTGGAAAACAAGTATTTTTTTTCTTAAATAAAAATAATCATAAAATATCTCAACTATAGCTAACTTCATTTCCCTCATACTTTATAAAAATAATGTATTAGAAAGCATATTATTTCTTCTTTCACTCTCTTGTAACAGTTCCTCCACCATGTCAACCACTTTGATGATCACTTTAGTTATTAATCTTCACACCACTGAGAGAAAATATGGTCATTTGCAGTTTGAATTTGGCAATCCAAATAGACACCTTCAACTCAATAGAGTGGGGATCCACATCCTGACATCTTTATGTAAACTTACAACAATTCTGGAAACACTGGTCACAAATGTGCCTTTCTCTGAAAGTTATGAGAAACTCTGCAATAGAATTCCCTTCAAAGAGAATAGCCCAAGGCAGGAGAAACAGATTAAGGAAAAAGTTAATAGCCAGTGATCCAAACCACAGGAGCAAAAATGAAGGTGTTCCCTTTAGACCTGCACTCTTCCTCAGAGTGATTTTATTTTAGTCTCCTCAAGCATCCACAACAAAACACCATAGACCAGGTGACCTAAACAACAGAAATCTACTTTCTCCCCAGTTCAGATTTCAAGTCTGGTGATCAGAGCCAATAAGGCTGGGGTCTGCAGCAAGCCTCTTCATGGCCTTAAGACAGCTGTCTCCTTCATGCTCACAGGGCCTTTGTTCTAGGAATATATGTGGGGTTGGATTCTGAGCAGGATCCTTACTTTAGTAAGGGTATGAGGCTAAAGTATGGAGAAGAGCTTTATAGGGAGTAGAGCTAAGTCAGGCAGTCTTGTCAAATTCAGTACAGTGAAGTTAGAGTGTGTAGTACTCATAGGGTTTTACCATTTAAAATGGTTATGGCAGGTTCTTTCCCTAGTTGGAAGAAAATGAAAATTAGTCCTGACCCTTAAGCCTTCATGGATTAAGAGACTAAGTCATAACCCTATAGGTGGAACAACATTATGAACTAACCAGTACCCCGGAGCTCTTGACTCTAGCTGCATATGTATCAAAAGATGGCCTAGTTGGCCATCACTGGAAAGAGAGGCCCATTGGACATGCAAACTGTATATGCCCCAGTACAGGGGAACGCCAGGGCCAAAAAAAAAAAAAAAATGGGAATGAGTGGGTAGGGAAGTGGGGAGGGGGCATGGGGGACTTTTGGGATAGCATTGGAAATGTAATTGAGGAAAATATGTAATAAAAATAAATAAATTAAAAAAAACTGCACCCACTTTGGAACCTGGAAAAAAACAAAATACAAAAAAACAAAAAAAAAAAAAGAGAGAGAGAGACTAAGTCATGATCACATGGATAAAAAGCTGCACAATGAGATCTACTATCTGGAACTTCTAAACTCCTTCAATCTCTTTATTTAAAACGAATAAAATTCTAAATCAAAAGAAAGTAATTTTCATGTTTCCTATTTCTTCTCTAGCACAATCTTTGTTATTCTGAAATAAATCCAGAAGATTTTAGAAGATTCCATATACTCGGTTTTATAAGTAAAAAGAAAAGATTGAACTAAATGCCACACCAACAGAAATATGCCAAGAAATATCCTAATATAGGTAAGAATGTAGGTCCAAAACTGAAGTGAGTAGAAGGTGAAAAGGCCATGATCATGGATTGGCAGAATTAATATTGTAAAAATGGCCATCATTACCTAACTCAAATTACATTCAATAGCTGTCAAAATGTCAGTGACATTCTTCATACAAATAGAAAAAAATCATAAAAATTCACATGGCAGCACAAAACAACATGGTACTGGCACACAAAAACAGACATAGATCAATGAAATATGGTAAGGACCCAGATAAAATATCCATACAACTACATCTTCCTCATTTTTTATAAGATCACAAAAGAATTCATTGGAATAAAGTCAGAATTTACTATCTAGAAAATATGAACAACTTAAGCAAAACAAGACTGCCTAATCAATAAAGAGACTAATAAAATAGGTGGTTCTCAAAAGATGAAATATAAATATCTAATAAACAAATGAAAAGCATTCAGCATCTTTGACCATCAAAGAACTGCAACACACACATACATACAGACAAACACTAAGATCATCTTACCCAGGTCAGAGAAGATAACTACCATTAGGAAAAAAAAACTATAAATGTTAGTGATAATTGAAGTACAGAGGAAGTAGAGACTATACTCTGCTAGTAAGGATATAAATAAATCCATCCACTATAAAAATCATCTCAGGGGTTCTTCTGAGAAACTTAAATAATAATAGAACTACTATAAGACTCAGCTATACCACTCCTGAGTACTTACCTGAAGGACTCTATATCAACATACCATACAAATATTTGCACATCTATGTTTACTACAACATTATTCACAATAGATAACCTGTAGAATCATCCTATGTGCCTAACAAATGAATGAATAAAGAAAATGTAATATATATACTCAATAGAATTATATTCAGCCATAGAGAAATAAAATTTCTGGAAATCATCATATTAAGTGAAATAAGTAAGATGTAAGACTCAGACAAAAACCACACACTTTCTCTCATTTTTAGATTCTAGACTTCATATACACATAATTGTAGGCAAAATGCATAATATACTTGCATGAAAATGTCTCTATGAAACCCAATATTATGCAAAATGAACATGTCAATAAATAACTAAATTCAATGAAATGGAAAGATAAAAGGATTATATTAGAGAAATGCATGTAAGTGTCCATTAAGCTTAATAACTTCAATAGGAAACAAAACTAAGGTACAGAAAGTCCCAAATATAGAGATATAATTTATATTAATTTCATAAATACTCAAAATCCACCTAAGCCACAGAATAGGACTTTGTTTTATTTATATTTACAGTAGAGATAACATTCCAGGAAACTATGTATATAAAGTCTCTGCTACAAATATTCAATAGATATAAACTGGTAATTACATGTATACATCTACATACCTGATAAACTGAGCTATATCAAATTGGAAGACATATTCCAATTGCTTAAGCAGCATAAAATTTTTTTTTAATTTTTTATTGGTTATTTTGTTTATCTACATTTCAAATGTTATCCCGTTCCTGGTTTCCTCTCTGAAAACCCCCCATCCTGACCCCCTCCTCCCTGCCTCCATGAGGGTGCTCCCCCACCTACCCACCCACCCACTCCTGCCCCTCTACCCTAGCATCCCCCGATGCTAGGGCTAGGGCACCAAGCCTCCACAAGACCAAAGGCCTCTCCTCCCATTGATGACCAACAAGGCCATCCTCTGTTACATGTGCAGCTGGAGCTATGGGTCCCTCCATGTGTATTCTTTGGATGATGGTTTAGTTCCTCAGAGCTCTGGGAAGGGGTTCTGGTTGGTTGATATTTTTGGTTTTCCTATGGAGCTGCAAACCTCATCAGCTCCTTCAGTCCTTCCCCTAACTCCTCCTGAATTTTTTTAATAGAGTGCATGCTGGTCTTTATAATCTAATATGGTTCTCAGAGCTGGTAGATTAGTCACCTATTGATAAG